>NC_139762.1:103699339-104005916 GCF_965231275.1 Zosterops lateralis | reverse complement strand
CCACCCTAACTTATGGGTTAAGCAGCCCAAGGAAAGCCCACAGCTAAACAGTTTGAAGTGGGGTTTCAGGGAGATTTGGTTTTGGCCTCCTCTTTTGGGAAGGAGGAGTATCCAAAACAGTACCCAAAACTGAATGTCATAAAAAAGCAGTATCAATACTTGCTGAAACTGGTTTAGAATTTAACTAGCTGGCAGAATATAAAGAGTGAGAATAAATAGACAATTTATCATAAAAAGAGGAGAGTGTCTAAACATACTGGCTTTATTTATTATATTTACAGTGCTCCAGAAAAATAGAATGAGAGTTGTCTCAGCAACACAACAATCTTACAAGATTATTTAGGTTAATCATGCCAAAGTAGGTCTATCTAGTTTTTCACTCCAGCACAGACATCTCTCCACTACAGGGCCCAAGGGAAGAGAAGGGCCAAAAGAACACCAGACTGTCCAGTCTCTGCAAGATTTAGTATTCATATCTTTACTCTCAGAGGACTATTATTTGCCCAAAATTAAGCCATGCTGTTCCAAGGAGAACCCCCTACCAACATAATTTCTAATTACTGGTGACAAAGCATAGGACTTCGAGACCTCTAGGAAAGAGGATGTTAAAAATTAGAATAGAGAAATTGGGTTTTATTCCTCTTCTCTTAAAATAAATAAATAAATAAATTACAGCTCAAATTTTCCAGAATGCTGTTGCCTCAGGTACATAAGCAGCATGAAGAATTTCAGTTCAGAGATGTAGAGTTTGCCTGAGATAAAAACAGCTGTAGACATCATCTGATAATTGGAAGTGTGAAAGTTGCAAATATTGCAAGTAATTACGGAACAAGTGTAATCAATTTCCCCAATGTAACAGGGATGTGATGCAATTATAGAGAGGAAGGCAGAAAGCTCCTCTTGCTGATACAAGTTGCTTCTCTTCTGCCTAGTGTTGACTGTATAAACCATTGCTTTAGTTTTTCCCTGGAAGTTTCCTTATATTTCAACAGCTCAGTAGAGGCACTTAATCCAGCAGAAAAAAATTACCTCTCACTTTATGCATCATTAAAATCTTGAATTACTTCTTCTGAAAGGTTTTGCTCAAAGATTTTTGGAAGCTAAATTCTTCATTCTTTATTATTTTTCTAAGCAGTTCTGGAGAATTAAAAGAGGTCAATCAGGCATAAATTTCTACCATGGAAATCCTGCTGATATCCTCCAAGTGATCATGCTCTTTAGGTTTCTTATTCTTAATTATCTTTTCTCCTCATTTACTTGGTACTAACATAAGACTCACCAACACATTATTCCTAGTATATTTTGAAAGGAAATATGGTTCCCTTGCCCTTTCTGCTATTATTAGCTCATTTAATGACCATTTCCTTGGTCACTAAGACAGCTGCACAGTCTGACATAGCTCAACCTTCACAAAATAAATAATTTTTTACATTTAAGTCAGAATTTGAACTGTGGCTTATTCCAGATTTAATTACTCCTTCAATTTGTAAAGCTAGGGAGATATTGTCCTATGTTTATTATAATTCATTAGAACTAATTGTAGAAGCCTGTTTTCCCACACTGCCAAACTAACCCTCAATCTGAACTTCCCTCTGCTCCCTCTCAAAGCCATTTTATTTAAGAGCCTCTCTGAGCTCAATCTGCAAAACCCATTGTTCCTATTAACTTCATTGGAGTTCATTCCTCTCTTGGCTGGGAGCAGGTAGAGAACAAACACTACCATGATAGGCACTGATCTATCACTAAGGTCACCAAATAAGTTGATCCTCAGACGATTTAAAGCTGATGCAAACATGCTGGACGTGGGATGGGTGAAAAGCAGACAGTGTCCTGCCTGATGGCATCAGAGGAGCAGTGAGTACTGCCTGCTCTCAGCTCACCTGGGTCAAGCCTGCTCTCCAAGAGAACCTGCTGCTGAGGATCAGGTACAAGCACATACCACCTGCTGCTGCTGGTTACAGAATCCTGCATTTTGTTCCTCCATGATGACTTGTGAGCATTCATGGTTCAGGGAAGTTTAAACCACTGCCAAATAACACAATTCTTATTACTCACAGCAGCACATCTGAAGTTCAGGCCTCTTCCTGGATTTGTTTTTTTTTGTTTTGGTTTGGGGTTTTTTTGCATCTTGTTTACTACAAAATGAAGTAGCTTGTTAGGAGGTTTGTTTTCATATCTCCTTGACATTCTTCTTGTCAGTGCTATTTAGGTGTGCACATACCTTCATTAGAATTTTTTTCTTGACAACCACAAGCTCTGAACAGATGCCTACAAATTAAAAATTAGCTTGACTACATTTTTGGTTGCAATAAAGTGCATATTCAGAACAGTGTGAATTTGTCTTCTCCCTGACTCTGGTTTTCATATTACATTTTTCAGCTCTACTGAAAATATTGCTATATTCTGTAAAGATGCTGAAAACAGTAAACAAATAATTTCCCTGAGATTTTTGTTTGTGCAATGAATCTTACCTAGTTCCTAATTGCTGTGCTTCATGTGATCAGCCAACTGAAGAAGCTGTTTAATAAAATTGCTATTAGTGTCTGAAGGGATAATAAAGGCTATCACTACCAATTTACACCTTTAATGTTCATAGCTTTTTCTCTTATTTTAGTGCCATATTTCTACAGCTGCTTGATGCATTGAAAAACATTTCTCCTACTCAGCAAAGATCCTTATAATAGCCATCATTCACTTCAACAAAGCCAGACATATATTGTGTGGTAAAGGGAATAAATCAACACAAAAGACCTGCCCAGGTATCTAAGTCCAGGCAGACAATCCCACTCTGAGGCTGTCAAGGAAACCAAAATCATGGAGGTTTGTTTGGGCTCAAAACAGCCCTGAGGAGATTGTGATGTTCATTTTTCAGAGCTGCCCCTGCTCCATGGAGTCACTGCTAGATCTCAAAACACAGGAGGATTGCAGAGACAGCTCTGCTATTCTTAAAATTTCCACAGCTCTGGCTTGGCACAGGAAAGTTGCAGTATTCTCCACATGATGTTGGGATAAGATGTACATTTATAAGCATGAAGCAATCAATGCCAGCTTGAGACTGCTGAAAAATTATGACAGCTCCATACTTCTAGAGATTTATTAATACAGTATATTAAAATAACACCTATTTCTCTTGATAACTTTATAGCTTTTCCTGAAGCAAAACACAAGCATCCACTCCTGTACCTGTACAGCAGATTCTCTTTGAGACAAAATATGTCTTTTATTCTACTCAACACAGAGCAGTTTCATTACCTGCAGGTTTGTCCATAGCTGATTTCAGACCATCTGGGCTAGTGGACAGCTGATAGAATTTCTCTGAACTTGGGTGGAAAGCACTGCCACCTTGACCAGCAGCAATTTCCTAATAGGTTGCCCAGCCTCGGGACACAACAGGGATCCACAAGCTTTCCCTGCTGCCTACGTCATAGCCAAACCCCTTTATCTGGGAGTCGGTATTGTCCAAGAAAAATTAGCCAATAAAATTTTCATCTTGCCTTTCAGAACACTGTTGATTAAGCCATACTATCACCTTATAAAGTAGTAGGATCTGAGTGACATAATTCACAATGAGTGGAGATAGCTGAGCTTCATTTGAAATTATCTCATTTCTAGACAATCAGGTTTTTGATTACAGCTATGCCTGAAGCTTTCCATTCTCTTTCCTCTGGATGCTTGGCCACCCAAAACAATCATTTACTCTTGATCATGTTTCCCTTACTGAACAAACACAAGTCTGTTGTGTAATTTATGAGCAAAAATGCTGCAGGATGTGAAGATGCATTAAATAGGATCATGAAAATCAACAAGATATAATTTCTCTGATAATATGTAGTCCTGCAGGTAAAAATTTGAATCAATTAGGCCCAAACTTTAGCTGCACTAACTTATCTCAGCACCCTTCATAACTCTGCATTACAAAAAATTAACAGGAAGACTGGTTTTAGTGGTGTCTCCTATTCCACAATTAAAATACATTTCCCTTTTCTGTGTTCCAGAACAGTAACAATATTTTTCCACATTATACAAAATTCTTCTGCAAGCCCTTGAAATAAAAATCAAAATTAGATCTTCTAGAATGTTATAAAATTGTAGCTCCTTTACTCTTTCTATTAGACCCCTACACATCCTCTGGCCAAGCCCTTAGTAAAACACGCTATAATCATTGAACATACATATGAAGGTGCGGTCAAAATCTTCTAAAAAGAGCAAAAGGAACACTCTGTGGGAATTAATGAGACTGAAGAGGATTCTAGTATAACAAAATTTAAGGAATGTGCTGGATTTTATCCTAAAGTCTGTGTATGTATCTTTAAAGTAAAAGTACTGCATAAAAAAGGAAGTTAATTGCTGCTGAGGACCCCAGGATGTGCTGTTCCATTTGGAGCTTAGCTCTAGTAGCTCCCCAACACAAATAACCTTTCTTCTGCAAAAGGAAAGGCTGAAAGGCAGAGACTTCTTCTCTTCTTTCCCCAAATGACAATTATTGACTTCAAACAAACAATATCAGTCAGATAAGAGCTGTTCCGTGTACAACTTTCTTACTTTAGATGTAGTGGCCAGAGTTTCTCCATAATACAGCTGCAAATACTGGTTTGACAAAAGTGCCCACCTAGACCCTCCTTAGAAATATGGTGTGAAAAACAAAGAAAACTGAGGTTTCAGAAGGGAACTAGGATTCAGACACAAATTTCCACAATCTGGCCTGGGAGTAGTGGGGGCTGGGAAGAAGTATCCATTTCATTTTTATGTTTCAAGAATAAGTTGGAAGTGCTAATAAGGTGATGATGCAAATAAAATTTCATGTCTGTTATTGACTCCTCTGACTATTCATCCTTCCTCCAAACAACATATGTATTTTCTTTATCTCCTACCATTGTCATTTAAAATAATACAACATGAGAGTTTGTTCCTTGTGCTTTATTACCTCTAGTATCAAATGGCCTAAGCAGTTCTTTCTTTTAAAACCCTTGTCTCCTGCATTCAGATTATCTTCTTTTTCTTTCTTTTTAATATTATCCTACAGTTTCAATTTTGCATTCAAGCCTCCTTCTAAGTACATTTCATCAGACTGCTCAAACAGATTTGCCTCTTAAACCAAATAGGAAGATATATTAATACTTGGGCAATAGAGTGCCATTTCATCTAAAGCGTAAACTCGTTCACATTGATTTCCCTAGCTAAAAAAATAAATGTTCAGAAATTTATAACAGTGAGGCAGCAGTGCAGAAGCAAAGATGTGGCAGCTGGGGACCTCACAAGTGGTTATCAGTGAGATGCTAAGATGGTGTGCACACTCCATGAAGCACAAGCTGCAGGGAAAGGCAGCCCCACTGTAGCACAGCAAGGTCTGGAGTGGGACAGGGAAAGGATTGGGAAAGAGAGATGTGAAAGATGAGCAAATGCAAATCCATGGAAGATTTTAAAACTGAAATAAGAGCAATAGTTAGTATTTTATGAAATAGTTAATGAAACCGAATCCATGGGGGAAATACGTAGCATATGTAAAAATAACATCTGTTCTCAAATAACTTCAACTACAGTAATGTGAGCAAAGAACTCTTGAGGACACTGTGTTTGTTTTGTGGATTGCTTCCTGTGTCTTTAAAGAGCTCCAGGTATGATGAAAAGATAGGAAAGAAGTTTATTTTACTCTGTCAGCTTCCTATGGAAACTTTCACTCTCCTTCACTAACCTTTTCTGTTGTGTGGACTTAATTATCTTTACACAGCAGGACATTTAACTTGGACTTTTCTTGCTTCAATGTTGTTACAAAGGCTGTTTTCCACAGGATGTGTCCTATATTTTTGGCTGAATTTCACAATGAAGAGTAAATTTTTTTCCTGAAAATTTGACAGTATGAACCATCTTGTCAAAAATTTATTTCAGTTTTCTGAACATTAATTGATTCCATTAATTGAATATTTCACAAGTTTCTTTTCTGGTTTTGGGGGTTTGGCAAACATCAGAGCATTTTTTCATTCAGACAAAGATAAGGAAATCTAGTTTGACATCTCATCCCCCTACTCTCTCTTACAGTTTGAAAGTTTTCCAAGGAAGTAAATGAGAAATAATCCTGTGATTTTCGGCAATATGTTTCTGTAACTAATTTTCTGTAACTGATGAGAAACATGTTAGGTTGGAAATAAGCCTGAAAAAAATTGAAGAAGAAAATAGGAAATAATTGCTCTTTTTAGCAGGAACTAGCACTGATAGGAGCTGATGCTTTTTTATTTCCAGCTCATCCTCTGTTAAATTTTGTCTGAGCTTGTAACTTTGTCTGAGCTTGGAATTATTATTAATTCCCCCTCTGGTGCAAATATTGGGCTGACCTGCATGAAAAACATTACACAATTCTCCCTTTATGTGACACTGAAATATCTGCTTGAGAGCTCATGGAGATCTATAGGACTTCTTCAAATAAAGTCAATAGATTTTGCATCAGGTACAAAATGTTGTTCTAGTTCAAAACAAATGACTGGAGATAGCCCCAAGAGCATCAATGTTTTTTGCCTGTCAATGATTCCCACACGAAAGATGCTCAAATTACAGGTAAAACAATGTACTTCTTCCTTCCTTTTTGACATAAAATCTCTCCCTGTCATCTCAAGTAATTTTATGTACTTTCTATAAACATTCTGAAAGTTTAGGAGATCACACTGGGTCATGCTGGTAATAACGTGAAGTTTCATCACCAGTGTGGTATTTCTGCAATATTCAGCTCTTGAAGGAAGGAAAGGAAAAAGTGCTTATTACAGTCCTCCTTTTCATCTGTTGCCATGAAATCTGTGCATGAATAACTGGACAGGTGATTGTGAGTGTCTTACACACTACGTAGACACTTGGCAAGTGTGAGACTAACAGATCCTGCAGCGAGTGCAGCAAACCCTGCTCATTTTCTGGCCTAGGAGCAATGAAACAAGATACAAGATGGCCCATTCCATCACCATGTTTGTGCTTGCAAAATGATGGCCCTGCAAGCTTCAGCAGGAATCTGTGAGACACTGTGAGTTTAGTCCTTTCAGCAAAGATTTATCGGAATGCCATACATCAAGTGACTTGGAGAAGTAAGAATAGGTGGTGGTAGATGAAAATTAAAGAGAGGAGATGGAAAGAAATATGGTAACAAAGAAGTGGAGTTCAGAGAAAAAAATAGCCCATGATTAATAAGTACTGCTGGTTTAAGTTGTCAGCACGCATCACACGAAAATCTCTCTTTAGCAAAGAATTATGAGCAGCTGTAAGTGAAATAATGTTGTCTTTGCCAGGCTGATGGCCTTGGAAGGGTGGTCTCCTAGGAAATAACATATATTAGCAGAGATTTTATTTTGAAAGAGCATAAAGAGTAAACCTTTTTCTCCCCTCTTGTGTTTTAGCTACCTACCAGCAAAGATTTCCACAGAATTATAAATTTTATCCTAAGAAAGCTTTATAAAGAGCTTGTGGCAGCCTATTTCCATGTGTGACCAGCCTTTGATGTCTAAAGGTTACACAGAAAATGCCACTGAAAGATGACTGTAAAGACAGCTTCAATCAATAACGTCACCATGACTGATTTTCACTTGCCTTTGATCCCATGTGTAAGTAGCCTGTACCCATTCACATGAGTTCTTGTGAAACAAAAAACAAGTGCTGCAACCTCTTTTCTTTATGATTATTTTTATTCTGGAGATTTGATACCTCAAGTACTCAGCATGACCAGCATTCTGTGTTTCACCAAGCAGAGAGCTGATGCATTCTCCTCTCCCAGGGATGAGCAGCAGGTTCCTAACCTCATGCTGCTGGAAGGTACACTGAAACAAAAGATTCTTCTGTCTTTACTGACTTTTCCATATCACAGATAACTCACTGGAGGAAAGAAGAAAGTGATGTGGAATTAACCATATAGGTTGAATGGACAGCAATTTTTGAATCTGATAAACCTTTATCTTTGATAAATGCAGATATTTTTAATCCTGGAGTTCAAAACAGACCTAGAACTCCCATAGACTAAAGCCATCAATTAAAACAGATGAGCAGTACATAATGTATTTCCCTTTGCCTCAGATGAAAGGTCTTAGTCTCTCCTTTGTACAGTGCTCAGGGCACCTCAGGGTCTTCGAAAACTCCCCATCAATCTTCTCTGACAGGTCCCACGGCTGCTGGTGAATCATTCTTGTTAGATAACACCAGAATCTTTATTTGAATTTTAATTATTGCTTTTGGCATTTAAGCACTGCAGAAATACCTAAATCAGGAATAAAGTCAAGCTACCTACATGCTGGAATTCAAAACCCATTGTGTTAGGTCACAGATATTTTCATTTAACCTTCAAGAAATCTAGATTTTTCACTTAAATTATATTTCTATACCTTTTCTCCAAAAACTTCTGATCATTCACCCAACCCTCTTCTCTACTCCTTGCCTCACCATCAGGGTTAAACTGCAATTGTCCCAGGCAGACATAGAGTGGGAAGTGCTACAGTGGTAAGAAGGGCAGTTTTCTCAGTAGTTTGCACTGGGATCATGCACAATGCAAAGGTATATTTTGTGGCAACTCAGAGGCAACTCATCCACTTCATTGTAAATTAATGCACTACTCTGGCTTGAAATATCTTTTGTTTGTTATTTTTCAGTGTGCAGAAAAAATGCCCCAAAAATGTGACATTTTCATAGGTGTTCATTTTGATTAATGTCTCTAGGTGGAGGAAAAAGGAATCGTTTGTCTCACTCTGCATTATTTTCAGATTGACTTGCTATGAAAGGGAGGCTTAAGCTGTGACACTTACTGTCCATCTGCCTATTCATCTGTTGAGCTGTCTGTCAGTCCCTCCTTCTCAGTAGTTTTTGAGCTCACTAGCCACTTTCAGTCAAATTTGACAAATGGCATCATAAAATCAGTAGTAGGTACCAAACGATGAGGGGATGGCAGCAGCCAGCTGGCCAACAAGTGTGTGAATACTGCCTGGCCAGCCAGTGAGCAAGGGACACCTTCCACAGGCCAGCAGGCAGAAGACACTGGGGACACTGCTCTGGTGATGTGTAAGACATCTGTGCCACTTCAGCCGCTAATGGAATGCTTGTTAGTGTGACAAATCCACTCTGTAACTGACTGGCTGCGTGGTGCAGAGCTGCACACAACACCTGCCTTGCTATGGGCATGAGAGATTTCCTTCCTGCTGGAGAGGAGGGACAGCATCTCCTCTATGTCCTTAGCACTCAGCTAAGCTTAGGACAGCATCTGCTCTGCACCCATTCTCCCAAAATGCTGTTTATGGGCAGAGAGGAGGAAAGCTGCCTTTGCCCTGAAAGACAGGAGAGATTCCTCTTTCCCTGGAAGCAATCAAGCTCCCTTCTGGTGGAGGACACCCCCCCCCACACACACACACACACACACAGGGATGAGGCAGGCAGGAAAGCAAGCCAGAGAGGCGGAGGCAGGAGCTGAAAGAGTCCTAAGCAGAGCAGGGAAACAGTGAAGAGGCAGGTACTACACATGGGGAGAAAGGCATGTCCTCAGGGCTCAGAGTAAGAACTCTGTGGTATTTGTTGCACCAAACAGCTGCTGCTTCACAGTCATTCAGCCTCTGGCCTGGGAACAACCTGGAGGTGAGGATCTATCTCACCAAGGCACAGCAGTACTTGAATGTGCATCCCCTTCCTATTCATATTCTGATTCAGCCTGAGCTTTCCCTAGTCTAAAATGTTCCATGTTGTAGTGTGTGTTCCAGTAAAACCTTTTTCCTGTTGTTCAAAGGCCATCTGGTACTGCTAACATGCTTGGTTTGAATTAATTGCTTAGGCAGAGTCACCTCGAGGTTGACTGGCTCTGAGTGCTGTGACTTTGTCCAACTTTTTCTGGTGTTATTTTCTACCTTCCTCATGCATCACCCTACCTGCTGGTCAGAGTTTGAAACATCACACAGGGTCCTTGCTTTCTATTGGATGCAGCAAGAGATATGGGGAGAGGAATAGGTGACAGGAGTAGCATTCAAGGATTGCTGGCATTGGCTTCCCTCATTTTTTATGTCATCTTCCTTTGCATTCCTCTTGAGTCCCAACTGCCTTTCAAGTCCAAATGCCAGCCTGCACAATGATTCCAGCCACTCCAACCTGGTTATCAAAACTACCAGAGATGTCTGGAAGCATCTACACAATATATGTACATTGTCAGCAAAGACACTTGCAACCATAGAGAATTTGGAAAATAAAAGAAAGTAAAAATTTAGGACAAAAACTATATGGGGCACAGCTATGCAGGTTCATAGATGGGAGGAGTTTATTATATTTTATTGACAGTTGTATAATTTTTAAATATTTTTTATTTTAATTTATATATATTTATATTTGTGTGTATTTATATATTTAATTTTATTGAGAAATAAGAACTTTTTTTTTGCTGTTCCTGTTCTTTTGACACAAAAATTATTGGCAAGGTGTTGCAAGCAGCCAGGGTGGGGAGAGGGTGTTACTATCTATAAAAAAGCTAGATATACAAAGAAGCCAGAATAGGAAACTAAAATAGTAGGCCACCAATAAAAAAGGAGACTTCAAAAACTGGAAGAACAGGAAGAGATTAAAAAACAACCTGAGGGAACAACAAATTGGTTGTTGGTTGAAGAACTTGGAAATTGAAAAAAAAAGTACAACTATGATAAAAGTAATGTCATATTACATAGTAAAAAAATTCATATTATATGAATGTGAATTCATATAATTCATATAATTTGAATATAGTTCTATTATATAGATAAAAAATATAGTATGTTATATCATTCCATTGGGGGAAAAGGATGGAAATCATAATAGGAGACCAAAATAGCTGTATTAGGCATTTTCTAAGCATCTGAAAATATTGATAAGGAAATAGGAGTAAATAACTTGCTGAAAAGCTCAAGGAGACATAGGTTGCATCATCTTTTCTTCTGTATTCATGATAAATAGGAGTTGTGGATGCAGTTAATTTTGATAAGACAGGCACACACACTAAACCAGGTTTTGAAATGGTTTTAAAAGAAACTAGAGTTTCTTTTAAACAAACCAGAGTTCTTGAACATGTCACAGGCTGATCAAATCCACTCCTGTTTGAAGTGCTACGCAAACTGATGTTAACAGATCTGCTACAGAAAATGTGGGAGCTGCAGTAAGCAGGGATTTGAGGTTTTCTTCCACAGTGCAATGGTCCCACCAAAGCATAAAGATCCCTGTAGTATTAACAGGACTGACACACCCAAACATAGTGGAAGTCATTGGTTTGCTCTACTCAGTGCTATTTAGGACACATCTCTGGAGGCTGTTTTCTAGGAGAAAAGCAAGAATGATAACAGACTTGAAAAACACAGCTTGTGAGAAAAGGCTAGAGGAGCTTCCTCAGACTAGGAAAGAGAAGGGGAAGGAAAGCATACTAATTCCCTTCTAATATTTGAAAACGTTTTGTAAAGAAAATTATTTACTTTTTTTTTTTTTTTTTCAAATTTAATGGGGATATGACTGGAAGAAACTAATTGCACTTAAAGGAGATTACAGTTAGCTGCTGCAAAACTGTTTTTAATGGTAAATACAGTTTTACACTGGACTACACACATCTAAAAAGTATATTTATATACAGATACATACATAAGTATATATATGCAGCAGCTTTGAGGAATTTTCTCCTTTGGAGATTTTAAGACTAAATAGATTGAAATTTGTTAAGGACAGTGTCCATATTTATGACCACATTTTTGCAATTGCATGACCTCTTAAAGCCTTTCGACCCCATGTTTGTTTTTTTTTTTATTTTCATACAATCATTAGGTACAGAATTTTTCTTGAGAATCAAATTGTGGTATTTTCACTGCTTTTATTTAAACTGGGATTGGTTTATACACTGTATGATGGCCATGCTTCAAGGACTCTCTCAAGAGATTAAATGAAGCAGGTTATGTTGACAAGGCATTCTGAATCACTGAGATTTTTTTTAACAAGGTCTTTACACTTGTCAATACTCAGCAGAAAGAAAAGAAAAGCTTTGAAGAAGTGTGGCTTTAAGGTGAGGTTCAGCAACAGTAAAGTACTTTCTGTCTTGATTTAGGTATGCATCTATGCATCCCCTTAAAAATGACGTTTTGGACTCAAACCCCAAATTGCAAATTTTATAGTAAAGGAAGACCCAAAACACCATTTTACAGAATTTCTGTGAGTATCACTTCTCTGTGGTGGTTTGTTCATTAATTATCCTTCTTATGCTGGCCTGGTAAACATCATGTAAAGCTGATTGTTCCTGATGCAAAAGCAAAAAATCCCCTGGATACAGAGAATTTTCTCTAATGCCTTCTCTGTTAACAGAGTAACTAGTTCTTGAGATTCAGAGCTCCTTATTTCCCAGACTGCAGCACACCAGGTCTAATTGTATCAGCCAGAAGGTAGGATGTTCCCTGGTGGAAGGTAGCTCAGTGTGACTGAGGAAAGCAGCTGGGATGTGGGCATGCACCCCTCGAACATGCCTCACCATCAGGGACATCGACCACTTCAGCCCAAAGCTTCCTTCCATCCTATGCAGCCCTGGTGTTACCTTCTCTTCAGCACTAGGAACTGAATTGACAGTCACTGGAGGCTCAGGCTACAATAGTGTTTATACGCACAAAAGGAACCAACCTCACTACACTGAGATTTCTCTTCTAGAATTTTTGGTTGTATCTCCTCTTTAATGCTCCCTATCAGCCTTTTGGGCTTGTCATAATTTCATGGTCACACAGTCCATATCATAAGAGTGTCAGAATTATAATTGTTACTGAACTATAATTGTTATTCTTGATCCTCAAAAAGAGGAATCTAGTTGGGAAATGGAGGAAATGGGTTATTTACTAAAAATCAAACACCAGAGAAAATAAAAAAATTAAAGTTGGGATCTTAGTCTCCTAAAGTTTTGAAATTGTTCTGAAGTGTTGCTCTGGCACAATCTCCAAATGCCATAAAACATTGAAGAACTAGAGACAGATTAAATTAAGGAGATTATGTTCTCAGAAATATATACTCTATTCATTTCAATGTGCTGGATCAAACTGAATGAGCAGACAGAACATTCACTGAAGGATGTGTTTTGCCTTTGCTTATTTTCTTGTGTACTTCATTGTTTTAAATTACTGAAATTGTTGGCTCTTCACATTTTACTTTCCTAGAAAATCATAAATTAGTCTGGAAAACGCATTTCCTTCAACTTTAGTTTTTGGTACATTAACCAGTGCAACCCTTTCAATGTTTTCTAATCTTCACAGTTAAATACAGTAAAGCCATGCACAGCAGTCCATAAAATACTAGATTGCATTCTCAACACAGTGATGCATAAGTCACAATTCCCAAAAGGATGAAATCAGTAATACAAGCAAGAGAAAAATAGTCCCTATTAAAACACAAACTGTGTGTACCAGTAGTTTAGAGAAAACTGTGGAACAGGCTTCCGTCATCAGCATCACTGCATCTTCAGTCATCCATGTCTTTTGTGGGCTAAGTGCCCACTGAATATTTAAAAGTTATGCTAAAACATTTAATAAATAATGCACTAAAGGTCTGATGATCTGTCAACGCCAACTACATTGGAAAATGTTAAGAAAAGGTAAGTGCTTTTACCACAGATTGCTCTCTCCACCAGTTTGTTATTTGCACTCCATGAATAATTTGTGATTCTAAAAGTAATATTAAAATCTTTTTCCCAAGGGTGTCTACACATATTGCACTGTACTGCTATGTTCTACAATATGAAATATTTAAATAATTTGAATATTTTCTGTGAGATGGGAGAAGAGGCATTGGCAGTGGGGGAAAGTACAGAATGTGTAAAATATTTCAGCGTTTTCTAAGACTATGCAAAGTACAGCAAATAGAACAATGTAACATTAATACTGAAGAAGAAAGGTAACTTTCCAAAAGACCATTTCCTTGTGCTCTCAGTGGATTTGTTGCTCTTTTTGATTCTTTCTCAAGTTTTTTCTGGCTTTATTCTTATAAATTTTCTCTGTCTACAGAGCTAATTCTTTCAGATAATAGGCTGCACTTCTCAAGATGAAAATGCATCAGTCAATAGAGAAGTTACCATTGGTTTCAGTGGAGATGCCATGTTTCACCAACTGCACAAAGTTTTACAAGGATAATTGTAAATTGGCACTGATTTTTGCTAAACTGACAGTACTGGGCAAGGGCATTGGTTCTCCTGCTTGGAAACTGAATGGCATTTTGTATATTTTTTTGATATTTCAGTGTGAAAATTCCCACAGTTTATAAAACATCTTTTCCTGAAGTACTTGGACTCTAGACCTTGTAATACCATGAGTCCTGGTGTAGTAAGTTGAAATTTGGCAGTGTTACAAGGTTTAGCAGTTTGGATTACTTAACAACAAAAGTTTCCTGTAGTGATGAAACATTTAGGGGAGCTGATAACCCCTAGATAACCTCTTCATTAGGCTTCCAAGGGGTGATTGTAAAACTTGCAGAAGTACAAGATTTTACTGCAGATAATGTAGATACATCTTCACAGGTGCTACTCAGTCACAAAAATCTGGTCCAGTCTAGTGAAGGATTTCTATCTTCCAGTGACCAGAAGCTGAATTACCATCTAGTCTTTCCAAACTTTACCTCCCAGAAGTTCACCACATTGTAACAGGACACTTTCTCATCCTTCTGAATAAATTAATATCGGAAATGAGAAAGACCGAGAAGTTCATTAGCAACTGAGATAAAAGGCTTGAATCAGAGAAATTTTTGCTTTTCCATTTAAACACTTATTTCCCTTCTGCAGCCCTTTGTTTGGCTCTGTGGGCAGTAAAGTCCTCAGGGCAGAGGAGCAACACTCTTTCATGATATACATTTACAATGCTTCACACAATGGGACCTTAATCTACTAATGAACAACGCTCAAATGGTAAATCTGTCACCTTTCTAGAAATACTTTGTTCATTAAATGTAGTACAGAAAAAAACCATAACACACATGCTTGACCACTGACTTGAACTGATGCTTGGGTCTATTCCTAACATTTTCATGAGGTGAGGGTTCTTTTATTTCTCCCTGCTGTTCCCTCCCTTGTAAAAACAGAAATAATATTCCGATTATGGATATTGTTTCCCTCCTAGGCCTGCATTTACTGCTTAACCACATATTCTTTTGTGATTTTATTGATAAGACATTGGGGGATACTTACCAAAACCATGAATATGTGTGTGTGTATGTGTCTCTGTGTGTGTCTGTATGCATGCATACACACAGCTACACGTTAAAAAGGTGGATCTGCAGAGTGATATGTTCTGACAGCTGTGTTGTCGAGCTACTGAAGATATGCCAAAGAGAGATGTAAGCTGTGCTGAATGAATGAGATAATGCTGTAAGACATCTCCAGGAGCTTTTAAAAAACACAGCTGACAGAATACTTCAAAAATTGCGATGAACTAAAAAAAAAGGGAGAGCACAAAGCAGCAGCAATGTCCAAGGATGAAGGCCATTCTGAGAGGCACTTGTCACCCAGTTTAGACAGGGAGCCCATCAGAAATGGCTTCTGTTCCCATGGGACTCTGTGTTCAAGGCCAAGCCTTCCACCTTTCCCTTCTGCACAGTGCGTTTTCCCTCTTGAAGCCGCATTGATCCAGTGCTCATCTCTTACTCATGTAAAGTCATGTACTGAGTCTTGTACTCCTCTTACATTTTCCAGCCTGAGTTTTCCTTCTTGTATAACATTATTAATGATGATGGTAATTGGACAGAAGATACTCAAACTGAAAGAGTAGAGAATGGAGGGAAAGCAGGTGATTAACTCTTCCTGAAATGTACAAACGCTTTCAGAGAAAAATCTGAGGTTGTAAGATGGACAAGAGTTCTAATCTATGTAAAGTTTCCAAATGGACAGCTGTAAAGATCTCTTAGGGAAGAGATGTTAAGTGGCTAGCAGCTGCCACAGTGTCCCAGATGTGACAGGAGAGGCAGCAAGCACTGACCACAAGTTCCCAATTAAGATTAGCTTTGCCACAATCCATCGTTCAGCCATTTTCTTTACTGGAAGATAGGAATTGAACCAGGAGCTTTGCAGCCAAAATTGCAGCCGATAGTCTTTGGTAAGACAGCACAGTCAATACAGCAGAGAGAGCAAAGGCATTTTGGAGACAGTGACTTTTAAGGGTAGCAGAAAGATGGTGGCAGCAACAGTGAGTATAGGTAGACTATTAAAGGAATACTGTCAGTTTAAATATCATACTTTCTAAAAAATTGCTTTGCCTGTGTTATAAAGAGATTATTAAAATCAAAAGAGTTTAAAGAACCTAATTTACTCTCTTCAGTCTAAGATGTTTACTACCTGCATTGCTCCCAGCTTGCACTATTAAACTAGTTAAACCATTTCACTTTTAAAGCTAGTTTCTTGTTGATTTTATTTTGGGCTCTAATTCTATCTTATTGTAAATTGCAATAAAGCCTCAAGGCTTCCCGACAGGTCGTGGGAGTCTACTACAGAGCACACTGCAGATGTAATGAAGAGTACAGACAAAAACAGGCTTCTGCAGATGAAGCAAAGGGGCAAGAAAAAGATGGAGACTTCAGGAAGACACTGGTGATAATAATATAAATATCTTTATATAACCATACATATTTTATTTACCTTATATTGTGATTACTGTGTGTTTATTAAAAATATTTATTGTCTGTTCATCACATCTAGCCTATTGTTAGTTATAATTACAGTCCACTGTTCTCTTTTATCAGCTGTCAGTCACAAGACTCTATCATCAAGTTATATTTAATCTTAGAATGTGGTAACACCAAGAAAGCTCCAGGGGTAGACCCTTTATACCCATTTCTTCTCCAGGATAAGTAACATGTTATAAAAATGTCTTACAACTTGCACTGAAGAGAGCTATTTCTTTTTGCTTCTCTTTTCAAAACAATTTATGTTTTATTTTCACAAGACTTAGAATTGGAGACTTGGGTGCAAAAACACTTCTCCAGAACTGGATCTGATCCTCTCAGTGGTACTTTCTTACTCAATACACAGAACTGGCATTTTCCCTTTGACCACTGAGATACAAGTATGTACATCCTACAATACTCCTGAAAGCCTTTATTGCTTCAGTATTGGCATGAGAAGACTCTGACTCAGCTGACATGTTACATGCCTCTTGGTTTCTGCTGCTGCACTGCACCTTCTATCATCACATCTGCTACCACCTCTCCTTTCAAGACTTCAGGGTAAGGTTGGACCAGTTCTTTTTTTTATTCTAAAACTCTTTTCTGTTCTTTTAAACAAGAAAAACATTTCACCCATTATTTTAATTGAAAGTTTTTCTCTTACTTAAGGATGTGAAAGTATCAGTTGGATTTTCTTCCATAAACCATCTTCCATACCTATTTATTCATAAATGATTGCTATGCTTCAATAAGATGTTAAAGTCTCCTGTCAGTTTTTAATGCCTACTTGGCATTCTTTAGTGTAGGAAGAATCTTTACTGGAATTTACATCAATTTATAGATACAGGATAAAAACAACTAAAAATATTTATATGTCGCACATTACTGCCCATTGATTGAAGCCAGGCATAACAAAGATAAAATTTTGGGTCTACTGATCTCTAAATTCTACCTCCAAGGCATATTCCATAATCATGTTTTTATAATATCAAGAATATTAATGAATCTGTTTAGAAAGTTTAAAGCAAAGACATAAGTAGCAGGTAAGATAAGAAAGAATGAATGAACTAGAGATGAATACTGAAAGTAAAAATCCTGACACAACTGAGGAGCCATAAAAAATAGCACCATTTTACAGCAATATACTTAAAGCCACACAAGAATAATTTTAGTAACTATGTGGGAAGCATTTAAGGTTTATGAAAAATAGCACATACCTGAACAAATTGGATTCTCAAACTTTGGCAGCACTGACATTTCATATGTGAATAATCTAGAGTAGCACCAAGTCTTCACAGAGCTCACCCTAGCAAAATTAATTAATTACCATCTCTGAGGTTATCATATTGATGTGTTTCACAATTTTTCTCATTTTGACATCAGTAGATTATACATTAAATCCAGAAAATTTTGACCAGGGTTCAAATCATCTCTCCCTCCTCTCCGCAGAGTTAAGAATGAGTTAGGGAGCACAAGTCTAATTATTCTGCTGCATGAGAGAATAAGCCTAGAAACAATTTACTGAAAATAAGAGCACTAGCCATAGCTTCAAAGAAGATTAAAAAGCAGCTAAATGCTATAACAAGTTCTTATCTTCCTAAAGTATGCACTAATTTCTATCTCTACAGATTCCAACCATCAGTATGAACTAAAGGAATTTCTCACTGATGCTTCTTTTGTTTCTCCATCTTCACAAATAGTTATCTTGAGAGAGAATGAAGAGCTGGCTACTTTCCATTCAAAGCTTAGAAGATAGATGTTTCAGAAAACGCACTTTAACTGAGTGCCTGTGGTAATACTCTCATGGTACTGTGTCCCATAATGTGCTGCTGCTTCCTCAACATGACTGCAGCATGAATAAATGGAAGAGGCAGAAAAACTTGAGGAACATGGTTTAGTGGTGGACTTGGCAGTGCTGGGCTAATGGTTGGTCTTGATGATCTTAGAGGTTTTTTCCAACCTTAACAATTTTATCATTCTATGGGAGGCTTGGAAGAAATCATGGCAGTGTAATTAATACCATTTTCTTCTTTCCACCTCCCAAAAAGAAGATTTGACAGTGTTGCTACTGGGAGGATAGCTATAATATACATTGGTGTATGTGGTAATAGCACAGAAAATATTTCGGTGTGCTAGACTTGGAGACTAGGTAAAACTACAATGAGAAGAAATAAACTCCTTCCAGTAAAATATTTATTTAGGAGAAAATATATTGCTGGCAATAGGAAAGTGAGCTTATTCACTTAGGTCAATAGTGATAGATATGATTAGAGAAGGTTTGTTTGGCTAGGTCCACAACATCTGACAGAAAATAAATGTAATGATGTCACAGTTGTTCTCACAAGTAGATGTTTAATAAACTATGTCATGTAGGTAGTTTCAACCTATACACAAGAGAAAGATTCAAATAAAACATAGGTATTGTCTGGTATTGTGTTTTAAATATTTTGAAATTCACAGCATCTACTCTGGCTGCAGGTGTAACAACCACCAGTTATAATTTGCTGAAGTATTTGACTGGTAGTGAAAAAAAATCCTGAAAGAAGATAAAAACCTGAAGTATCTCAGGCTAAAGCCACTTCATACTGAAGAGTTTTTAAGTGCTATTTTTTCTCCTCAGCTTCACCACCATGAGTTGGAGGAATACATAAACCTCAGTGACTGACTTTGCATGGGTGATTAACCTTAGCTAAGGTCCAAATGCCCACCTAGCCACTCAGTCACCCCCTACCTCACTGGGTCAGGGAAGTACTAGGATGAGAAATTTTGGGATTGAAGACAGGGAGATTGCTTAGCCATAATCTCATAAGTTCTTAAATAAGCTGCAGTATCCAGATCCAGTCCAGGTTGCTGTCTTGCTCTGCTACTCTGATGTCCTGCTAATGTATCTTCAGTTCCCTTCAGCCTGATTCAGCCTTCAGCTCTGCTTCCCCCATCACAGTTGTGGGGCAGAGAGACCCCCAGAACAGAAGAGCAGGCACAACTAACACCTGATTTCCACATGGAATTTTACTTTTCTACACCATCTCCTGATAAGAGATCAGCACCACAGACCAGCTCCCCGTTGCTGTTTTCTGAGAGCCACCTCATCCCTAGAGCTCTGCCATTTGCTCTGGACTTTCCTGATTCCCCCTCTCCCCAGAGTTCCTCAGCACCGTATTTAAGCTCTTCAATTTAGCAGAAAAGCCCTCTGTTGGAGGGGTTTAAGAGCATCACAAGACTTCTAATGCTGACTATTTCACAAAAGTACCAATTCAATTCACACTCTTCCCCTTTACTTGCAAACAAGTCACTACCCAGCAATGGCTTCAATCAGCTTCAGAGCACACATCGATAAGGATTTAGAAGACACAGGTATTCAAGCTCACTCTTGATCCTTTCTCTGTCAGTACAAAGAGTGTTTGCATTGCTTTTTTCCATGACCAACTTGTATATATCACAGGTAATACAGGGAGGATGAAGAGATTATTAAAGTGTTGGAGAGAAGAAAAATATGGGTGGGAAGGAAAGCATCACTATTCCTAACATCATGTTAAATGGACATAAAGATACAAGACTGAATGCTGCTGGTCTCAATCCTAGATTCCAGGCCACATAAACACAAACTAAGGCATCGTGGCTGAATAGTTGGCCATTAGCAGGCCACAGAAAGCAAATGCATCAGAGGATTTTTTTCCAGTCTGTTGCTGCTGCAGTGATACGTATGGGAAAAGGAAGAGAGGATTAGCTAATTGCTGACCTCAACAGTCATTCAGTTATAGGGTTGATTGAAAACTTACCCACCAAAAGTTTCTTTTGAAAATTCAGCTGTGTCAACATAAAATTGCTGGAGGCAAATTGACATCTCTAGCATAAAAGAAAATTTAAGAATAATTATAAGTTTTAAATATTTTTCTTTCAGATTTGTAATAAACACTAAAAAGTTCAGTGTTTACATTCAAATTGAAAGAGTTTCAGTTTATCAAAGAAAATGTTTTGCTTGACTGATTTTTGAAGTATTATTTTGTTCCACTTCACAAACGAGTTATTTGTTTTCCACACAGGATGAACATTTTACTAAACAAAAATATTATTTATTCACTAAAAAGGGACAACTTTAAGGATTTGTCCTAATTATCATTCTGTGTTCCTCCTTTACTTTTCTAATTTTCAATGCTCTTGCTAGAGTAAAATGCAGACAAATCTTCATTGGTTTGCTTTCCTCTGTCTGGATTGTTTTCAGAGCCATCTTGCTTATTTCTAAGCTGCTGTGCTAGTTTTGCAGTAGAGGAAGGGAGAGCTGGACAAAATTTATAACAACATTCTCTTTGGGATGCTGTCCTCATAATGAACACAAATTGCTCTCATTTATCATCTTGTGATGTAATCATATAAAAGGCTTTCTCGTCCTCATCCCTATAAGGTAGCTGTTTTGCTGTATTGGATTATAATGACAAATGACAAAATCTTTTGCATGACTTCAACCGTTCAAGTCTGAAGGGATTGTTACTCTGTAATGCCACTGTGGATTTCCGATGGATGAACCCATGCTGAAAGCTGCAGGTGGAAGTGTACAGCACACCAGTAACTTAATTGTTCAATGCTGGCTCTTAGAGGGGGAAAAAGAGAAACAAACCAACCCAAACAAACAAACCCAACAGTAGTCTTTAACACAACCCAAAAAATTTAAACACCACAAGGAGTAAATTGTGATACATGTTACATCCAAATGGGGCATAAATCCAGGGATTCCACTTTTTGGATGTTTCAGTCAATAAACAAAACCAGTTGGATTTCTCAAGATATTGAGAAATACCCAATGTTCATAGGGTACAAATAACCATGGAGTTATCTGCAGGATTAATTTGCCTCATGTCTTTTGGAATCTGATAAAAGCATTCCATTCAGGGCTGCCAAAACATGCAGAGTTCCAGTAACAAGTGATGGAAGTAAAGGGTGCTCAGCAATGCAACATCACTGTCTACCACTTCTCTGTGTTGGTATTTTGAGTAGAAGAGACAGAAATCTTTCCCAGTGTTCCAGGAGAAAACTTCTCCATTTAATATTTCCCCAGAGTATGCCAGCAATTTAAAATTTGTGATGTACTATTTGCAAATAGTTAAGTACATAATTAATACACACTTTGAACTTAGAGATTTGCTCTCTTGAGTACAGAATTTGACACGAGTGAACTGCCCTTTCAGGAAAATCGAGGATAGGCATTTTCATGAGACACACGATCTACATGAGTCCTCAACAAGCATCACAAAGAAGTTGAGGTATGCTTTTTCTCTTGTCTTTCACAAGTTGTTTTTTTTTTCCTGGAGACTTTGATTGAGTACCATGGACTCTTGCATCCTTACATCAAGTGATAGAAGAGTTAAGTCAGCTTTCTAGTATCATCCTTGTCTTCATTTATGCTGCTTGTTCTGTATGATTAAATATTCAAATTACTTATAGTCTGTATTGTTTTCTTTATTAAAATGAATGGTGATACATTTTAAATACATTTAATCTAAATTACATTGTAACACGTACCTCCCATTGAAATAATTGAAATATATTGCAAAAAAATTATACATATCTACTCTGCATTTCATTAAAGAATTTCGCAGGTTTAATCAGCCTTGAATACACCTGTGCTTCTGCTCTCCACAAGATTAAAATAAAATAGTAGCATACTACTCTAATTATAATACTGACCTAAAATTAGCCACTAGCTCTACTGAATTCAGTGAATGTAATGGTGGGGTGCTGTGATTTTTTTATATTGTTAGCTGTGAAGAGAAGTAGTTGACACAAAGGAAGTCGATGTCTTATCACCCAAGGAAGAAATATTACGTTTTCTATATTTACCCCCTGCGTAAACATAACAGCAAAACGCTTGCTTATAACATAGAGGCTTCTATTTCTATTAAAATGACTGGACAATTTGTTTCTCCCACAGTTTAAAAGCTCTGCTTTGTGAGGAGTCAACCAATAAAGTGATGGAAAATTGCAGGTCTTCCACGAAATCTCTTTTGCCCCTTACTATTTTGGCATTTTTATTGAGTGCTTTCAATACCGTAGAAAGCAGCACATCAATGACACTAACAGCTGAATGGACTAGGAAATAGGAACAGGAGTACCATAGCTTTTATCTGATGTTAATCTCCTGCTACCAATGAGAAAGTTTCACCACCACATTCCCTGAGTCTTTGAGTTCATTAATTGATATTGATAATATATTACTGCAGAGTGAACATTTCAGAAGAAAACAACAGGCACACAAACATGGGGTTCAAAGCAACTCTGAGAAGTGACACATTTCATCCCCTGTCTCCGTTCAAGCCATCAACAGCAGTTTTGACAGGTTGTGTCTAAATAATTCTTCAAATTCCCAAATGGAGATTTTCCAGTTCAGATAAGAATTTTATTGTTGGGTTTAAATATACTTAATAAATATAAGTCTTATCAATGCTCAAACTAGACCACCATGGCCATTGTTTGAATTCAGTGCCAGAAAATGTTCTTTCTCTCAGCAGAGACTTTTTTATATACTTGAAGACTGCCACAAGCTCCATCAAAGTCTTCTCTCTAAATTAACCAAGTTTATTCCATTTCTCCGCTGAAGTCACATTTTCTGTTTCTCTCTGCAGGCTCTCTCCTGCAGCTTCATGAAAGCCCATGGGTCCACAAGGGCAACCTGCAACAAACTGTCAACAAATATTTGTCACATCACAAAAATGCATTAAAAAATCACTATGGAAATAATATTTGGTTCAGCTATTCTTGCCCATAAGGGACAGATACAAAACCCTGCATAGAGAAGTATGTGAAGCACTTCATCAACATTAATTTTTAACTTACTTTTATTAATTCACTTTGATGGAAATATTTAATTAGCTACTAGGAAGTAAAGGAGGATTGGGATCCAAGAAGCATGTTTTTGGATGACTTTCCATTTCAGGGAGTTCACATTCTGCCTACTCCAGCTGTTGGCACTACCAGGTATTTGTCAGGGATTCCAGGCTGTTCCCAGTACAGTACAGGACTCTCAGTGGGTACGAAGGGTTGGAAACAACTTACACATAACCAGAATCCACAAAATCCTTTCAGATTTTCAGAACTCTGCAGTACCTGTGGTGGCAATGTCATGTTATTCTCTTGAAGCAATACGCTTCTGTAAGAAATAAAAAATGTGGATTAGCTATCACTCAAGGTCCTCATTGAATATTTGGAATCCAAGACATTTGGAATTATTTTGCTAGTTGACTATGAAGGTACAGTTAGCTGTGGATAAGTTACTCTTTATCCTTGGCTGAAAGCTTTGTATAACCAATTATGCCCAAACTGATATATTTTCTTAAAATACATCTACTTTCTCAACAACTGACTTCAAGGCTGTCACTTTTTCCTAGTAAGTGATTCTCTGACCTTCTCATAGAGTTTTTCTTTTATTATAACCAGTTTTTATGGTCGTTTTTATGATTACAATGTATTCTTATCATAACATTGAGGCATTTGTCATTGTCATAGCATTGTCATTTTGTAGTGTAAATACCCAATATTGAAATTAACTGGAGGCTGACAAAATATATATTTTTACAAATCTCCCTATGGCCTGTGCAAAGCATCGCAATAATTTCTCAGATTCTGACCATTTTCCTTCCTGCTTGAGGAAGATGGAGGGATGGAGGTTTTGCAGGATATCTCAGTTTTTGAGCCACACCCACCCTGAGATTTGCATTGATGATGTTTGTAAGAGATCACTAGCCCTCTGTTGTTTTTTTCTTTCAGTGTCAATTGCTCTTCAGCCACCAGATCTGAAGCAAAGTGTGATAAGGGTATCTTACCAAAAAAAAAAAAAAAAAAAAAAACACTTTCTAAAATCTGATACTGCTTCTTTTCCATCACCTGGGAGACACAGTCAAACACTCACATCTGCACAGGTCAGGTGTCCTCACTCCTTACAGCTTTAATCCATTTTGCCTTCTTAACTCTCTGGAGAAGGTCAAAATGAATGGCATTGACCCCAGGCATGCAAAATTTCAAAATCTCATTAACTTCATTGTTTCAGCACTTGGAGATTTTCATTAATTACCCTTCTGTGTCTCTGATGTCAGCAAGAAGTGTCCTGTGGGTTGCTCACAGCTTCAGGAGCTGACAGATCATCAGAGATATCCTTATAAAGCTAATACCACAGAATAATTATGGCTCCCATACCACAACATTTTCAATTTCAGTGAAAACAGTTCCTGTGGCAGCTGATTTAGGTTTATATTTTATAGTTTTATATTCATGGTTCCTTATTAGTACCTGGTTTTTTCAGATACTCTTCTCAGCACCTTTGAAAGTCAGTTCCTGTTTCTTTCACTAGAACATCATCTGCCCTTATGCTGATGGAACACATGAATATGACTTCTGAGGCTTATGTCTAGCTGCATGTCAAAGGAATCAAAAGACAAGATGTTTCTTATGTGAATAAATAGAACAGTGCTAAGTTACTATGTAGTCCAAAGCAAAAACAGCTATTGGCTGATCTAATTAAGGAAGTTGGAAATAAGAAAATAGCTTTCCTCACTTCTCAGCAAGCTATTCAGTTCTGCTCAGCATTTCAAACAGCCATACCACCATCTCATGAAATCAACAGCTTGGCCTTTCATACCATTGCATGTGATGTGCTCACTCTTCACTTGATGATGTGAAGCAGTTCCCAGCCAGAAGCACACAAAATTTAAATTTTTCATTATTTGCCTGCAGGCTAAAAAAAGAGACTGATAAATTATACAATTTGGAAAAAAAATATGCTGGTTTTGCTGTTTTTCAGGAACATAGATCTTGTTTTGACATTTTAAATTTGACGTGTGTGAGCTATCACATGGAGCTGGGTGACACAGTATTTTGGAGTTGCTTTGAAAAAATGGTCCCAAGTAGGAGAAAAGTACTTAAGAAGCAGGATTAGCATCAGAACTTTTAGGACTATTGCAATCTTTTAGAAAAATCAGATTATATGGATGTTTTTCAGGCTTTTGGGAAAAGTTGTTCTAATATAGCATCTTTATTTGTACAAGGAAAGACAGTTTTCCTAAATTTTGTTATTTATAGTTTAAAAAAAAAACCTGAAAACAAGACATTTTTGTCTATTAAGCACTGTGAATAATGAACAAGTCAACCTTAATCCCTTTTTAAATATGGTGATCAGCCACAGAATCCAGATCAGAACAGCATGGAGCTGAGTCAGGGGAGGTTTAGGTTGGATATTAGAAAAAGGTTTTCCACTCAGAGGGTGGTTGGGCACTGGAACAGCTCCCCAAGGAAGTGGTCACAGCACCAGCCTGACAGTTTAAGAAGTCTTTCCGTAATGCTCTTGGGCACATGATGTGATTTCTGAGCCTGTCCTGTGGAGGGGCAGGAGCTGGATTTGATGATCCTTGTGAGTCCCTTCCAATTAGCTTATTCCGTGATTCTATGTTAACTCAAGGAGTAAGCTCTGCATGCACTCTTTTTTCAGATAACAGCATGATCTGGGTTTCCTGTTCACTGTAGAACAGTTAGTATCACCATTGTTAAATAGTGTCTTACTAGTATTTTCACAAGCAATATTTCCACATGATCTGCATTGAGATGAACAAAGCTTCTATAAAACCATGCATCTATATCACTGCAATGACAAAAAATATTGAAACCCATTCAAGTTAAGCTAGAGAAAAAAAAGCTTTGCCATAGGTACTGAAAGCTATAGTCTGAATTTCCTAGGATTTTATTAAATACCAGGAGATAATGAGAAAAATAACAGAAAAGTGAAAAGAGAAAAAAATATAAAAAATATCTAATATAGCGACAAGAATGAAAACAGAAATTTTTTTTCAGGAAAATTCAAACACCAAAGTAAACTGGTGTGAAGTACATCCGTAGATTAAAAGAGAGGTGGAGAGGAAAAATGGATAACAGATAAATGGAAATGGGTAAAGAAAACAGGAACAGCTTTCACCAGACACAGACACATCTATGCCCTCCTTACCCTCCAAGCCTCCAAGAAAAGGCTAAGTCCTAGGGGTTGATGAGGGGGTGGTTCTCATCATACTCCCACCGTGTGTAAGCAAACCTTGCCACTGGAAGGGAATCTCTGGAGCTCTCACTTGGTGCTATAACCACCTAGCAGATGCCTAAGGGATTTTCACTTACAGCCCAGGAAATCAGCTGTCCAACATCCTCTGCAGTTATCTGTATAGCCTGTGAATGTGTGACTGAAGTCAAGAAGGAAAGCCAATGCCTGAGCCTTGCCAAGGAGGACCTTAGTGTCATATCCTGTCCACATAACACCTTCTATACCTGTTGGAACTATCTATGGGCATCACTTCTTCCCTAGCACCAAAAAGTGGAGGAGAACTCACTGCTTTTGCATTGCACCTCATTTCACACTTCCAAGGATGATAGTGAGAAAATTTTTCTGCTGCAAAAAAAATTCAGTATCTGCTACTCCAGTTACTGCCAAAGCCCATGTTTTCAATATCTGCCCAAATCATTGAAGAACTACTTGACAAAGAAGTGCTACTACGAAAATGAATGGTGTGAAAGAGATTAACTGGTCACCAAATAGAGTGAGTAAAGCATTCACTAAATGATGCAGGGGACTGGCTCTATCTGAGAGGCACTGTAGATGAAACTGAAATAAGGTATTTCCACTCATCTTAAGGACCTTTTACAGCACATCTTCAGCAGCCTAGAGAAACCCTTTTTACAGCTGACTGTGTCCCAGCTGCAGAATGGGAGTTTGTGTGTCTATTCACACTGAGTTACTAAGAAGGGTAGAGTTTTTAAATTAACCAAAACTCACTTGCCAAATGTCTTCAGCTGGGTAGCCAAGGTTCCATAAATTAAAGCTAATATGTCTGTGTATTGGAATATTTTATTCCAGTTCTATGGCATCACCTCATTGCGAAAGTCCTAGTGTCAATTAATGAGTACAATTTTTTCAAACATCCTTTTTTTAAAATATTCACTTTACCCCATCTCCTGAAATACCAGCCACAGGATCTACTAGCTGTTCCTGAACATTCACAAAAAAAGGAAGGTGTAAAAAAGTCAAAATACAGAGACTTGGTTAGCTTTGTACAGGCCATGAGTGATATTGTGTTGTAAGTCAAAACAGCACACCACAATACTCAGAGAAATCTATAAAACAGAGCCAAAGGGATTATTTATGTTATTTTTTCACCCTAAGAATCAACTGTCTTTCCTGACAGTTTTCCCTCCAGCCTGTTCTTAAAGGCAATCTGGCAGATTCCAGCATTCTCCTGGCAATCTATCTCAGCACTTCATTGCTTTGTTGAAAGAATATTTCTCATCCTGAAGTCAATTTCTCAACTTAGTATTCCCAGTCTTCAAAAAGCAAGAGATATAGAAAAGAAGTTGATCTTCTTTCTTGTCTCTCCTTTTTTTTTGCAGTTTTGAATTGGAAACCTGTGGGAAGAGATTAAAAGAAAAAAAAAAAGATAGTAGAAAAGGAGAAATATGCAGTAAAATCTATTACTTTATCTGGTCCATCTTACATCTTACATGATTCTATGGTTTATTTAGATACTTTTTAGATTTTTTTTGTCATTCATACACTTACTAAATTTAATACCCATACAAGCCACATCTCTGAAGTGGAGGCTGTGCCACCACAGGATGTTATTACTTCGTATATCTGAGGGGTAGTGCACTCATTTACACACACCATAGTGTGATGCTTTCTTTATCACAACATCATGACTCACGTTCATCTTGTGAACCTTTGTAACTAATAACCTCCTCTGCAGTGTTCCTGCATCGCTCTTACTCTCCATACTGCACCTGTATATGACTATCCTGACCTACATCTGCATTTCTCTTTGCTAAATTGCATTCTACTTCTTTCTAAATCATTGCTCTTAAAAGAAAAAGAAAAAAAAATCTACTCCTATCTTTCAACAAGTTTGAAATCCTTAGGAACTCTAGCTTTAGTAACTTCTGCATTTAAGGACTCTTCTTCCAAAGATGAAGCTTTGCAGTCTTTTCAGATCTTAGTCTCATATTCCAAAGAGTCCTCCTTCAAAGAAGTCTGAGAAGGAGAAAAAAAATCCCAAACTGATGAAGTTGCATGTGCGTATCAGACAACATTCATATCATATGAAGTACAAAATTAAATATTCAGGCACACTAGAGCAATACGTATTAATTCAGTCCTGAGAATTAAACTAACAGCAGATTTTGTAGACAAAGGCATATTTTGTTCCACCTATAAACTACGTATAAATTCTTTGGTGGCATTTCTCAGTTGAACAGCCCATCCCTTGAAGACAATCAGAAAATGGTTATTTTCAAGCACTGAATATGCTAATGTAGTACTTCTTTGAACACATAAGGAAAATAAAACCTCCAGTTATAAAACCATGGAATGGACCTTTTTTAATTCTTATGATGATTGGTCTTATTTTGTAAAAGCAATCTCATCCAATTTAAGGGTAACGTTTTTCTTTAGATGCCAAAAGGAATGTGAGTACTGAGTATGACCTCACTTTCAAAAAGGAGAGAGAGAACAGAAAAGTTGATTATGAGCATTGAACAAAGCATGATCCACTTATGGTCAAATTTTACATAAAAATGCCTTTTTTCCTTTAATTAAAATTTATTCAAAGAACAGATGGGCATGGGGTTTTTTAACATTTAAAATGGTCTCAGGTGTTTAGAAGCAATGATACATGGAAGCTTGTCAACAAATGGCCTAAGGCATAAAGAATCTTGACAGTAATAGAGAACCAAATATTCTTTCAAATACTTTCAGAAACAAGCAAAACATTTTTTTTGTTTAGACACACAGGACACATAAAAGCAAACTCTACATTGTATTTTTTTATAATTTTAATGTGTGGCTTCCTTAACAGTGAGGAAAAGTGGATTCTTCTTGGATTCTACTTCTGGTTTTCTCTACAGATAACTTCTATTTGTGCTATTCTTCCACAACTCCTTTTCAATCTTAGCAACATCAGTAGAAAGGAGAACTAGTGAACTGAAATATTTGCTCCTCAGGCTGCAAGTAGAGGAGCCCTGCATTCAGTGCAGACCAGACACATGTGCTCCTGTGTGTGAATGGAATACACTCTGGAATAAAGTCTCACAAATTGACTCCAGAACCATGGCTAGTTTATTTAAAGCTATTCATGATTTCTCTTTAGTCTATAATCTCTATAGTCTATCTCGTCCAAAGGAATAAAATCTTCCTGGTCAACAACAGCAGAGGGATGGGCTGTTTAAGTGGATGATTTGGATGTGTTGAGGGCAACCGGGTGTAAAAGAAACCTTAACAGTGAAATATTTGGATATTTCTGCTTCCTACATGATTAGTGACAAATGTGAGTTATGTGTGAATGCAATTCCTGTTCTCTCTCCAGTGAAGACAAAAATCCTTCTTCTTTTGGAAAAAAAAGTCTCTCTTTGCACTCCTGCAGTATCATCAGTACTTTTGGCGAGCAGTGGTCTTGAGCATGTGCACATGCTGGCAGACTGTAGGGAAGAATAAACCTCAAATTAAATCAAATCTTTCCAACAGGGAGATTTAGGAAAATCACAACGATCACTGAAGTTCCATTGCTTCCTGAACTTCCCAGAAGACACCCAAAAACTTATTACCTTCAAAGTTAGCTGAAAATGACTGCAACATCAATATTAATTTTGGGAACACCTAGGAATCCTTCCAGCACTTTGGCTACACTTAAGACTGTAACATTGTGAGAAACATACTTTTTTACTTTTTAAAAAAATAGTAAAAAGTAATAACAGTGGGTATGGAAAAAGACATATTCTTGAGGCACAATGAAAGTTGTTATTTGTTTGCTGGATGCACCTTTTTAAAGACCTTTTTTTTTAAAATACTCAAGAAAAGCATACAGATGTTACCACAGAGCCATGAAAAAATTTAACTATTTTTAAGGGGTTAATGAAAGGCAAAACAAAGCAGCTGTAACTTTAAATCCTGATAATTTAAAATATGCTGCTCTGTCATTATTACAACTCATAAAAAATGTATTGTTGCCATAACAACCACCTCAACACATGTGAGACTGCCTGAAAAACTCAAGCTTTCTTTAATCAGACAGATACATGGGCCCAAACCTGAAAATATTCCACCAATACTTTCATGACATTTACTCTCTTGTAAAATGAACTTTAATGCACACAATTATTTTTTAACAATCACTATTATAAGGGAAAAAAATACTATTACCAGAAGACTCTAACAGATTCTGTTTCTCCTCCTAGGCAGAAAATTTGTGTCAGGGAATGATTGCATTTCTTCAGATGGAATAGGGTCGATGAATGCATTCAATGTACATTCTCTTCACTGCCATCATTTTCCTAGGGCTGCACCATATATCATTTGAGTAACAGTCCACATAAATCCCAGATGGTGGCAGGACTTGCAAATGATCTAATGTGGCAGCCCCTGCCTACATGCAAGGATTCATTGAAGAGAATTGCATTTTAATGGCAGTAGAATGTATGCCACCTGGCTCCATCTGATAAAAAGCCTACACAAAAGAGCAACCACATTTCCCATCCCATGGGCCTGAGACCGATGACTGAGTACGGGACCTGCTGCTAAAGTTGCACAGTTCAAGCAGAAACATGGAGTTGGCTGGAAGGATGGTCATACAGAGGGATGGGCAGCATGTCCCCGTGCCCTGTGGCAGGCCATTGCACAGCACAGGTGTGTGGTGAGATGGGCAGCAGTGCAGTCACACTGCTCTTGGCTGCTCAAAGGTCATCTCTGCAGCAATGGCCACATTATTCCTGTCCCAGACCTCCACAGCAACTGTCTCCTCACACAGTCACACACTTGGGCTGAAGCCCTCAGCCTGAAGGAGCCAGCAGAAGGACTTACACCTGAAGTCCCAATCCCAGGAGAACCTAATCACCAGATTAATAGGTATCTGGGGACATTGGCTGGGCTCAGAACAAAAATTTTGTCTTTGATGAATTAAAACAGGGTTTTAGTTTCCACAAACTGAAGTTTTCCAGCAAAGTCTTATTTTCTTGGATTTTTGTTGGTCAGCTCTCCTCTGCCATACAAATTATGTTTGATGTACTACATTTGATAATAAACTTAATATATCCTTTCTTTCCACATGGGTATTTTCTTCAAGTTTTGCTAATTTTTCAATCTTAATTCTTCTTAAGTGACATTCAAGAAGTAAATGCATTCCCTTCTAACATATCCTCTTGTTTAATCATGCTTTTTAGCTTTGGTTTTTAGGGATCAAAGTGCTTGACTCAAATTCTATAGCAACCTTGCTTTCTGTGCTTCCTTTGCTTTGTGTTTCCTGATTTTTTTTTTCCCCAGGATATCCCAAAACATCCTCTAAGTGCTTGTACAGTCACTGCTGCTAAGTGCCCAAACTAGCTGCATAAGTGGAAAGAGTGTTGTGCCCTTGTCATTATACCATTCAGGCTTCAGAAAATGTCCCTCATGAAAATGTAACAGCCCAGAAACATGTTTCTCCTTCAACTGAAATCCCACTGTATTCTTCTACTACATCTTTTTTTTTTTCCCATACTTCCCTAGACTGTGCTAAATTTACCTCTAAAAAGGAGGAGGAAACAAGAAAACAGCACAGAGAATTCATATGGTTCAGAGGAATATGTGCCTAATGTCAGAGAATGGTGGATTAGAGAAACCACTGGTCTGATTCATTCTGGCAGTTCCTGACTTTCCTCTGTTTTTCTAGAGAAATGCACAAACAATTGGTGAAATGCCAGTCCTTGGCATACACCTGCTTCACTGATAGCTCCCATACACAGAGAAGAGGTGCGGATTACTTTGGGAGAGCTTTCAAGAAAAGAGGAAAAGAAAAAGGAGGATGTTAGGACAAAACCAGAAGTGAATTAAACCTGCAGGTTCAGGGAATGGTTAAAGGCAGAGTAAGGAATAAAGATCCAATCCTCAGCCACCAATAAACCATTTCTCTCAGGAGTCACTGCTAGAAAACACATGCTGAGTCATGGGCTCTATGAGCAGTGATTTTAGGAGAGATGATTGTTAGCTAGTTGAAGCATAGTGTGAAAGGTTCCTTAAAACACTAATCTGCTTTGGAAATATTTTACATTATTCAAGAAATATACAAAACAATCTTCCCTGAAACCCATCTGTCTGTCCAGACAGTTTTGGATCACAAAGAATTAGCTGCTTATTTTGCTCGTATTTCTATTAAAAGGTTATATGTAAAATTTAGTACTAATGAGAGGAAAAATAATGGCATTCAATGTCCATCCCCAAATGAATCCCTCCTAGAAGTGTTTCATGTTAAATGTCGAGATCGTTATGCAATTATATTTCAAATTCACACACAGACATACTGTGTTTGCATATTTAACTATGTTTTCCTATACAAGACTGCTTTCTGTCTTACAGACTAAATCACTAGCTGAAATGTCCCTTCTGGCCGCATTTAAAATCTTGATTATAATCCTTGATGAAACAGGGAAGTGAACAATTCTTGTATTTAATCATAATAAATTAAACTAATGAGCTTTCCTGGCAGATTTATTACTTTTCTTATGGATGAAGTTCCATTGGCTGATCATATGCAAGCCAAAGAAAGTCTTATATAAGGGGAAGGGGAGGGGGAAGAGGTGCATATTATTTTGCTTGAAAACAGTGCATTCCTGATATGTTCCAAAGAACAACTGGGTTTGTGATTATTACTTCACACTTGTATGAGAACCAGAGAGGAAGTCAAAGGCAAAGTTCAGAGACTCAACAATGGGGTGGTGAGATGCAGGATAGTACCAGGAATGGTTTTTGCCAAAAGCAGTCCTATCTAACACAAGGAGATAGGCTTTAGTTCTTTGCCATTGCATGCACAGAGTACAATACAGCAACTCTTTTGGTAGCACTCTAAAATACATACTCCAAAATTGCATGTACTTATTTAAGACTATACATGAAAAAAGGTAATATTTTCTTAAATCCAAAAAGCTGTTGAAGCATTTTTCCCTTTTCATCAGGAAAAGCAGCTTAGAATGGGGTTTGTTCCTGACCCTGCAGAGATTTTTCCCTGCAATATGGAGACAAAGCCTGGATCCTGAGCTGCAAGCAGAACCTGACAGGAGGGCTTTCCTCCTTGAGATTCCTGGCCCTTTTCAAAAGTAGACCAAAACAAAAAGTATGCTGTCTCTTCACATTTGTCTCAGGGCTGTGCTAATGGTGGCTGGTAGCACACCAGAAGAAGGCATGCCCCAGAGTGAGGTGACACACCATCCAAGAGAGCTGTGACCATGCATGAACTTTGATGGGCAATTGTTAGCAACTGGATCGTGGGTGGTGTAGCAATAAAACAAAGTTCAGTGCATGAAAGGACACAAAAATCTCCATATCCAAGTAATAGTAATTTGCCCTTGCAATTCTTTCCCTTCTTGTTCTCCTGACAATCAGATAAAGTGTGGGAGGCCATCTGTCTGCAAGAAGGCAATCACTGCTCTGCAGTCCCCAATAGGGTGAACTTAGTCACTGCTTAAGGAGAATCACAGGTCTGAGTCAATTACTGCAGACTTTCTGTACACAACACACTTGCTTCTTTACTCCACTCAGATAGAAAACTAATTTTAAATGCAATCTTACAACTGTTTTCAGACATCTTGTAATAAAACAGGAACTGTTTAATGTCTCTGCTTCTGTAATTTTGGTCATTCATACTCAGTCACTTTAGACCACGCTGGCCCAGGGACAGGGCTAAAATTTGTTGACATGCCTTTCAAATACTGGTCAATTTGCAAGCACCTTGTTAAAAGAAATTAATAATGTTGTCTTCTGTTGCAGATAAAAATTGTTCCAGACGCCAGCAGCCAACTTGGGCATCAAAGAATTTCTGGTCCAGTGCAGCCCCCACAAGCCTAATCAATACTTCAATTGGATATTGTCAAGCAGGGCACTAACTCTGTAATAATTTTCTTTTTACTTTCTTCTCACCCCATGAAATATCAGGTAAGAAAAATCTCCAATCCAGAAACAAACCAAGACACAGAGATATATAGCAAAAGCAATGGTGAGAGAGCTGGGCAGCTGCTTCATTACAGGGTTACAGGCTACTGACATTTGACTGACATTCCTGCAGCAAAAGACAAGCTCTGGCTACTAACATTCATTTTGCTCCCTCCTGCATACCTCTCTCAGAAGTGGTAACCCTCTGATAATTTCCACTGGATTCTCCCCTAAGAAATGGGTAAGACGAGGCTGCAAGCACACTGTGCAAAGGCAAGAACAACAGAAAGAGAAGAAATTATATTAAATTCCCTTGTTCTCACTTTCTTCTTGACTAGGTTTGCTGCTTCTGGGTGACTATGGATTCAGCATAGTATACATGGAGAATTTAATTACGGAGGGCCAATGAAAGCAAACTTTTCCCTGCTCAGCACACGTACTCTGATTTCAGTTTTAGAAGCTTCCGTGATTACTGCAGGAAGCAGTTATACAGAAAAGTAAATTTTAATTGTTCTTCATTCTTAAACTCTGTTTGATTACATCTGGTAAATATTGTGCCCTAAAGTCATTTAATTATTCAGCTTTTCCACTTCAAAATAATATCAGTGCTGTATGAAAGGTTACCTGGAGGGCCAATTTTAATGGCTGAATACATCCTGAATAAAAATATTCAAAATTATTTCCTAATGTTTACCAACCCCAGCTTTATGAATACTCTTCTACAAGCATAGTTATTTTTCAGTGTGCCCATCAAGCTTCATTTATTTTTCTGATTTAACTGCTGGGCTACTCCAGTTGTAGATTTCTGGATATTTTGGAAACAGGTGGCTGTTAAACTAAGTTCTGGTTGAGAGAACAGTATTAATCGATATATTGCAATTTGCAAGACACTTAAGGCTTGAATCCCCCATTAAATCCAAATCTACCCTCACAAGACACTAATTATGGAAATGCATTCATATATTTCAGTGATATTAGTTACACATCAACATCTGCCTCAGACAGACAAATTAAAAAATACTGTTGCAAGTTAAACATGGGGCTTTTAAGCACATGAGAAGGGAGATGCAGCACCAGGCTACCACCCATTGCAACAGAATTTAATTTCTATACATTTATAATTGCTTCAAAGATGATAGATTATTTCCAAATACAACCACAGAATAGAAACAGATGAAAATCAGAAGTTAGCTGAAACCTTTCAGTATAAAAACCTCATATTTTTACATTGATTAAAGTCTCAGACTGAGCAAATATTTATTTGGAGTCACTAGACTATACTCTCCATCATTTTACATGCCGCTATTTTGTGCAATAAAAAGTATAGGAAGCACAGCAGTATCTGTCAAAAGTATTGGCAAAAATAAGGTGCTCAATTTCAACAATTTTGCTAGTTATAGTATAAAAAATTGTCCTATTGCCCTGCCTATAATAAATAATTATCTTCACAAGGGTTTGAAAAAATAATATTACAGTCATGTGAATCCATAACTCTTGAGGTATCTAAATGGGCTAATAATATCTAAGGTAAGCAAAGCCTTCTGGAGCCTTCCCTTACAAACTGCAATCATTCAGTAAAGACAGTGCAAAGTTCAGCAAAGCCAGCTGGAAGGCTTCTGTGAGCCTCAGGAAGGATTGATCAGACCACGACAAAAGCACTTCAGTCAAACATAAATAGAACTCACATTCATTCAATAATGGTATATCACTTGTTTAAAAGATGAAGAACTTTTCTGTCTTCTAAAAAAGAACATCTGAGTTGAAAGTGTGATGTAAAAACCCTTACAAGTAGATGAATCAAAATGGATTTTCACCATCAATTGTGTCACACATCCATAACCCAATCCCCATGGTTCCCACCAGATTTAGTGTTTGTTCCAAATCATGAGGCACTTTCCTGTTTAAATTGCTAAGGGTTTACTTTTAGAACTGCAACAATATGGGTGGTTTAGGCAGAGGTAAATTTCTTCACAGGAAAGAAGATCTGGTACAGCTTGAACACCTTGTAAAAAGAAAAAGAAAGGAAAAGGAAAAGGGAATAAGAGAATAAGAGAAAAAGAAAAAAAAACTGGCTGACTGACAACAGCCATGTAATTTTTCAAAGTGAAAGGCAAATATTTGACAAGGTTATAATAGACTCAGTCTTCTCCAGACTCTGCTGTGATAAATATATCTATTTCTTCAGGCCTCATGGGGATGTGGGTCTGGGGTGTTGGTCTCAAGCTGAGGTCTCACCTGGGCTGGAGATGTGGTTTACAACCACACAAAATCAATCAACCAAAACCCACCCAGACAAAAGGGACATGTCTACACATTTGTCTCTGAATCAAAATTCCTTGAAGGGATTTGATGTTGTTGAGCTTTCTGGTTGAAGAATGAACTTCCCTTGAGGTATCCCTAGTGTCCATTCTGAACAAAACAAGAGATGCTACAGGCAAACAGGGAGTTCTCTAAGCAAATCTTTGCAGAGGCCCCAGGTAACCAGAACACAACATGAAATGGTCACAGCCACTTCTTTCCCAACACAGCTTCTCATACCACCCTCTTCAAAGCAAGGGGAGAGAAGAAGGAAAATCCTCAGCCACCAGAGCTTTTGATGGCAAGTCCATCTTGTTTTTCAGGCATGAGAGACGCCAAAACTTGGATGTCCTGAGGCTAATTATGGTTTGGAAACTACACCCAAAAATCTTCACTGTGTTAACACTTCATTTCAGGAAATAAAAACAATAGGGAATGAGCGTGAATGCTGTGCTTCACTAGCTGAGCAGTCTTGGAAGAGATTCCAAGAACCCCTTCATATACTTGAGAGTGCTGCTGGCACCAAAATCTCATGTTTTACTGTGATGTTGCTTTCACCTAGGTGAATAATGTTCACCTTCCAGTTTCCAAACAAATATCATCTCACTTGTAAGGTTCTTTGTCTTCCAAACAAAGCTTTAGCATTTTGGGTTTTTTCCTGAAGAATTTCAGCCTGATGGATATTGGCAGTGGAAGGCATGTTAAATAATGCATGAAGAAAAGGATGGACACAAGAAGTGTCAGTTTTCCATTTTATACCCTTTTCCCCTGCAGTCTTTGAAATATATTTTATGCAGTTTCTTTATAATTCATACAAATATATAAAGGCTAACTCTTCACATTAGGCTCTCATTCATATACTGTGCAAATTCATATGCAAAGTAGATGTAACCCTCAGGCCATTGCCACATGCCCATCTATAAAAGAGGTACCACTGTGTCAGGCAGCATTTTTTGTTTCTGGCAATCCCTCTGAATTTAAATCAGGAACGAAACAAAATGAAACAGACAAAGGCAGTATATTTTACCCTTCTTTACACTGGAAGTACAAGTACAGATCAACGCACTGTCTCTAACCTTGTGAGATTTTTAACTGTCTCCAGGGTAAATACATCAGCCTCTACTTTTGCTTTTCTCTTAAAAAATGCCCACAGTTCTGTCAATGATTTGAAAGTAGTGGTGTAGTAAGATATTATCTCAAAAACTGATTCCATATGTACAACAAACATTCTTTATTTCAAACATACATATATTTGTATTGCTCACTCAGAGCTAGACTGTGACAAAAAAAATGGATGGTCTCATTCAAGAAATCTGCTTCCTAATGATACATTTGGCATCACATATTTTGACAAAGAAAATACCTTAGCTTACTAAGAACCTGTCACTACACTAATGTCAATATAGAACTGAAGAGAAGTATCTGAAAATGTTTGTTTCAGCATGATCCAAAACCAACTGAAACCACTGGAAAGACTTTCACAGTCTTTCCTGAACTTAGTCTTAATCCCTTCCAAGCATCACACTCTATCCTGCATTGATACTCCCACCTAAATAAAGCTGAAATATTTGCGCATCAAAGGACAATTAGTCTGAGAAAAGCAAGAACAAAAAATACTTTCAAAGAACGGTTTCTATTAAAAAATTAATATTAGTATTTTACCACTAGGCTAAAACAGCATAATACAATCACGAATGTTGACATAAGACATCCATTAAAATCTTAATTAAAGTGCATTCTGCATAACAGCAAGTCTTGGCAGTGCAAGTCATCTACAAAACACCATGAAGTGCATTCGAAATTTGAAAAGAGCATGTGCAATTCTTTTTTAAAAATACATAATTTATCTCAAGAGACAAGGGAGTTTAATAGCATCCAAATTGCCCAGCACTTTAGGTTTGCCTGAAATTACACACACATCATATAATTTGGTCCTTATAAATGCTATTATTTATCCTACCCAAAGCTATCATGCTATCTAGGTTGAGGTCCCAGTAAACTGGTGTTTTTGCAGAAGGGTTTAACACTTGTAGCTCTGATCCAACAAATTCTCTCCGCCATAATCTCTTTGGAATTAATAATTTATTATACTTAATGAGACTTCTAACATGCAGAAAATTAGACAAGTCATTATGTCTTCAAAGGATCATTTCCTGCCAAGTAAAAGTAAGAAAGCAGCAGACACTCAGTAGGAGGGATGATCATTCTGGCTTAGACAAACAGCTCACTTTTTTCTTTTAAAGGTATGAATTAATTATCTCCAGTTACCTCTTATGAAGCCATTGCTGCTTATTTTTCATATATATAACTGTGTGTCTCAAATCTTTATATTCAAGTGTTGCACATCTGTCAATTAGCATTAATGTGATATAAAGCTCTGTTAGGCTTTATGAGAGCTTAAAGTAGTTAATTTCCTCTCAGGTTGCTCCTAAGCATTGAGCTTAACCTCAAAATGGTAAAATCTCACTTTCCTCTCTGAAAACATCCTTCATTCATCTCTTTGGCAGAAGAAATTCTATTTCTTTTAAACAAATACTGTTGTTTATTGACACCGTGACAGGCAATTTGCACAGCAGTAAAAACATGATTCTTGTCCTCCACTGCTTCTTCCCTTCCTTTGGATCTCATGTGCACCACACTGGATCAAGACTCGAAGAGTCTTCACCAAAAGAGACTACCCCAGACATCTTTCCTGGGTAAGGCCAGCTGGTTCAGATTAAAATCTTAGATTCAGACACACTCAGAAAATTGCATTTGCTTGAGCCAACTCATCCCCATAACACATGGCCAGAGGAGGAAGTGGCCCATGCCATGTAAGAAGGGCAATTGCACCCTCGTGAAGAAGTCATTGTGTTGCCTGTGTTTGGTTACAGCTTTATTTTGGAGTGAACCATATTCAGTAAACCTGGTAAAAAGAAGCTATGAGAAAAATGGGAAGATGCTAAACCAGGGTTGAGGTCAGAAAAAAACAGACGCCAATGTAAGGAAGGTGGGCCAGACTTAGAAATAATAGGATATGGGTTTACATTAGGGAAACCAAGTAAGGTAGGATTCAATAATGCAGGTGAGGATAAGACTCTGGTGTGAGTATCTTAGATTTTCAGTCCATTCTGATCTCCAGAAGAGATCAATTTTCAGGGTCTGATCTGGTTTCCACTTTTCCATTCATATATGACAGATTCTGGTTTCACTTCCTTAGGCTGTGGGACCAATCATGTGAGAAGAGAAAAGTGGGAGATGAAAATCTTGTTTACCCACTGGACAGGCTAAATATTTGCTCAGAACTGGCCATTCTTTCCTTAGGGGCCTTCGAAGGAAGAGACTGGAATCAAGATACACGATTCATCTTGTTTGTATCAGCCTCTTACACTGCTCCAAGATAGGAAAAGCATTTGCAGAATTACGGAAGATCTATTGAGTCACCAAGTTGCGTGACCAGCATCGAAACCGTGTTAGCTGGTTTTTTTCTTTGGGTCTGAAGGATGGGATTTAGCATTTTGGATGATTTTTTTTGTGCTATGATTTCTTTAACTACTGCCTTTGCAATGTATCAAAAGGAATGTGAGTGCCAATGCTTCTTGAGATTTCCTCTGCATTTACCTCTTCTCATTAGAATTTATTTTAATAATCACACGTTACTCCAGAGCAGCAAAAACGTGCCCTTGTTTCTGTCAGAAATATTGCACTTGATATGCAAAGTTGTTTTTAATCTTCAGATTGGTCTGCATACGTACAGATAGCGCCTTACAGCATTGTTTTCGCAGCCTTAATAGGGAAAATGTACGCACTGGGCAAAGTAATTGGATTTCGGCTGAGAAGCAGCATTTGAATGAAATCAATAAAGATTCTGCCATCTAATATTTTAAGTTTGGTACAATGTGTATACTGCAGGCCAGTGTAAATTCATTAAAAAGATCAATGCGATGAAATTTGTCTTGGGTGCCTTGAAATATCCTAGGGTGACTTGAGAGGAAGTTGCCAAGGAAACAAGAGATGCAACTCAGAGAAACATTTAGGTGTTTTAAGTTGATGTCTGAATTCTACTGAGTTTCTGAGATAGTATAATATAGGAAGTTGTCATGGAAACAAAATTCAACAAATGGTTAATGAATAGCCAGGCTGGGCAACTACTGCAGGTGGCTGTGTCAAACAGCTTGGACCAGAAGACCTGTAAAAAATGAGAACTCTCCACAGGTCCTTGGTTGATGTTTTTTACACCAGAGGAAAAAAGGAAATTACACTTAGGCATCAATTGGTAGATGCATTCTCAAAACTGCTAACAGATAGACGTCTTTATATCTGTGTTAATTTTGGATAATATAAATCATAACTCCTTAACCAGCATCTAGAAGCTGTTCTACAGGTAATCAGCCTGCTTTGAAGTTCAGATATAATTCTCTTGTATTATTGTCCATATTAAATGAGACATTTTAATTAAAAATACTTTTAAAGCTCAGTTTGTATCTTGGTTGGTGTCTCTTCTCTTCCAAAGGCTTTTTGACATGATGTTTTGGTTTTGTTCTTTTACCCTAGGTTTAGTCCAACGTCTACTTTTCTTCAATAGTAAATCCTTGCCAAAGTTATTTTAATTTCTGTAATGGAACATAACAGTAATTTTCCACGACCATGCAAGCATCAATGTTTTTCTTCCTTTATTATTCCATTTCAGTTTCTTAATTTCCTGTCTTATTAGGTCTGAGGCATTTGTTAGCATGTGTACAGTGCTTTAGGGTTTCAGCACTCATGTGAAAACTCCTAACTTCCCATCAAATTCAAAGGAGAAATCTAAGAGCACATACAGTAGCACACAATCCATATTCTTTTTTAATGCATTGAGGAAACCATGGTGTTGGCAGCCTCAATGAGATTAGCTGATACAGTCTCCATAACTGAACATGCAGAAGGCATTTCATTTTGTTATATACAGAATTACATATATGTACATCTATACATACATATATAAACATTCTGTTCTATGCAGACAGACTACACCTAATGAATAGAATAAGATAGACAAAGTAATCAAAATTCTTCTGCATGGGAATTCCTTTCATAAAGCTACTTAAAATGCACAATAATTTTACTTCCCCAATGGAATGCCCTCAAATAGTTGCTCCTGGGAAGTATTTCCTATCTAAAACTTATACCAAGAACATCATGCTATTTAATTTGCTAAAAAGCTCCTGGCCATTATGTTCTAGCTTCAGCCTGTCATTTGTTAAAAATAATGGTTTTTTGAGACATTTCACAAACATTTTTGTCTGCCTTAAATAGCAAGGAATTAGGATGCCAAATACTGAGTGAAAGTATTTGTAGCTACTTCACCATATTAAGTTACAGCTACAATTGTGAAATTTACATTATGTCATTTCTGCCAGCTACATACACACAACACATGCGGGACATTTTAAATCATATCTGTGCTTGCACAGGAATGAAGGTAAAGAAAGCTTGTGTCATTTGCTTGGCCACTAGAAATGCCATATGCCTTTAATGAGGTTTAGCTTTTACATGAACACTGAAAATTTTTCCCTTTGACCCCTTCACCTCCTCCTCACTACTGTACCACAAGGGTGACAGAGGTTGGTGGAGTACCCACCCACCCTGTGGTTCTGTCTCCCTCTGCCTGCTGCCCCAGGTTGTTACTCATTTAGTGCAGCTGCACTGATGGTAAACAGGAAAATAAATAAATACTATATTTATAGCCCAGCAAGACCCCTCCAATTTGCTATGGGATTTTTTTTTTTGTGAGGTTTTTTGACCTAAATAAAGGGAACGTAAGATGGAGTGTTACTTTCAAATCTGTCTTCACATGAGCTTCACAATGTCCAGATGGATGCTTGGATAGAAGAAAAAAGAGAATCCAACTTTCCCAATCTTATTAAAATTCTGTAAATACCAGCACTTCCTCAGACTTCTGAATGAAGATTTCCAGGAGAATTTCAGCTTTTATGTAAGTTCCTGGACTTCATGGTTATGTAGAAAAATACTTAGAAGGTTTAGAAAGACAGGACAGAAAGGCTAAGCCCTCTATAGGATTTTTGTAGGGTGTTTTAAGATCTACATATTAAAAGAGAGAGGCTTAAAGCATAATACATGAATGATTGGGACTGGTCAAGAATCAAGACCCCAAAAGAGAGCCATATTTAACATGAATGCATGCCCTCGGAAGCCACACACAATTTCTTTTACCACCAATCCTCCTAGCAGAAAATCTAAATAGAACTAGGATTTTTACCAAGCACCAGATGATGTCCCTGAGCTGTGAAGGATACAGTAAGATAGAGAGGGAGAACAATTCATTGTCATTCCCAATGCAGTAGTTAAGCCTACCTTGCCCTTAAATGTATTTTGCAACTTGTATGATTTTGTAATTGTACAGCTTTGTGCTAAAGATAATACAGTAACCTTGAATTGTGCTTTACAGCAACACAATCAATTAACTACTTACATATGGACAAACACTTGAATATATTGTATTGTGTCTGGATGCTATGTTACACTTCTCTCGTAGATTGCATTCAATTAACTCAAGGCTGTTGCGAGTTCCTGTGCATGCTGCAGAATAAAGTCCTTCAGAGAAAGGGCATTTGCCTCTTGTGTGTCAAGATACTCAAACTTTAAACTTGAATGAATCCTCTGAAAGTTTAATTTCAACACTATTAGTGCTAGAAAGTCTCTTTTTAAAGCCTGTTGCAGTTTAAGGCAGCTGAGGAAGTAAATCAGACTCCGGCTCACTGCTCATTGCCCAAAGATCGTGTAGTCAGCTGGATAAAGGCAAAAATGCATCTTTGTTTGCTATGCAGTCAAATGCCATATGTTCTCTGGAATTTTTTATATCATTTATTATAAGTCATCAGCTTCTTGAGATCATAACTAAAGGGGTATGGGAATAAGGAACCTTAAAGCTAGGGAGTTTTTTCTCTTCTCTACTATTTGTATTAGCTAACAAGAAAAAAAAAGTGCTCCATTGTAACAGCAGTATTTTCCCAGCAACTGATTTTCTTCAGTGTTCTGAAAATACAAGCTGAAGAGATCTTGAAGCCAAGGGAATCCTGGGATACAAAGTTATGCTAGTTTATTAATCATCTGTTCTTAAATGCTTACATAGGTTAGCACTTATTTAAGAATCATTGGCATCACTGGATTTCTTGCATACTTTGTAATGACCAATGCTACTACATTCACTCAACAGCGTGAAACAAATTATATTTTACCTAACACAATCATCATTTCACATTTTGACTACTCACAAAAAGCTACTTGCATTCCATAGACAAATTTAATGCTTGTACATGTGAAATTGGCAGCAGTTCTATAAAGAAAGTTATTCTTTATGAACAATTTTTCAAACTGTAAATGTGAAAAGTCAATCTTAAAAAAAATAAACAATCATTTTTCCGTTAATATAATTTTCAAAACTAATAGGTTTGTGAGCTTTTTATTCTTGAAAAACATAGCAGAGAGAGGGCAGAGCTGTCTTCCCAGGAGAAGACTGCTAAATAATAAATATAAACACCAATAACTTTCAGGCACTTCAAACCAGGCACAAAATACAGAAAACTCACAGTAGTTAGTCAGTACATCAGCACCAGGGATTCAAGTAATTTTTATCCACTTGCGCAACTCAGGGCAGTTTGTCTCTCACTGAACTGCTGTTTACACAAAGCATCCACAGCAGAAAAACATTTTAAACATCTTGTGTATGGAACTTCCCACTAGGAAACACAGCTCAAGATACGGCAATTTAACAAAAATAAATTAAATCTATACATGACTCTTTCAAATGCAGAGCAAAGAAAGGTTTGCCAGTGCTTTCTCCTGTTGCTTAAACTCTCTTTCAGAAATTTTCAGGTCTCTTCTAATCTGCAGACCCTCCCTACATCTTCACAGTAAGAACCTATGGGTAAATTTGCACCCATGGCCAAAAGACCTAGCAGGGACTGAGCAAGAAAATACACATCAAAGGGTACAGGTTGGGAGAGGGAATCCAGTCAGCCTCTTGTTTAGCATCAAGGCAATAGTCATGCTCTGTAGGATGCGAGAGCTCAATTACATGAGCCAAGTCTCTGGCAAAGTTGGTGCGGTCTGCTCTCAGGGAACCTCGTCCCTGCTGGAGGGCTGCAGCATCTGGGCTGAACACCTCCAGCAGTGACACCTGCTTCTCCTCCAGCTGAGAAACCAGACCACCTGGTATCAAACACCTCTGGTGCAGGGCCTGCTAACCCCGACTGTGGCATCCTTCATTCCAGGTGGAGAAGTCCTGACATCTTTCTTCTTTCCTCACCCAGCACTTTTCAGCCATTCCCTGCACTAGACAGGCTGCATTGTTCAGTTGAGTCACCTTTTAGCAGTGACCTTGACTTTAGACTGTGCCCCTCACTGGGCCAGCAAACATCTGCCCAGAGTTCACATAAGCCCAGGTGAAAAGTTTAGATGTGCTGGTGACAGAGAGATTTGTACTAAAATGTAGGTGGGAGCCTGAGTCAAGCCTGTGGTGAAGACAGTCTAGATATTCCATCACCAGAATGACAGGTCTGCATCAATGCATCCACTGTCCTAAATGTTGCTAGTGTCAGGAAAGGAAAGCAAATAAAGGAAAGAGATAAGGACAAAACATGATGAGTGAAAATACATATGTGCATCCATAAGCACATGTGTCCACTCTAGGGTCTGCATAATGTAATTGCATTTTCCACGATAACACCTTCAGGGAGATAGTTCAATTTCAGCCATGAAATATAGCTCAATTTTTATGGGTATGTCATAGATTTCAGCTGGCAGTTTACCAGTTGATAGTTTGAGGCTGAAGGAAACACTTTCATTCATTTCACTGAGGGTAATCATGGTGTGGAAAGCCACTGATTAAAATGATAATCTGAAAGAGGGCCAGAAATGAGAGAAAACCTCTCTAGTCCCTCCTGCTTCTACTCACTTCCTGCTCCTCAGTGCTGGATTCCTCAACCTTTGCCACAACTTGCTGGTAAATAGTCTGGGATAAATTTAGGTATATAGCAAAGGGTAGGTGTTACCATCTGCTGCATGTTGTTAATCCTTGATGGCCTGATAACATCTATTTTTGATGTTCTTTATTAGCTTTAGGGAGGAGAACAAAGGAATAGGGCTCTAGTGCCACCATCAGTGGTTTGCAGTATTTGCTGCTTTTCTTCAGTTAACAGCCACCTCTGCCACAACAAAGGAGTTTTAGAAGAACATGCTAGGTAAGACAAGAGACCATGACAATATTTGAGATATTATGCTTCATGGCAGTGCTTTGAAATCATCACTGCTTTTTCTCATCTGGTTCTGAACCCTCCATTTTCATTCTCCACCTACAATCATGCTCCCAAATATGGAGTAGACAAGCCAGGTAAGTGGCTTGCACACATGACTCTCAGCCACTTACTAGGTAAGTAAGCATGTAAAAGATGGTTCTTTAAAAACAGCAGCTGAAGCCCTGAGTTAATTTTCTGATCTTTTATATCATACATGGCTAAGTATTTTGCATCATTCTCAGCTTTTGCGAACAAAAACTGGGAAGAGAAAATAACTCAGAAATTAGCTCAGGCCTCTCAAACTAAAGAGAATCTTCATCATAGGCCAAATTTTCAAGTGAAAAGTTCATGAAATATTTTAAAGGTTAGTAGTGGAGGCTACCTTTTTAATACAAGCTTGTCATGCATTACAAGTTTTCAGCTGGAATCCTAAGCTTTATATACCCGTCATTTTGGAATTCCAACTTTATGTAGACTTCTTACTCTTATCTTGTATATCCTCATAAATGTTCTTTCAGTGCATGCTAGCACTCATCTCTTCCTAGGGTCCATGTTGGTCATACTCAATAATTCTCTTCCTTCTCCAAGGTGCCAGAGGTTCACTATGACACCAGCTGTGACAATTAAGCGCTTCATCCTCTAATGAACGAGATGCTGCAGCAGTCCAGCTCTCAATCCCATTGAGCTGCTCTCCTGGCTGAGAACCTCTGCCATCTTGACCTGCTTGCCCAAAGCCCTTCCTGAGAAAGCTTGGCTGTGTTCTTCCAACTGCATGAAACAGCCAACAAGCCAAGCACTGCTATCAGGACTGGCAAGTATATTTGTTTTCAGCATCTCTGTGGTGAGTCAGTGAGACAGATGTACTCTTGAGGGCTAGCAAAGTCACATTGTTTTCTTATGAATAGCTGAGATATTCAAAACTGCAAAACAGCTTCCCAGAGGAGATAAATGTGCCCCAGCCTGAGTCGGCTTAGGCCTCCTGGAAGGCTCAGTGTCTGGAAACATTAGGAGGTAAGAAATATCAACAGCAACTGTAAATGTCAGAGAAGAGAGTTACTACTCGTAAGTGATACATTAAAGATCCCTATCCAGTGGGAGAACTGTATCTGATATTTAGCTCTCCCCAGACACAGAGGTCTGCTACATAGAGATGGAATACTTGTAACTGAAGGAGATAAATGCTCTGGTTGCTTTTAGAAAGCTACCTGAATTATATGCCATTTTCAATCTAGAGAGATTTATATCATATATATATCATGTTATATAACATAAGCAGGCTGTACTAGGATAAGCAGAAAAAATAGGGAATGTCTGCAGGTGAAAGTGTTACCAAACTCAACACATCATGTGACCTAGAGGCAAGAATTGTTAGATACTTAGCTCAGTATTTCTAAAATCATGGTCCATTATGTTTGTAGGGGTCAATAAAAGACACAAAAGAAGTTAAAAATGTTAGATATCAGGAGCAGCTGCAGTTCATTTCTAAAGGAGGTGGGTTATGGATGTGGATTATAACACATGGCTGCAATATTCACAAGATGGGGAACCCAAACACCCTTAGCTACTATCAGCAACTCAGTTCCTTCAAGGCAAAGCGTTAATTAAAATCACATGTAGCTGGCAATAATAGTTTGGGTTGCTACCCCAGTAAGACATGGAAGGAGCTATGTCTGATGCAGTGAGTAAAAATGCTGGGATTACATGGAAAAAATGAGTCAAAAATAGTCACAGATGGTTTAAAAAATACTACGCCTGCCTTATAGGGAGCTATCTGTTGTTTTCTACGGTCTGAACAAGCTGAGAAATTCACAGAAGGGATGATCAGTGATGAGAAAAGTGGATACCAGAAGCTGTCAGGCAAAGGCTTTGTTTGTGTAATCTAGTACCATTTCATCAGCTTCCAAGAAAATTCACAAGATCATAACAGCTGAGGACAATCACATGCACTCCTGCTATCAAGAAATGGAAGAAAGAATAAAGGTCTTGCAAATATGAAAATTATCACCTATAGTACCCACTCAGAGAAAGAAAACTAAATAGTTGTGTCCCTAAATCTCACTCACATACTCCTTTCTCTCACAAATACATACACACACACAGAGAATACAGAAGGATAAGAACTGTTTTCTAATCCCTGGCTATTGCAAAGGAAGATAAGTAATCCTCTGTAATCAAATCTGTATGAAGCTTTCATTTTTTCATAATAAAGCATTCATGTTACAGATGCCCTGCCAGATTTTACCATCTTGCCATTATATCGATTCTTAAATAGGAAAGCTATCATACTCCTGACTGCTTCTCATGAGGAGACTAATTAGATTATTTCATCATCTGGTTCATCAAAGCAGGAAATACTTAAGTGTCACAGCTGGCCTCAAACTAAATATCTAGGACCAAGATTTTAAATGAAAACTATTACATCTTCAGTGGGTAAGCATTTCATAAATGGCTAGAGAGTAAAAAATGATGAAGATAACATATCATCTCACATCTTTGGGCTGCAAAGGGAGTCTTAACTCTACAAGTGTGTTTGGATTTATTTTCTCTTGCTTTTGCTAGTACTATCATCAAAGAGGTTTTGCAAAATAACAGATCTGGAAAACTGAGAGAGCTATTTAGATTTCTGGCAAAGATTTATGACTGAGAATTAAAAACTCTGAGGCAGCATCTTCATTTTAAGCTAATCTCCTGTTGTTGATGCAACCTTTCCAGAGTACTCACCACTATGAAAAGATCAACTACAAGGAAGCACATCTCCCTTGCAAAGGAACTATCCCATTGTCCAATCACTATTCACTGCACATCATTCCTTTCTGAATTTGTAAAAGATCTTCCTCTTGTGCACACACTCTGTACATTAAGAAAATCCTACTGTAAAGAAACATGCAAAGCCACAACTTTGTTGTGCTTATCCTATATATACACAGAGGAAAAGACAAACTACTCATGTGAAAGAAGAGTTTGTTCACCACAGCGATTTGGAGTGAAATTGCCACCTATCACCAGCAGACACGTAGGAAAAGACCCAGGCTTTGCAGGTCTACTTAAGACCTCAAAAAGAGCAGCGTGATAATGGGTAAATCATTTCCTTTAAAGAGCATTCTCATGAAAATCATATGTAAAAGCAGAGTCTCCACATTATACCAAACCCTCAGTAACTTTGTTATGGGATAATATAATCCTATTTCTCTTACAGACCTATAATATCATTATGTAAATGGCTATACAAAGCAAAGCCATGATTATATCAACAAAATGAAATTGTTGTGTAAGATAGTTCCCATTCTCTGAAAATAAGGCTTTTCAGCACTGTAAAACCAGAAAGTTTCCTCCTGTAATGCTAGAGGTAATGTTAACATTGTTGATTCCTGTGGCATTTTTTACTTTGAGGTCACAATTAACCTTGAAGAGCACAGGACTAAAAAAGTAATATATACATGGAAGTTGCATCATGCAGTGAAAATTGTAATAATATTTAGATTCCTCTTATGTTCTACACTTCCTTGACCTTATTAGAAATTTAGACATCCTCATAACTTCGCTGGACAGTTTACTTGGTCAAAAATAGCTCTTTGTAATCTAAACTCTCTTGGGTTTTTTAAAAAAATTAGGCTGTAGGCCTCATAAAATTTTCAATGGAAGTTTTGACTGGGTCACTTTGATATGGAAAAATGTAATTTCTATGTCATAATGATCTTTTTGAAGTTTTATGAACCGATAGATGAACTATGAACCCTAGAAAAGGACACATACTTTCTTTCTGAACTCAGCCTAACTTTTGGAGTGCAGAGAGTAATGAAAGACGCAAATAGTTTAAAGCACACATAGAATAGTTTGAGAGCAGTAACAGTGTCATTAGAATATTTCCAATAAGCTGACTCCTGAATTAATAGCATATAGCTGTTACAAGACAGTGCTATTAAATAAACTGGTAAAATTTAGCTACAAACTTTAGTTAATGATCCTGTTAAATCATGACCCATGATACTGATATTTTTAGCCTATTATATTATTAGCTATTGTTAAATTTTTAACTTATTTCTGCTTTTGTGCTGGTTTTACCTTGGATGCATTTCATTTTCTACATAGTAGCCAGTGTGGGGCCATACTTTGTATTTGTGCTGAAAAAAGGCCAGAAATGAAATTTAGATTTTTGTACAATTCTGCAGTTGACCTGTAACCAACAGTGCTAAAAATGCTGGCCAGGGGAACTGCACCAACTCTTCCGTGTTGAAAAATGTCTCCATCTCCAAAAAGGAAAAGAGATGGATCTTTACAGATCTTTACAATAAAGTCTCAAATGTGTGTATGAGCTGGTCCACAGCTATGGTTTAGAGAACCATGAGCACTGCAGTGGCACTAGCTGTGAAGTGTACAATTCTCATTATCCCAGTGCATTTTGGGCACTGTTTCCCACTTTTTCTGTTTTTTCCTCTTTACAGACCCTCATTTTCTCATAAATAACTTATTTTCTCATCTCATAACTGTGTGTTACAGAAATACTCTTTAAGGAAGGACAGAGAAGGGGAAAAAGAGGATGTCTAAGACAGGAAAAAGTGTGTATTTCACTGATCCCAGGTTATAAAAGGACTGTAGGCTCCACAATCTGAGGCAAATGGAGGCAATATTACAGAAAAAAAGGGAATGTCTGACCTCCTTCTCCCACAGCAGAAGTTATTATTTGGGATTAACACAAGAAAAGGAAAACTGAATATGGGTGCCAGATACTCCAACTAGTGATAAGCAATACTGCTATTTCATTTTAAGACCATTTACTTACTGACATGGGAAAAAAGAAGACATGCCACTGCATATTGAACAATAGGTGGGAAAAAATCTTACTCAAATTTTGCATTTGCATAATTCGCAGCATTTTACTAGTAGTATTTTAACCATGAATACCATCTCCCTAGCTATTCTGAAAAAAGTCTCCTGTATTCCGTTCCATTCCAATCAAATATGAAAATTTGATTTCCATAAAGGTCATCAAATGAGGCCTTACTTTGTTGGTATTTTTATCAAACAGGTAGCACCAGAGAACTGATAAATAAAAATCTTCTTGTGGAAAGTAGTCCTGCTATGGTACTGTTGTCCTATTTTACTTTTTTACTTACAAATTAGGCAACACAACAGAGAAATCAGCCTTTCTCTCATGTGGCTTGCATATTTTTGTTCTTGTGGCAGCAGCCAATTTTGCTATTGCCACAACTTCCCATCCTCCTGCTTACATTTACTAAGCAGCCCATTGTCCCTCTCTAACCACCAGATTCGTGTTTCCAATCCATGCCACACTCTTTTATCTACAGTTGTTTGTGGAAAGAGGTAACAAACAAATTCAAACCAAGCAATTTTACAGACAAGCCTTCCTAACAGTTAAAAGAAATATAAAGGCACCTCCAGTAACAAATAACTAACAAAATAAAGCTACTAATGTGTAAATTAATATTAGATTGAAGAAAATCAGTTGAGAAATAGAGAAGGATAAAGGAAGAACTAAGCAGCAAAATCCAGAGTTCATAGAAAGTCAGACTTACTTTGTTGTAAGTAAATGCAAACTACTAACTGAAATATAAAAATGCTCTGAAACAAGTAATGGAAATTTCAGATTTTCTCATCACAGGGAAAAGATGAAAGATTTGTTAAGAATGCACTGTGATTTCAGTGTCAAGACTCCAGTGCCAACAGTGCCTCCTAGCCCTTCTTTTCATAAAACAGGTAGCTAAAAAGCCAAAAAGAAGGAGGGCAGGACCACTACAGAGCTCTGCCTGCAGTTTGGCAACCAGAGTACTTCCAAGAATGCCTGGATGTCTCGAGACCAGAGGCATTTTGAATTTCAGCCTCCAGGGCATGGCCCTCTCTTTAATCCCAAAACAGCCCATGTGGCAGGCTTAGACCCAGAGCTGAAAGCCCAGGTTCTGCAGCACACCAAGTGTTTAGCAAGTTGAATAAAAAATGTTTGCAAGTAAAAAGCAACTTTCTTTAGAAAATTTTCAGTCTACTTGAAGAACAACCCTGACAAGGTAAGGTGATAACCTCAACTCCTTTATGCCAGCAGTGAAGGTCCTCATGGCTAGGCCCAGCAAAGCGACCCAGCCTCACTAGAGCAGCTCTGATGTCACTTTAGTGATGTCAAGGCACATGGAAGCTGCCAAAGAACTGATACAACCACGCACCTGCCCAAGCCCCTGCAGGCTTCCCTTACTTTTGAGATGTGGCCAGGGTCATGGGAACACACCTTGGCAGCTGCTATGCTGCTCGCTTATCAGTGTCAATGTTATACTTGCAGTAGATTACCAAGCAAAATTGTATTGATTACACAGGCCCTAGCCAAGTTTTCAAACCCTGTATGGTGGCATTGGGGCATCTCTAACTAAATAAATAAACCTCTTCCTCACAAATCAGTAACATTAGGACACTGACAAGTGAAAAATAAAAATTCAGTTTCTAGCAATGCACATATCATTGTTATTCAAAGCGCTGTGTACAAATTCACACTACTACAACAGGTCAGCTTTGCCTCCACACACACGTGCACACACACAATTCTCTCTACAAAAAACTGGCAGACCCTGCCCTAGAAACATTCAAGGTCAGGTAGGATAGGGCTCTTGGCAACCTGCTACACACAAAGAGGTCCCTGCTCATTGCAGGGAGGTTGGACTAGATGACCTGTAAAGGTCCCTTCTAAATCAAACTATTCTATGAAAAAATCTGCCAGCTGGGACACCACAAGACTTCTTTCAGCAACTAGAACATATCTCATAGCCCTTGGCTATTCTCTAGCCACCTTCCATTCTCTTCCCGTAACGTCCAACCCAAAATAAGCAGTAGGGAAATCTTTAATGGTATGTTGAGGCTAATGAATGCAATTATCAAGGCAGAGTAGCATTTATCTCTTGTAATTTATAGTTGTTTATGTACTTTGGAAATCTATTTTAAAAAGTCAACCCTTTGCTGCTGCTGACACCTTTCCAAACTGATTGCTATGAAGAGGTACAACTTCCTCACTTACCTCACTTCTTTAATAATGTTTAATCTTGCAAAAGAAGTTTTGCTGTTTCCACAGGAGCACATGCCTAGCAATCATTATTCCAAAAACATATCTTACTGATATAATTCTTTTACTTCACAGAAGTTTAAAAATACAAGTAAAGGTCATATGCTAATTTGACATTTCAAAATCATACTCAAACCTGAAGATTCATAAAAGTAAGTTTGATTACGACACTTGATGTACTCTATGTATAGAAAAAGCTTACAATTACTTCTTTTTATAATGTAACTGAGTCTTTTTGCAATAAGACATAATTTTAAAGGCTTCAAGTTGTAGAGAACACCTAGCCAAAGAAACCTTTATCATTGTCCTGCTAAAATAACAACAAATGTATCAAATAACATACTTTTTGAAAACTCTTGAGTAACCACAGCAGTTGTCACTTCTCCAAGCTGCCACAAGAATTTATAGCTTAAAAAACCCTTTTATTTTCTTAATATTGAAAGTAAAATACACACTCCACCTATTTTTTATTTGAATGTATAATACCAGAATACAAAAGAAGAAAATCCCACTTAAAATAGAGGAAACAACCATACAATTCCTTAGGAACACTGAAGATGTGCATAATACCCAGGCTGATATTTATTAAATACATCTTTAACATCTCATTACTATCTTGTATTCCTCCATCCTTATCTTCTCCCTTCTTCTTTCATTTCTTACCAACTTTGTAAACTCTTCAGAGCAAGTTTTCTTTTTTAGACAAGGCTTGACACAACAGAGAGCACTTTTCCCTCTGAACAATTGATACATATAACATAAAAGGAAACTGGATCTTAAATTGTCCTGTTATATAAACTAGTTTCACTCATCATGGATCTTTCAGTATGCTGCAGATTCTGCCTCAGAAGAATCATTTGACAGACACTGAACAATCTGATGGCTGGTTAGGAACAGCTGAGATCTCGGACAGCCAGAAAACTGTAAGGGACTATCTAAATGATGAATTAAGCATAACAGGCAAATAATTATGTTTAAAAGATGACCCTATCAATGGCTAACACCACATGACCTTTCCAAGTTAGCAACAGGCTTTCTCCTCCTGAGAAAAGGCAACGGTTGCAAGTTGGCTGCAGATGTGGAATACCACTTCTGTCATATTCACAAGGTTTTCTTCATGGCCAGAGCAGTGGAAAAATAGCAAACAGGTGGCCAAGGCACTATTTTGTAACTATTTAGGGTTCCAACCCTAAATAGTTACAAAGTTCCAACAAGTTCCAACCTTCAACTTTTGACCTAGCCTGAGAAGCTTAGAGTCTGCCTGCACTAGTCCTCTACATACAAGCAATACTTAGGAGGCTGGATTCCCAGGTGTTGGAAGTAGCTGCTCAGCTGCTTCAGTTTAGTGGTGATCACAGTGATGGCAGCTTAACAGCTGAACTTGACCTTAGAGATCTTTTCCAATCTTAATTATTCTAGGATTCTAGGTGTTGAAGTCCAGGGCATGGGGAAAACCCTTCTAACTGCCCTGGGGGGTCCCGGACCTCAGGAAAGCATTGCCTTTGACCCTAGCCCATGGGAAAATCTGCCAACACTTATGGAGGGAAAGAGAACTAAAATTTAAATTAGATAGTAGTTTAGTTTGTCACAGGGTGAAAATTTGTAGTTTTGTGTTTGTAGAATGGAAGTAGATAGAGGCAAGACGGAGAATTTTGGGCAGTGTCTTAAGTTCTTCTTCTTCTACTCCATCTTCTGCTGTGACGGTGGCACAAAGACATTGGTAGAATGTAGGTGATGTAGAGAGTGGAGTGTCTAGAATTAGTAGTAATTATTGGTACAAAATTATAAATATAGTACGTTTCAAGAGTTAATTGGGTTAGAAACCTTTAAGAGACCTTGGATGCCAGGTCTTGTGCTCGTGGCAGTGGTGTCTTTTCAGTGTGCTAAGCCTGGTGTTAGGTGGTGTGCTGACTCTCAGATAAAAAACTTAATAAACACCTTTGGAGATCGAGCTGTGAGATCCGCTCTTCTTTCAAACTCTGGCACAGGACTTTGAAAAGGAAAAAAACCCTAATTAGGTAAATCTTGGACTCAAAACATAAGATCTAGGAAGCTACTGTTTGCAAAGGCACTCCACAGAAAAGACAAATTAATAAGGTCATCAATTCTTAAGCAGCCTAAAGAAGATTTTTCCCTTAGAAGGGTTCTGCTGCTTAGCTCAAAGCAGAAAGGTGGTTTCCTGATCTCTAAGACTGTTCATCTTTCTTTTAGGTGTAATTAAAAAGATAATCTGGATTTGTTCATAGCAGCGGATGTGGAACAGACAATATTGTCATTTCTTGTGCTGTTTTGTAGAGTACAAAGGGAAAACAAGATAAGTGCAGCAGTTATCATTTATTCCATGCTTGAGTCTCATACATCATTTACTACTAGATGAGAGCATCTTGGGAGGGCAAGGGAATTCTGACTGGGAAAGCAGAAGTTCCAGGTAGGGAATGTCTTACAAAACTAAAAGCAAATAAAGAATCTTCTATTCCTTGTAGCTGTAGGTAAGATTGCTTACCTACTGCCAATTTAAAATGCAGACTAAATAAAATCATGTAGCAAAAAATGTTTTCCTGGGTAACTACTTCCACTGTTACATTATTTAGGTATTTTGAGTATATGTTTAACTGTTGGGGGAGGGAGAAAAAAACATTTTCCTTGTTTTATTAACTCCACTGCTCCAATAGGCAAAACATGAAACTGAACAGCAATATAGAAACTGGATCTGCAAATAAGAGACAAGTTTTTATCTTTATTTTTATTACAAAATGATCAAAAAATCCTCTGCTAACATTTGAAGTTTAACTTAAAAAAATCTTCACAGCTCACCAAGCTACCAAAATGGAAATGAAGGAAAAGAAGTTAGGCAACATATTTTGTTCTCCATTATAAACAGTCAGAACTCAGGAGCCTGCCATCAGGAAAATCAGTTTGGCCAGCACCTCTTACTCTACTGCTGCAAATGAGTAAGTGGCAGAGGCCTCATTATATTTTCTTTGTATTTTTCAAAGTAAATCTAAGCACAGCAAAGGATACACAAAGTATACCATTCTTTAATTTTATTTTTTTAAGGGATCATTTTTTTGTTAGCTGAAAAATACAGCTCACTGGCATGGCTTTATAATGTTCCAAAACATAAGGAGAGAATTTTTTTAAAAATATACATATTCTGTTAAAATTTCAGAATTTTTAAGATGTTGAGACTGATCATTTACAATGTATTCAAAAAATTAACAGCATATACACAAAGAGAGAATTGCCAACTGTTTTAAAAGTATAATTTTACACAGAATGTGGTCAGTCAATTATTCATGTGCCAATAAACATAAGCACTGCTCCTTTTATTTTCTCTGAGGCAGACAGACACAAACATGTAGAAAGATCCACTGTCTTCCTAACTGTTTTAGTTCAAAATCCATTGTTTTGCAAAAAATCTTTAAGAAAACATGTATCATTCAGAATTGTTTACTTCCATTGACTCTTTAAAAACAATATATTATAATTTTTAAAAATAACACAAGAGCAACAGTACAGCAGTAGCAATGTGCTATCAGCTCAGATTTGATAGCTGCAGTGAGAACACTTTAAAATATCTTTCTTTTCTTGAGGTTTGAAAAAGAACAGGGGTGAACTTATACTCTAACATTGTTGGCAGATGAAGAATTGTTTGCACCTTAAGAGTTAATATGATTATTCTTCAAAAACCACAAGCCTATAGAACCACACAACACTTACTCTCTAGGGTCATGTTAAACATTGACCAAGAAGGAAAACTGCAGAGTAACCAGACCAGTTATGCCAACGTTCTCCCAGTTCCCTGGATGGTCAAGTATGATTTTGGGGTGGTTGACCACCAGGAACCACCAAAGAAACCCCTGAGACAGAAGACCACATGTGCAAAGGGAAGGAACATACATTAATGATTTTGGGGAAATTATTATCATCTGCATGTTATTCAGCAAGGTCAATGAATATATATGTAAAATACAGTATAGAAACAGGAGCTTTCTCTGTAATCAGCATACGTGATATTTCAGAGAAGATACTCCCTCATGCATCCAGCCAAACAAAGAATGCCTGCTTCTTAATGCTACACTGCTGTTAAGGAGATTCATCTTTACTGATTTTTGGTAACATCGTCAGTATTTAAATATATTCAGATCATCAAAATAAGGGACCACCTTGCACAGAGGGGTGATAGTATTAAACAGATATCCTATCACTTAAAGAATTCTAACTAAAATGCAATTGGTTTTATTTCTGTTACCTTTAGGTACACCATCAGTAATAAAGTTAAGTTCAAGAGCCCCCTGGGAAGATGTGGAATTTCAGAAGGTATAGATATCTAAGACCCAGTTCAGTTTTCATTCTGCAGAAGAGTGAAATAATCAATGTGCTGAAACTTCAAGACCTCATTTCCCCAGCTGGTCCAGCCAGGCTGTAGGTTGCGAGCAAACAACTCCAAGCATTCCACATCTGGCTTGACAAACTCTGCCAGAACTGCTGTGCAAGAGAAAAAAAAAAAGAAGACAACAACAATGACAACGGTACAAATAACAACACCAAACAAGTAAAACCTCCCCCTGTGATGCTAGCAGATGAAAAAATAGATGTTTCATTAAAAAAGGGAGAGACAGCAAATTAATTTCAGAGGTTTCATCAAACAGCTGGACTATTTATAGTGAGAAAGTAATTTTAAATAAGTGCCCTTGAGATTCTGAACAATACTGTCAAGGCCTTCAATAGCCTTGATTTATTGGTTTTCATTTAGAGAAAGAGATGGAGGATTTATTTCAGCCTCTACATAGATGAGTTCTGAATTTTTTACTAATATCAACCAAACACCTCCTAAAGCCTCACTTAACACCAATAACATGGGGACAATACTTCTAAATATAAATAAATGAATAAACCTTAATTTTTCTTAATTACAACTGTACTCTTCTTCTCTATACTTTAAAGGGGATAAAAGTATTTTTGTAATAATAACTGTTAAAAGATAAAAGAAGAAACACCAGCTAAAATAATACTAGAACTAAAAGGGCTATAATAATGTAGGAACTATTTTTTACCCCAATATCAACCTGGCAGCTGAAAAGATATTTCTGTAACTGTTACTGTTATTCAGTAACATAAATCTCAAATTTCTTTTACAGTTAGACATTTTTACTGCCTAAATCCAAATGTAAAGATGCCTGTCACTAACATCAACTGTGTCACTGATCATGACTGGTATTCTTGGAGTGACAGAAAAAGATCTTGCATTTTGCTTGAAAAGATCTTGAAAAGATCTTGCATTATTGCAAAGAGTTTATTGTTAAATGTGTTACTTGTCATACAGAGCCACTTAGTCTGTGGCTGGTTCAAGCAACTCCTTAACTAGGCTTCATGAAATGTCTTCAAAAACATTTTTGTATACAAAAACACACATGAGAAAAGCAAAGGTTTAAGGAGCACCCAACACAGAGAAGGCAGAAAGACTGAGAAACTTATCTATACTAAATTTGCTGCAGAAGATAAAAGAAGAAAACTTATGGAAACATATCCTTTTCCAAAGGATACTTTGGTCATTTTTAAAACAGATCTGCAAGTGATTTCTGATCTCTGTCACTTAAAAATACAGCTCATGAGTCCGACATTTTGCTGCTTCACTCAGTCTCTTCAGATATGATCATTGCAGAAGCAGAAACAAACAACACATCCAGTCAGCATACTCCAAAGTATAAGAGGAGACTTTTTTTCTTTTTTTTTTTTTTTTTTGGTGCAAGCCAAGTACTGACTTTTTGCATCAAGCTTGCCAGTCACAGATGCCCTGTGTGAGACTCCAGCTGATCAGGTCATGGATTACTCCTGTTGCAGAAAGATGAGCACCCACTTCACTTTCTAGTGCTAGCCAACCCCAGATGCATTTCCTACCTACATGATCACCTCTTCCAAAGCTCCAATATATTAAAAACTTTCCTGCAAATATTTTTTAATGGGTGTTTCCAGGCTTTATTGTATTTTGGCATGGCATAATAAACTTTTCGCCTTCTCCCAATCTTTAACAAATGTCACATGAATGTCTCAGATGGGTTATCATCAAGGCAGCTTTTAATCTAAAAAATACTGCTACCAGAAGGAATCTCATTCCAAAAACCTGCTTCTTTTAGAGGCAAGATAAAATGTTTAAACAAATCTAGCATTTGCAGAGAAGAGTCTGGGAAGTTTAGAGGAAAATGTACATTCTGACAGAAAACTCACGCACTGTTTGGTGTCATGGGAGTTCATCTAATTAGGCACCGCTTATGAGTAGCGGCTTAATACCATTTTGCAAACCCATCATAATAAAAAAAGTGGTAAAATTTATTGTTCTTTTCACAGCTCCATTAAGATAAGAATTTCTTGCGCATAATTTGCTGACAATTTGATCAGAGGGCTGAAGCACCTCTCCTAGGATAACAAGCTGAGAGTTGGGGTTGTTCATCTTGGAAATGAAAAGGCTCCAGGGAGACCTTACTGTGGCTTTTCAATGCTTAAATGGGGCCTATAAGAAAGAAGGCAAAAACATTATTTTAGCAGGGTCTGCAGCAATAAGACAAGGGTTTTCAATTAAAATAGGATCAATTGAGACAAGATATAAGGAAACAATTGTTTACAATGAAGGTGCTGAAACACTGAACAGACTGCCCACAGAGGTGATAGAGCTTAAAATTCACAAGTTAAAAATGTCATCATGGCACTAGGTTCAGTAATCCAAAGCAGTTTTAACGGGCACCAAAAACTTTCATGCCTAAAAGAACAAATTTGAAAAGCACACTTTGGACATTCAACCAGTCTCAAATATTGGTTCACTGGAAAGCAAAAAAGGGGTAGCCAAGAAACCAATCAGCTCAGCACAAGCAGGAAACGTGCCAGTCTTTCTATTAATTTGGTTATAGAATTTAAAAATGAAGACGCAGGAATCTCCCCCTCTCCTTCTGGCAGAGACAGCACCTTTTTAAACTTAGAGGGCTTTTTTAAAAAAAGAGATGTATTACATATAATTTGAGATCACATTATAGTATGATGCTTCATTGCTAGATTGTAGGCATTTACATAATCACATCAGGCAGTAACTTGCGCTACAATGAAATTACCATATCAAAAGAGCTGAATTTTGTTGGCTTAAAATCTCATTACATTGGTTTCCTTAAAATATGAAAAGTCAGTGTTCAAGTTACAAATTATGTCTTCTTTGTTAGACCTTTACATCATCAGTAGGCTATCTTAACACACATGGATATGATCTGCAGCCCTCAAACAACCCCTTGGGTTTTTTGCTCTGAAAACAGCTTAGAGGAGTTCCACCAGTAGAAAAATAAGGTATTGAGTTTTCCTACCACAGGAACAAATTGAAAAACAAAACCCAGCACACAATTACTTCTATCCACTTACAGATACCACTGACAGGAAACAGGTTAAATAGATGATAAACAGCCTATTCTTTATCATTTGCAGGTGTCACAAACACTATGACAGCAACTCAGGTACTTATACTTGAGCATCTAATGCTCTAATACAGGTGAAGTGAGCACAAAGCCAGCTGGCAGACACAACAGTTTCAGAAAACCCATTTCATTCTGAAGCACAATCCAGTGGTCAGGCAGGAGACTTGCCACACCTGCATACTCCTAATCCCAAACATATATTGAAGATGCATTCTCCTAAAAATGTTTAAATGAGCAAAAGAAAGAATTACCTTTGAAACAAGCAACAATTTCTCCTTATTGTTTGAACTTCCACTGCCTAAAAAGCAGGTGCTGCACTGACAAATTGAACATATAAAGTGAAAATAACTGTCTGCTTTTTCACCGCCTGATCAGTGAGCCATACAAAACACAATGCACACAGTTATCTCAGTTTAAAATAACTCTTCAAAAGAGTTTGCAATGTAGAGCTCCTTATTGCCTAATCTGTCTAAGCCCTGAACAGAGAAGGACCAGAAAACAATCTGAAATCCAGCTCAAAGATAGCTTTATAGCTCTGCATCTTTCCTGAAGTTCAAGTTACACCTAGATGCTGATGCACCTATCAATTAGTCTTACAGCAAGGGCTCACAAGGTACATAAGGGAACAGAAGGCATTTACTTTTTTTAGTTCCAAGAAAACGTTTATAACATGGCCTAATAAGCCATCATTGCTACAGGAGGAAGGAGTTCCCATGACTTCTTATTGTATAGTTCTGCTGAATATATGCAAATTGGTTAGAATATAGCCAAGAATTAATTCCAGTGCTTTTAGGCAAACTCCTACACAACAGTATTATTTCCTAACAATAAATGCATATACTTAAAAACTGGAAGAGCAATGGCTATAACAAGAACAATCTATAATACAGGAAAATAAAACAAGGTGATAGGAAGTTATGTAGAACTTGTACATATCTGTAACAGAGTATCTTTTGTGCTCTCTAAGAGCAACACCGAATTGAATTAGGAAGAAAACCTGCTGTTATTTGAATCAAAACCTGGAGTAATAAAATTTGATATTAACACATTTGCATAAAGCAGCTTAAGTACATTTACAGTGACACATTAGAGCTCTAAGCATTGAACACAGCACATGCATCACCAAAAACCCCTACAGTTGCAATTTCACGGTTAAATGCACTGTAGGAACACAAACATCTCTTTTTGATGGCTTACTTTAATTTACATCTTTCTCTTCCCTCAGAGAGATAAACTCTTATAATCAGTCATTAAGTGGCTACATATGTACCAACATATAACCTTTATTGTTGTAATAAGAAACAAAGTGCCAGACAGCATCAGTAAATACTAATATTTTTGGCTTTGTTACTACTTAAACAAAGCATAAAGAATGTGTGTGACTCATCAAGTGTCTTTCCCCCCCTTGCCAAATCTCTGCTTCTGTTCAAATTTCTTCTGAACCTCACCAGGATGTAGCCCAGCTGCTCTCTACTGGCTGCTTGTGAATATTGCCTGCTCATGAAAGCAACACCTTGTACAGCACATCAGTCAAAGCATCAGCAATCAGCTTTTGCTTTATGGTCTACCTTTTCACTACATAACCATATTTTGCACAGACCTGCCAAAAGCTGTAGGATATATGCGTACTTTCACAAAAACTTTTAAATCATTCATATTGCTCCATAGTAATTTCATTTTTTCAAAGAGAAACACAAATGCTGCACAATCCCATCACTCAAGTGAAGACTCAAGAAATACACACAAGAAATTAGCAAGGACAGTTTCTTTCAAAGTCTGCTCAGGGTTATAATTTATAAAGTATCTCCAATACGGTTTCTAGATTCTGCCCTACAAAAGAATTGTTCTGAGGACCATTGTTGCACTAAAATTTTCTATAATACATCCAAACCGCTGGTTTGCACCCTTGGATACCTCATGAGTTTCCTGTTTGTGTCCAAGTTTGCTGCTAAGTATTGGCTTGCTAAAGAGACCCTAGGTGACAGCCTCATAAATAATCACCCCATTGTTCATTACCCTAAGTCAACACATATACCTCCTGCTGTAGCCCTAATTCTTAAAGATGTGGCTTCAGGATGGCAAAAAGATCCTCCTAGAACTGCCCTTCTGGTTTTTTTCTATTTTCAGGTAAACAAAGTATGTCCTTTCTACTAGTTTTGTAACAGGTGTGTATGTGTGTGTGTATGTATATATACATATATGGTAATAAATGCAAGCCCCCAAATACAGATTTTAGAGCATCCCCGGAGGTATAATTGCTCAGATCAAAAGTAGTTCTACCCCTTGGGAAGAGAAAAAGGAAAGCATATCAGTGAAGCAAAGTGTGACACCTTTCCTCTCAAAGAGCATTAAACATTTATTCTACCTGCCTTTTCTGATGTGAATACTAAACACCTGGAATATTTGCAGACTCATTATGAGTTTCCCCCTTGGTGGAGGATGAAATCATTTTTGTGAGAGGTATCAAAAATATTTCTTACCAGTCTTGTAAGTTTCTAAGGTGCTGTAATGATGAAAGTAGTACCACTTCCTACTGATGTCAAAATGCTCCAGGACAATTCTTTGGACTAACTCTAAAAAGTTGAATTTATATCCACACTAACTGGCTGGCTGGAATTACTGCATAAATTTCAGTGAGTGAAATACAACTCCTCAGAAAGAAGCAGGGCATGCCTTATTTGTTGCCTCTTATTAGCGGTCTTAAAGTAATGAAAGTTTTGGATTTAAAGGCATAATTGTACTGCAGGCATATAATCAATTCATGCAGATATGTAAACATTTATTTCAGGATGATATAATAATGAAAGAGGTTTCTGTTTTCCTATTTTATGTATTCCCAAAGTTCTCTCCCTCACAACGTACTTTAGGTCATTTGTCTCAACTTCATATACGACACATTTGTAAAACTGTTTCTGCAGTATTTAAAAGAAAAATTTTGAAAAAGGCAACATTTTTTTCTACATGTCTACCCAAAATGTTCACACAGTAATACATGAAGTCCTAGTTTTCACATTCATTTTTTTGAGACCAAGACTGAGGTGTTTCAGAACACCTTTAGAAATGTTGAGGAACCACAAGTGCTGTGGAGTAAAATTGCTTGGCAAATGCAGAATGAGACGTTCAAGTCCACTGTGCTACAGAAACATTAGGCAAAAAACCCAAAACGTACCAGCAAGAGGAGGTTTATGTGAATGCAGACTGCAGGGTATGCTGACAATTAACTGATGCTCTGGAATTGGAAGAACACCTTCAGATTTGCTGTCATATAAATCAGAAAAGAAAAGAAACAAGAGAATGAATGCTATGCAGTGTGATGCTACACTCTTGCAGAGCTACTTCAGATGGGAGATAACACACAGAATGTTTATTCACAAACTTCAGGGAATTTCAAGGGAAGTTAAATGTTGCTCAGACATAACATCTAAAATGACAGTTTACGAAATCATTGAGTCTTTAGACAAAACATGATTAACAACAGCCATGCAAAACCACTGAGAACAAACAATGTAGGCCTATGCGTCTTCATGCGTGGAACAACAGCAGCATCCCCAAAATGGCATCAGTCTGTGCCAAGGACTTGTGGTCCAAGAGAACCTGTCAGCAAAGGAAGCCCTGTCCACAAGGCTTCTGTCCAGGACAGTTCCCCAAGGCAGCAGATGCAAACAGACAGGGGGTTCCATTCTTTAATCTCACTAAGGCACTCTCTTACTCCAAAGCTAACAAGGCTATCCACAATCAGGCAAGAGATTTTGGGACATTATACTGCATTATGAGTAAATGATACATACAAAGGGAATCCTGCAAGAAACCACATTTACCATAAATATCCTGACATACCTTAAGTCTTCCTTTTCATCTCCTTGAACTCTCCCCAATACAAGAACTTCATAGGGTTTTTTGTGCAAAGAATCCAAAGGCAATACAAATTCTCCAGCTGTAGTAATCTGACACAAGAGAGTTAAAAATATAAAGTAGAAAGTTTTAATATCCAATATATTTCCAAGACCTTTTCCTTTATAAAAAGGAGGATACTGATGATATCATAGCTTTCAAGTACAGAAGCACATGGTAGTAAATAGATAAATTAGAAGAACATGGAATGTCACAGTGCAAGTCTTCTCAGTCTTCTAGAAAGTAACAAAACAAATCGAGAACTTACTTTTACCCAGTGCCACTCTGCAAGCGTTTTCACCGACCAGTGAGGATAAAGTTCATCCTTAACAAAACGCAAGTGCTTCTGTCTATTAGTCACCCACATGACTACAAGACAATTTGGAGCAGCTAGTGCTGGTACTGGAATCTGCTTGATTTGCCACGACGACAAGTAGCTGTACCTATGCCAATATAGTGAGAAAGCAAATTGGCATATACCAACCATAAAAATTGCAAAGCAACACAAATGGATAAAAAAATTACACAGACCAGTCACTTCAAGAATTATCTCCTGACAATCTAGGTCATAAAAACAGTTTAATACTGACACCCAGTGGACAATTCTGAGGGATTTTATATAAAAATCATTTGTGTATGTACATAAACTTTACTGAGCAGAACCTTGAACTACGTATTTGCACTATCCCTCAAAATAAACCATTTTGGAGTTATGACTCTGAAGAAGTTTAGAAGCCCATGTTTCATTTAAGAACTATTAGCTGTAATTCAATATTCTCACCTTTGTCTCAGAACAAAGCTATTTAGTGAACAGTAGCTTCTTAGGCAATGTAATAGTATTCATGTCTTATAACAAACTCTCCACTGAATGAAAATGACAAGTGAGTCACTTGCAAGGGCAACACTAATTTGAATGGCAAGTTAAAAGGTCATAAAAGACAATAATCTCTCCAATTATTTTCAGAAGCTGTTCATTTTTTTTTTAAATTATCTGCCACGGTAGAAGTTCTCCAGGTTATCCAAAACCATTCTGCACTTTTCTGAGCTAACTGAATGCTACACCAGTGAATTGAGGATGCTTTCCAGATCCTGTCCTGTTCAACCATTTTTTTCATGATGCAATTCTACATTATTAATAAACTGCAGTCCATGGAACCTACACACTGCAGCACCAAAAATATTGGCACACTGCCTAATGAAAATTGTCAGCCACTATGTGCTTATCCAGAATCCTACACAATGCCACGGTGAGAAACAGTAAACAAGGATAAAATCCAAAATACCTCCTGGACTAGACTGTCCAGAGGAAAAAAGATTCACCCAGATGAGAAATGCTTCACAATGATTAGCTGCCAACAAGATAATTATGAGCAGTGATAGCTCCTCCACATTTTGCCTTTATTTTATAAGGAAGACAGGATCTTGGTGACTAACTTACACTAGTAACTACAATTCTTCTCCGAGTACCTCATATACTCAAGAAATACATTTGAATGAGAGTTTCTAGAGGTTTCTGAAGGTTTTCAAAGGAAAGCCTACTCATCAATCTCTGCATCTTCAAACTATGTCTTCATAACAAGCTTCAAAAGCTACAGCAAACTTTACTGAAAATTGTAAGGCCATATTTCCTGTCTACCCCTCTTTCAAATATATGCAATTCTATGGTAATCAAGAGGACTCCACTGGCATAAACATGATCTTACTCAGCAGTGAAGGAAGCCCATAAAAATTTAAGTTAATGATTTCATAAACTACATTACTCAGAGTTCCTACTGCACTAGAGGATTTTACTGCTGCATTATCACGTTCTTCTAAACATTAGACTGAAGCTTAAGATACACCTCAAACTAAATAAAAACCCACTCAAACTTCCGAGCAAGATTTCAGCCCTGGAAATACTTACATATTTATTTAGCTTTATGCCCACTGAAGGAAGCCTATTAACTACAAACTAATATCTGCATGATCTGGGCTCTACAAAACAGCTGAATCCATACATTCTTTGTAAAGGACTAACATTCATCACCTAGATAATTTAAGAACTACTCTTGCAAATATTTTGCATGCCAAGTATCTGGAATATTTCAGTGAAATACCTAAGACAGTCCATAGATTTGAAGGTAAGCATGTGTCAAAATATTTACAAGTTTAAGCCACGGTCTCACAGTTATACTTTTCCTGGATTGGATCAATATATTAAAATGTTAATTACCCTTTGTAAGCTATAATTACAAAGTTCCTTTGATTTTACTATAAAACATACCTGTTACTCCTTTTAACAGACTTGTTCTCCCATGGTGGATCAATCACAATTACATCATATTTTTTCTTGTCTGGCAAGTGAAATTAAAGAAAAAAACCAAATCAAAACAGGAAATTAGCTTTAAAAAGTATCTATGAGTTAAAACAGATATACAGCAAAACTGCAAATTTCTTCTGTTCTTTCCACATAAGAGATTAAAAGACTTTTGACATGCTTGTTTTAATTCAGATAATCATATCCAGAAAATTCAGTATTTTTAGGCTGATTACGAAGGAAAGAACTTTTATATCTGTGTCAGATCCCACCAAGGAGTTTTGAATAACTTTAGGACTTTCAGGAAAATAAATGGATAGCAGAGTGTAAGTCTTGAAAATAAAAATTATTCCAAATTTCCCAACAGAAGCTATGTAGTGAGGCACCCAGCTGAGTGAAAAGCTACAGCCCTGAATGCAAGATTCCTGTCCTGTTCGATCTTTTATCAGGCCAACAGGGACATGTAGAGCTTCAAGCCAGTCCTAGAAAACTGTTTTCCACTACTGGAGGTAAAGAGAGACAGATAGCTAGACATATTGTATGAAACAGGAATCAATGAACATGAGTAAAAGAAGTGAAAGAGTTTTCATGGGAGAAGCTGAGTTTACTTTAGCTGGAGGATAGAAGATACAGAACACATCCATGAAAAAACAGAACTCCCCAATTTTATTTCTCCAGAGAACATATCTGTTCTTCCATTGAGTCTAATGGTAAGAACAACAGCTTAGTATTTCATGTTCACAAAATGTGACTACTACATCTTATTCATTTAACACTGGAGGTGTTATCCTTACAGCGGACTGACCAGCAAGAATTACTTGTCTTTTGGCAGGTGAAAGGGAAGAAGAAAAATAGTAATTAAAATAGACAGCTGACTTAGTCAGAAAAAAAGTCTACAGCCAGGGCATTACGGTAACATTCACTGTTATTTCAAAAGCATTTGTTCAGATTTCTTGGACTGCTTTGTAACTCCTTGGAGAATCTTACATGCTCAACTGTGCAGAGTGGTAGCAGAGTGACAATAATCTTCTTTCTTTCCTGTACATGAAAACTAGCTAGATTCTGGACTTCAAATGCAAAATTGCTGTTTAGATAGTAAGATTCTACCTCCTGAATATCTTCTCAATAAAAAACAAAATTAAAAAAATATGATATCTAAGTTACATGCTTCCTCTCTTTTCATGTGCAATTAAAAAATTTCAAATTACTGATTAGAGGGTAGAGCAGTAATGCCCAGCTCATGCTCACAGGCAACATCTTCCCAGTAAGACTGTCTGATAAAGCCTGGCTGTGACTGATAGTAATAAAAATAACAGTAATAATAATAATGAAGGTAAATTTGAAAGCTAATGGAATGGCACTGAAGATTGATGCATGCTGTCAGCTTATGGCTGGGGATAGTGGCTTGGGTAGCTTTTGATCCACTTTTACAGAGGACTCGTTTATTCTAAAATCCCCCAATTTCCCTGTCACTGATTTTTACATAAGGTAATACTCTCAGCTGTGAAACACAGCAGCTGAAAAGTTAAGCCATGCATGCTACTGGTGGTCTTGCTAAAGTGATGTTGCCCTCCAGCTGGGTGCAACAGCCTCTCAAACTGTTATCTTCCCTGGGGGATACTGGGCTTCATTCCACAACAAGTTTATTCCAACCTAAAAAGACCCTGCCACTGAAGAGGATGAGTTCATAAGAGAACAATTGCTTTAAGGTGCATTATCTCATCCCCCCCCCCCCCCCCACCCCCCGCCATGGTCTAATCTAACTAAAAATCAAGACAGCACCACCACTTCAGCAGCAGCATGGACCTACCTATGCTAAAGACTCATCCTGTGGGACAGGGACTCAGCAGCACAGCTAGTCCCAATTCAATGTGTTTATGTGACTTCTGTGCTGATGGCTGCTCAGAACATGCTCACAAAGTGTTGTATTTTGGCTGAGATTTCTAAAGGAGCCTCCTGGAGACAAATAATCCCCTCATGACACAATTTCCTAACCACTCAAGATTCCTTGGAAAGTCCTTACCTATTTGTACCAAGTTAGAAATATCACCTTGAAAGCCTGCAGCAGCATTTGCTATCAGTGTGATGCTGTATGTTAAAATCCGTTCATTGAGTCATCTTGACGTTAACTGCCCTTCTTGGGCAGGAGAAAAGGGGTAAATTCTTAAGTATCTAAAGTATATAAAGATACTTACAGTTCAGCAGGGGCTGTAAACACGAAATATCAGATAAGAGGAAACTGCTTTTTGGTGGTACCAAGTATTTCTGTCCCATTAACACAATTATCCTCATACAGTTTGAGCTGTTTTCCACAACACATGAAAGCAGGTCCTGCTCTGCACTGGAGGTTTCCTCCTCTAGCAAATATACAGCTTGATGGTCACTTTCATTCACAGCTGGAAACTGCTTTGCCATTTCACATAATTCAGCCAACCCACAGACAATGCGTTGAGGAACATTATTCTTGCAACTGAGTTTTGCAGTAGTATGGTGAAGAAAACCACTCTTGAGTCCCTCTTGAACTAAATGCAAAGTGCCTTCCCAAATGAGCTTCCTGACCTGTATGGTGACAAGAATAAATAAATAAATAAATAAATAGATAAATAAATAAATAAAGAGATCTTTCAAGTATCTACTTGACCAAGGAACGCAACTGAAATCAAAACATTTTTAATCTGCAGGCAGGGAAAAGGATCCTTGCCAATTACTGAGATCATTGGCTCAAAAGCTACAAAGGCATGACCATAAGGTGTGTGCCTGGGTCTAACCCCAGCTGGCAACCAAGTACCACACAGCCATTCACTCACACCGCATGCCGCCCACTCCCTGGTGCAGAGAAGAATCCAAGGAAAAAAGCAAACCTTGTGGGCTACTATAAGAACAGTTTAAAAACTGAAACAAAATGAATAATTATCATTAGTTTTATTATTAAAAAGTGAGAGAGAGAGAAGTACAACCCAAGAAAAACAACTGATGCACAATACAATCACCCATCACCTACTGACTGATGTCCAGCCCATCCCTTAGTTGCAAATCCACAGCTCCTGGCCAACGCCTATTGTTTATAAAGTGAGCATGACATCCTATGCATGGAATAACTCCTTGGCCAATTCAGGTCACCTGTCCTGGCCATGTTCCCTCCCAGCTTCCTTCATGCACCTGCTCGCTGGCAGAGTATGGGAAACTGAAATCCTTGACTTAGGGTAAGCACTGCTTAACACACTAATGTTTGAATTGTTGCTGTCAACATTATCCTCATGCTAAACCCAAAATGACAATCTTTGATGTTTTCTGATCTATCCTGACCAGGCTGGAAGGGATAAAGCAGCTGCAGCTGGATGCAGACATTTTGGCAACTCATCTACCTTCAGCTTCCAATGCATTGGCTCTGGGACCTTTTAAAAAACCTGGGTTTTTTTTTTTCATTTGGAGCATTCCCACACCATCAACTCTGCATTAGCTGTCCAGCTACCAAGGAGAAAGCGAATTCTATCCCAGCCAAAACCAGGACACCACACTAACTTCTGTTGTTGGTTTTCATTTTTTGGTAAAGTTACAGTAATTAGAAGGCTGGAGAAAGAAAGAACAAGAAACTACTGAATAAAACATTTCAGACAACAGATGTGGATTATTATTGTTTCAACCAAACAATTTTCAAAGCAATTATCTGAAGTTTAATTTAAAATTCTAATTTAATTTCAAGTTACTGTGCCCATGATCATACTTTTAATTGAAATGTATACTGGGATCTAAAAATTAGTCATTTTCCATATTTCAATTCACTTCATAAAACAACAGATTATGCATTTTACAGTAACACAGAACTACAACCAGTAAATCAAATTAAAGTATCAGAATTTGATTTTTGCAGCTTTTCTAAACTTCTAAAGTAGCCCATTAGTCAGTCCAGGATGACATATTTCTTGGATCTATATACACTGTCATTCACTTCAGCACCTTCTCTTCACAAAACTTAGAGACCCATTTTATTTCCAAATCATGGAGCCATTATGAGTTTTGATTGTCAATGAGGTGGGTTTATCCATTTGTCCATTGTCAGTTACAGTGGCTTTATTAAAATACTGTGATTTCAAGAGCTTCTGATTATGGAATCTTCAAGATTACAAGAAGGTTTTACAAAATATGCTTTATTAGAATTCCCAGATTGGTGGCAGGGGAAGAAAAAGATTTTTTAATATAATTTAATAGTGCCACCTCCAGATATCAGAGAGTACAAAGTCATAGATATTTAGTACCTAGGTTTGTGATAAGAGAAGTTCATGCTGCTTCAACAGAATTACTAAACATATTTTTAGAAATTATACCTTCCTAGATGGATGTGTTAACTCACAGGTGGACAAACTGGACAAAGTCTCTTGACTATGGAGCAATCAAAGCAGGAGTTTTAACAAATGGCTGCTGAAGGAATTTAGCATGTTTTGTACTGTTCCCTATGTTGACACTGACTGAAATTCATAAATGGATTCAACTGAAATTCATAGATACACTTTCAGAAACAAAATTGGGGTTGTTTGGGTTTATTTTGTCAAGTGCCAAAATAATCTGGATTGACTTCTGGAGCCATAACCTTTAACAACACAAATACAGTAAAAACCCAATACTTTCTAAACTGTGAATGATGTAAGAGGCTAAATGAGGTCACAGATTTTTCCAAACTCTGTCTTTTTCCACATATTCACCAAATATCATTTGAAGTTACACAAGCCTCCAAGACATCAAACTTCTTCTCTTGGTTTCTTTCCTTATTTCTACTGTTGAATGATTTTATATTAGCCTTAACATTTTCATACTCATGTTGAACTCCAAAGTTTTCTCCTTTAAGGTGACTCTGCACATTCACAGCTTATTCACAAAAATAATCACAGGACCTCTACACTGTATCAGCAAGCTGTACATATTTACTAAAAGATTGTTACTATGTAAAAGAAAAAAGCATAGCCATCTAAATGTAGCTCAAGCAGAACAGATTTAAGCAAAAAGCCAAGTAAGACTAAAACCTTTGTCGATGGAAAGAAAGCAAGTTTAGCTCCTAGTTCACATTCACTATTTGGGAAAGCAGTAAGAATACATCAAACATTACCTACAGATTGCATTTCTACGATTCACAATTATGCTTCAGTGTAATTCACTTGTATCTTCACCAGTACATCAGTGACACAAGCATACAGACTTGAATTCCAATTCATTCATAATGTTTTAGTAGAACATTATAAAATGTCAGAGAAAGATTAATTTTTTTTCAATTGCAGAATAAGATATTTTGAAGCACATTTGGTCCCAAAAGTGTTGAGTAACTCCAGCACAGTGCCCTGAAACAATGAGGAGGTGATCTTCAGAACAGGTTATGCTGCCAATTTCAAATCAGTCACTTCCTAATATTTAACTCATTACAACATAATGTTCAGTTGTCTATAACAGTCCAAGTTACTTAGTGAATGCAGCTCTTTGTAATGTCTCAGATGCAATTTCACATGTATCTACAGAAAAGACCTACTCTGTAAGCACAAATTCAAATAAGGATTGGAGAGACTGACCTTCCTTTCCCTTTCCTTCTTTGCACCAGGGAACAAGCTTGTTTGCAACCATGCCCTCTAGTCTGCAGATGCCCAAAGTCAAGTAGCACATACTTGCAAAATATACAGGTTTTTTCCAACTTACCTTTGAATGGTATTCCAAAGCATCCAGTTCACCTTGGTTGAATACACATTTCCTTTTACGTTTCTGCAGAATTAGCAAAAAACAACAACAAAAAAAAATCCATATCATTCCACAATGAAATAAAAGGGGAAAAAATCAAACATACCTTAATTAAAACTTAACTCTTTAAATGCAGAAAAAAATTTCCATCTCTTTTTCTATCACAAGTACAAATCAAATAAGCAAAAAGATCTGAAAATACCTAACCTGCTGCAGGCATTCACAAGATACATAGGCTTAAAGCTGTTTTAAATTATTCATGGCACTAGGATGTGAAGGCACCTAGTGCACAGTTTGTGATCATCCCTCCTTTGGGACCATATTAAAAGTTTCAGCTGCCAAGTTCAGTTTACCAATAAAAGAAAAAAAATTAATTGTCCTCATGATTACATTTATCAGTTTAGACCAGTGATTCTTATTTTCTTATGTCCATATGGAACAGTATTGAACAACACTGAAAGAAAATTCATATTGTCCTTGCCAACTCACTAATCTGCACAATCTCAAGAGCTACCACAGTTTCAGGCCATGTACCTGACCACAACCAGTGTCGGGAGATTTTGGGAGCTTATGAGACACAGAAGGCACATTACTGACATGAGGGATACAAGAATATCCTCAAAAGTTCCTGCTCTTCTACACTACCTCAAAAGACTCAGGTATGCAAAACAATATTAGTAGTATATTGTTGATCAAGGGATTACTGAAATTTACTGTGTTACAGAGAACATACCTTCCTAGCAGTGGCAAGAGAACCTCCAATGTCACTCTTTGCTCCTTCCTGGTGTTCCTCTCTGCTGCTGCTGGCCTTTATTTCTGTCAGACTCACTTCAGGGCATCCCTGACACAGCAGCTCCTCAGGAGCTGCAGCTATATGGGGCTTAGAAATATCAAAGAGCTCCTCCCGAAACACGTATCTCATTTTTGCTCTTTTACCTTCTGTTTCTACGGCATCTCCAGGACCATTAGGAGGACCATCACTTGATGAGGGGGTGGCAGCAAAAGCAGAAATACTGTGACAGTCTTCAGTAGCTGTGACAGAAGTATTGTGAGTGACACCACCCGGGTGTGCAAAGGAGTCACAGATCTCGTAGCCACACTGGTTGATGAAAGAGAGATGATCCACGAGCCATCCCGCTGCCAGACGATGCACCACGGACATCGTAAGTCCTCTTTTCAGGATAAAAAATCAGCTCCCTGAAACCACAGCCTTCACCAACCATCCACACTTCCTGGAGCAACCTCCTCCTGTGGGAATTTTTATAAGAATTCACTTTACAGAATTATCACTGTTTAATAAACTAGCACCTCCCTTCTGACAGACATTCCCATACACACACAGAGAACACACTGCTGAAACTTCTGCCTTCAGTCGGTTTCTTCATTACGTTCATCCCTCTACCACTGCATTTTTGTATTAACCAAATTTTATATGACTTTTTATACTTTTATATGGTACGGATTTACTCTGGCTCTTTTAACAAGTCTGAAAACAGTCCTGTGAGACACCGATTATGTCTAAGACTGTATGATACATGTGTATATCCACACATTGTATAAACACCACATATATAAGCATTTACACCACATATATAAGCATTTACACTACATATCTACTATATAAGATACACACATGCCATACAAACTACGTATATACCATATATATGCCTAGAATATATTAGCACACATACACTATATATATTCATACATACACACGTATATATGCATATATACACACAAATACACACTATATATATATATACATACACTGTATCTACACACACACACATGTATATACGCACACCATATATAAATATAGAGACATAGGTCGCTATGTCGGCACCTGGGAGCAGTAATACAGGCAGAAGGGCAGGGGCCCACTCCCATCCCTCGGGCACACAAGGACCGAGAGCTCGGGCTTCTCCCCAGGAAAATTCTCAGCGGCTGGAGAAAATCCCGGGGCTCGCCCTGGCCCGGCAGCGCCGGGCACACACTCACCGCGAGCACCGCCATGGAACTGTACGGCCATGGCCCTTCCACGAGCTTTTCCGGGGCTCGGGATCCTCCTCCCTTCGATTCCTCCTCCCCTCTATTCCCTCCTCTCTCCGCCCCGCGGGTGGCGCCCGGGCCGCGGCCGGGCCGTGACGCAGTTCCGTGTGACGCTCCGGGCACGTCCGGGCGGGCGGATTTGAAATTGCGAGAGGCGGCGGCGCCGCGGTAACGGCGGGGAGCGGGACGGGGCCCTGCGGGGAGCGGCAGCAGCACCCTCAGCCACCGGGACAAGTGTCTGTGTGGCAGCGGTGAGTCCCGGGATGGCCTCGCCGCTGAGTGCCCCGGTCGCCTCCTTCGGTACGCGGTCTGAGGGCGAGCGGGTTGGAGCTGCGCTCAGCTCTGGCGCGCTCCTACGCTTTTCTTACCTTTTTTTTTTTTTTTTTTTTTTTTTTTTTTTTTTTTTTTTCTGGCTTGTTGGCTCTGGCGACCTGCTCTTAAATCTGTGGTCAAACTCTGCTCCTGGCTCGTGTCAGCCATGGTGTGGCCAGCAGGACAGGGCAGTGACAGTCCCCTGTACTCGGTGAGGCCGCGCCTCCAGCGCTGGGGCCAGTCCTGGGCCCCGCAATTCAGGAGGGACATTGAGCGGCTGGATCGTGTCCAAGAAGGGCAGCGGAGCTGGGGAAGGGTCTGTAGGGGCACAAGTCCTATGAGGAGGGTGTAGCCGGGTGGGCTCGGCCCCTTCTCCCCGGCAACGGCGAGAGGACACGGCCTCAAACTGCGCCAAGCTTAGGTGGAACACTTGGAGGAAATCCTCTGCCAAGAAGACGATTATACACTAGACTGGACTGCTGTGGATGTGAATGAGTGTGTTAAGCTTGCTTAAACAGCCACCACACCAGCCCAGCGTGGTGGTGGGGTCAGTGTCCCTCGAGGTGTTTGAGGAAAGGCTGGATGTAGCACTTAGTGCTATGGTCTGGCTTACGAGGTGGTGTTTGCTCATAAGATGGACTAGATCATCTCACAGGTCTTTTCCAGACTAACTGATTCTGTTATTCTGATGCTAATCACTTGCTATGATTGTGAAAATTCAATCTCCCTGTGGTTGGTCCCAGTGAAAGTAATGGAATAATGCAGCTTCTTCCCCAGACACAGTGAAGTCGTGAAATTCTGCCCTATGAATTGAGCTTGAGTTAAACTTCTCACTGGTTTGTGAGCAGTGGAACTGGAAGCAAAATGAAGTAACAGTTTATATTGTTAATGTGCTTTGGTAATATTTGTAGTGGAGGGGGCTTTTATTAGTTATAATTCACTCATTTAAGCCCATCCCACAAATGAGATAGAACCTCTGTAGAGGCCAGAAGCTGGCATGTTTTTCCTGAGTGAACTCTGTTTACTTCAAATTCCCCCTTAATGCCACTGTGGGGACAATGGTATTAATATTCTAGTTTGATTTATATTCTGCCTGCACATTCTGAAGAGAGCCATAATATTATCTCAGAATAGGTTTTCCAGTTATTGTGCAATGATACTAGGAGTTGCAAATGAATGGGTAGGCTCAGAATGAGCAGCTCAGGAGCTGATGTATGGCTGGAGTGCTGTAAGCAGCACTTGTGTACTCGTGTAGTGTGGCCTTTTTCCCAGTGGACTGAACTGGAAAATTTCTCAAGCTCTTTTGCTTTTGGAACCTGGGGGTTTGAAGTGACCAAATACAAAGAAAGGCAAAACAGTAGGTTTGGAATAACCACTTACCCTTTCATCAATAAAACAGTTGATTGTTGATTTAAAACTCTTATGTGTTTCTGGAGCCTAACATAATCAATCTTCTTAATCTTTCTTCTTTTTTTATTTTTTTATTTTTTTTTTTTTTTTTTTTTTTTTTTTTTTTTTTTTGGTCCAATGTACAGATCTGCCTGTTTATTCCGAGCTTTTGGAAAATCGTTGCAGCATTTAGAAAAGAAAATACCCTTAGATCCTGGATTTTCTGATACTGCTGGAATACTGAGGAATTGTAATTTACAGCAGTCACAATGAGGCGAAGCTCAAGTATTGCTGGAAGCAGCAGTCGACAATCCATGATGGCACTGAGAGTACAGGACAACAACAAGATGGGTCTTCAAACACCTCAGATGTAAGTCTTGCTGGTCACGTTGCTAAATAAGTGTATAAAACTAATTCTGAAGAGATTTATCATAGTGTGTTTGAGGTGTGAGTAGCAACTGAGGAAAAAAATTGAAACAGTGAGAAGATGGCTCTTTACAACCAAGGATGTTTGCACAAGTGCTCCAGTTTTGCAAAAACACTTGCTTTAACCTTTTGTGTACCTGTGTCAGGTTTCAAATTATAACACTTTGTTGCATGTTTCTTAGGAGGTGGCTGGCTGCATTAGTTGACCTTTCTAAGATGTTGCTGTGATGAAGGTGCTTAGGAATATATGAGTGTGTGTACAGTTTTTGTATAAGCAAAAGATGAACTGGTAGAAATAGTCACTTAAATCCTCCTCTCTATTCCTCAGGAAGGACAGGAGCACCTTTGGGAAGCCGAGCTCAAGCAAACCTACATCTGGAGCTTCGGAAAGAAAAGTCAGCTGTTTTGGGAGCAGGTATGGATAGGTTTTGTTCTCTGCACTGTAAATTTAAACAAAAATGATCCTACATATTTTTTGGAATTTTTTTTCTTGACAGATTTTCATGATAGGGAATAATGGATCTGAGACAAGCAGATCTTAAGGTCTGCCTTCTTCCAGTCCTTGACCATTAAACAGTAATGCTGTGGAGCAGGAATTGCTTTGGGAACTTTTTTTTTCCTTTTAGGAATGATGTGCATTGCAGACCTTAAGACCATCTCAATACATTTTCTTGTTTAAGGAAGAATGACATCTGAAGTATACTCTGTGTTAGTTTCCTCTCTCTAAGATATGAAACTTCCAAAAATATATAATCTTTTTGTTTAGCTCATTACTTCACATGTTGTGGATATCTTATTTTATAGGACCACAGTGTTGCAGGTGTCTATTCCTTTTAAATGTTTCTTAAATATTTTAGTGTTTTTTTACAGTCACTAACATGAATATTTTTCTTCTTCTTTGGGATATTTTCCCGCCCTCTAAAGGTTTATTTCTTTCAATAAAATGAAGAACATATTCATCTAAGATGCAATAATCCCTTTGTTGTCCATGTGGCATTGTGGCTTCCACATTGATGATGTTTTTCCAATCACCTTAAATGACAAGAAAACTTCAAGTATGGCTTTGTATAACAAATGCAAAGAAAACATAAAAGCAATTGTTGTGACTTAAACATGAAGGGAGCTGTTCTTTCTGTGTATTGTCACAAGACCTGTATTTATTGTCTGTCCTTAGAGCGAGTGGGGCTGGAGCGTCGCGCAGCAGCCAGTACGGGGTGTTCGGGACAGAAAAGATAAAGGACCCCAGGCCCCTCCATGACAAGGCTTTCATCCAACAATGTATCAAGAAGCTTTGTGAGGTAACTTGTTAACTTATTCTGTGTGTTTGTTATGAGGTGCAGAATGTACTAGTCAAAATGGTCGTTTCTCTTGGTTTCAACTTTTAAGTTTTATTTAGTGACTTGTATTCCATGTTTCTTTTGCACAGTTCCTCGTTGAAAATGGTTATGCCCACAATGTTTCTATGAAATCACTGCAATCTCCATCAGTTAAGGACTTTTTAAAGATCTTCACCTTTATCTATAGATTTCTCTGCCCTTCTTATGAACTGCCTGACTCAAAATTTGAAGAGGAAATTCCCAAAGTTTTTAAAGACCTTGGGTAAGATGATTTTAGTCTCCTGGGCTGAATAGATATGCTATGGCTAGAAATCTAAAATCTAAGAATTCAGCATTGATAGCTGGGGAGAATGGATAGGTTGCTTTATTCAGATGAGACTCTAAAAGTATAATGTTATTGTTTTGTATCACTTTTGTTTAGGTGGAGGTTTACTCACTGATTTTCAGAGTCTACATTTTATATTTGAACTTGTAGAACTATAATTTCTTGGAATCTTGGTTTGTAATGTAAGATTTAATTGATTATTTGTATAAAACTTTGAAAGACAAGACAGAATTTTTTTACAGACCTTTCTGTTCATTCTGTTAGAATCTAACAACTAAAATTTCCAGAATTTTGGATCAAGTTTATTTAGTTTAAAGGATGTTTTCCTGCAATTTCTCTCATTCTACTTCCAAAGCAGAATGTGGAAAAAACAAAAGTGACTGCTGAAGTGAAGGAAAAAAAAAAAAAAAGCTAAGTAGCTGAGTGATTTATTGCTGAATTTGTTCAGTGTGTGAAATCGTTACTGCCCCAAAACTTTCCAAGAAAGAAAATCCCCTTCCTGTTGATAATTGTGAATTTTCAGTCTCATTTAAAAAAAAAAATTGTATTTTACTCCTGTAGATTTGAGCCCATGATGGTGTGAAAGTGCCAGGGCTCCTTAAATGTAGGTGTAAATCTGTTTTGTTCACTTCTTGGCATTTTAACATTTGAATTGGCTGACCTAGCTTGAAATGTAGAAAAGGATTACACTCTGCTGCACCAAGAGTGTAATTTTGGATAAAATTACTAATTCCGATAACTCATTTGAAGTTGTCTTTTGGGAGTTCAAGAAGCATTCTTCTGTACCTTCATCTACATGTAAAAATGTGCTGCTTTATTTTCAAAATGTGCTGGTTTGTTTTCATCACTGTCTGTCGCAGCTAAATATAAAAATGTATCTTCTTTGGCCTTATAGGTACCCCTTTGCTCTGTCAAAGAGCTCCATGTACACTGTGGGTGCACCACACACCTGGCCTCAGATTGTGGCAGCTTTGGTTTGGTTAATTGATTGTGTCAAGGTAATGTTTGTCTTAAGATTAATATTTCCACTTTCTAGGCTGTTAGTTTCAAGATCTAGTAAATATTTTCTACAAATCTCCTTGTTTAACATATAAGTAAAGAAAAAGGTGGGTGTTCTTAGCTGTTATGGGGGAGCTGACCCTTAGCCTTATGTTTTAGTAACTTTTAAAGTGAGTTTTTCATGTTATATTGTGATAATTTTTTTCTTTAAATGTATGCATTGGATAAATCCATGTATAAAAAAAAGGTGGGGAAATGCTGACCTATGCATGCATTAAGCATGAGAAGTTAATGGGTAAAATCACTGAATAGAACATATATCTTCAGTAAAAATGTTGTGATGTCTGCCATTCTCTCCTAAATTTGAAATCTAAGGATGGAATTTTCAATTGAAAATATTCAAATGTCCTGTAATTCTTATACAGAGTGGTGAGTTTTGTGTTTGGGCAGGGTGTTTTTATTTAATTTTGTATTTGTGTGGTTGGTTTAGTTTTTTTAGTAACTGTCATTGGTGCCAGCTCAGGTCTGAGCAAAATTTGGAATGTGTGACAGAAGTTCACCACTGCTGAATTGAGCACTCATGAAAATCCTGTCCTTTTTTTGCTGAAAAGATGAGACAATTTGGCAATGTTGACTGTCCAGTTCATGCCTCTTTACCTCTTTAGTCAACTCAACACAGGCTCATTCCAGCCTGCTTGCTGAAATCCTAATCCCATGTTACTCCGCTTCTTATCATGAAACCAACATGAAAACTAATGGATGTATTCACATTTGGTCTCTGTGTGTGCCCCTCTGCTTTTCAGCTGTACAATGCCATCAGGGAAAACGCGCCGTCGTTCGATGACGGACAGAGCTGGGGAGGAGAGACCGATGATGGAATTGTTCATAACAAGGTACCATGGAAAGGAACTTAGGATCAGAATTGCTCAACTGAATTTTGCCACATGCTGTAACAACACAATTTAAACACAGTTAAGATTGTTGTGTCATGTAATTTTATAGATTCTGTTCCCTTTTGAATTCATAATGTTTTCTAGGAAGTAGAGTAGCATTATATAAAAAGCCTGATCAACTATTTCCTGAGCAGGCATCATGATCAGTCTGTTGGTGAAGACTGGATATTAAACTGAAATGCCTTATTCTCCAAGTAGCTATTGTTTCAGTTCTCCTTTGTGGAGAAAGGGAATCATTATGCTGTTTATTGTTTTAATAGAGTTTCTGGTATATTTTGCTTTAGCGCTCAAGACATCTAAGGTTCACAGCAGTGCAAAGATTACTTAATTCTAAGTGTAAGCAGTTACTTAATTCTAAGTGTAGTGGCTTCTGCCAGTATCTGTTCAGTTTACTATTTAAAAATTGATTGTAATGTTTTATTTCTGAGCCACAAAATAGGGTGGGCAATGTAATTCAGGCTCTTAAAAAATCGAACATCTTGCTTTCTTTTTAATTTATCACAGATTATTAGTACAACTCAAATTTAACTCAGTGTTAATTCACAACAGGTGTTTGGAAGGGGCTTTATAAGTTTGCATTATAAGCTAAAACATTTAATTAGAAAATTGCTCAAATTAAGTTAGATCATAATTTTGGTCTAAGGTTGCAACCTGATGGTTGGCAAGTATAAATACTTTTAAACTAAAAATGTTCTTCTACACCGACACTTATGAATACATGTTGATACAAAACTCACAATAGTGGTGTAATTGCTTCTGAAACACCTGTAACTTAGTGTCTAGCAAATTCTTTTGGGGTAACCTTTTTTTAATTCTAGATTAGTTCTTTGACATCTGCAGATCTGAATTCTAACAGTCATGTTTACTGAAAAGGTCTTTTAGACAGATCACCAGTTTCCATAAACTAGCCTGAGAGAATCATATTCGTCAAGATGGAAAAATCTTAAATATGATACCTTCAATCCTTGTTAAATATCCCAGAAAAATACAGCATTTCCAGACCTTTTGTAATGTGAATGATAGGTGCTTCCTTCTGCCTGAATCTCTTGATGATGATCTGTTGACATTCTTTGTTCAAAGGAAGGAAAAAATTTAATTTTACGAAAGTACAATCAAAGCATTGAAAGATATTTTGGTGTCTGTTCAATTCTAGTGATTGAGTAGCTTTAGACTACCCAGATATTTTACAAGCCTTGGAACTGTTGAAATAAAAGATTTTTAAATTGTTTTCAGCTTTTCATGGACTACTGTGTGAAGTGCTATGATCTTTTCATGAAAGGGAGAGATACCTTTGAAGAGTTGGATGCTGAAGTGCAGTCAAAATTAAGTAAGTTTTCAAGTTTTAAGTTAATATTCAATTGTTTTACTGATTTCTTTTCTCCTAGCATCAGTTTATTCAGTTTACAGGTGAAGGTGATCTAAGGGAATCTGAGACTCCTAAGTACCTTTCAGTTACTTCAACTTAATGCTCTCTCTTTTTATATACATTTTGGCAGTACAGATGGATAGGTCATGATCTGCTATTAGCTGTAGCTGTGTCACCTGGTTTTCTAATGGCTTTGTCACAGAAAACCAGTGTACAATTCTTCAGATGCGAACTCTGTCTATGCAGATGACTCTTGTTTCTATCTGGCAAAGTTAACAATTAAAATAAAAAGGATTGTCAGAGGATGCACACCTGATAAGTAAGAAAGTGATAAGTAAGAAAGAAAGTTCAGCTTTTGAAAGCTCTGAAAACAGTCTGCAAGAGTTCCAGACTCTATTATGAGAGTTCCTGTATATGATTCAGGATGCACCTCTGTCTTCAGGGAGTTTGAAACTTATTAGATTTATTTGACTCACTCATTTCACCACCCACAGAAATGCAAAAAGAATGTGAGAACAAGGGAGAAAAGCATTTCTTACTTTCTTTGATTTCCTATGAAAAGCCAGGCTAAGGGCCCTTTGTTTGCAAACTGGAGCCACCGGTTAGAGAGGAAACAAGCCACCAGACTGTTACTGGGTATTAGGAAAAAATAATCATCCCATTCTTTGGCAAAGGCCAGGTAAAGTTAGGGAAAAGATGTCTCAAGAAGCAAGGAAGTATATGGATAAGAAAGAGGTTGTTAAATAAGTTTGATCTGTTCTAACTTCACAAGGTAGTCTGACTTACACACTCTCCTGTGATGTGGGCTGTATGAGAGTTTGGAAACTCTTACCTCTTGGGAGTGACTTTGAACTCTTTTTGTCATGAGGACCGAGAAACCCATTTCTCTTGTTTGTTTTGGGATTTTTGCCTGGTTGCATTTCAATGAAAGGTTTTTCTTGTAAATTTCTTGGTTGTTTTTAGTAATTTCTTTAGTGTAAAATAATTGTCCAGATAATGGATATTTAATGTGCTGAAGCTAAAGTTCAGATACTCAAAATAGGTGGTGATATAAAGTGAGATTAATTTGTAAACCCACCCTCTCTTCTGCTCTCCCATAGAGGATTTATTTAACATAGACCAATTCCAGATGGAAAGTTTAGCAGCTGAAAACAAAAGACTTCAAGAAGAGATTGCAAGACTAGAAAAAGAAAAGGAAAGTGAGCCGGTTAGTAAATTGTATTTTTATGGTGGAGTTGAATTTTATATTATTGACCATTTCTGAATGAAGATGATGCATAACAAATGGAAAATTATTTTCAGTGTTTTGAGATTTTTACAGACTATACCATTATAGAACAAGACTTTTTTCTGCAGAGTCTTCAGTCACTATTTGTTTGATAATGTGCAGATGTTTCCAGGTAATAAGGTCTTGTATTGACTGAAATATCATTAAAATACTTGAACCGCTTTTTTTAATATCAATTTCAATATTATTTTTTCCAAATATACTGATATGAGGCATGGGATTGAGTGGTAAGAATACATGTTATGGAAAATATTTTGTTTGAAAAGCTGGATTCTGCTTTAAATGTATCATGAATTTAAAACTGGGTTAGTTGCTATGCAGGTGGCAAATTAAGACTCCTGCTGACTGTGCAAAATGTGCTGGGTTTATTCCTGGCTTTCCATGCCTTAGTTTTATCTGCCCTCCGTATAATAGAGTTAAGTTGTGAACTACCTGTAGTAAAAATTTTCTAAATGCAGTATCTGATGCAAATGAGAGACCTAATGCTGGAATACAAGAATCTTTTTAGCGTTCTTTGCTGTTATTTTAAAGGTGCTTGATTTGAATCAGCTGTCACAGAGATAAAAAATTTTTACAGTTCTTTAGTTTTATATTTGTGTTATTGATATTGACCAATTATTCTACTGTCTTGTCTGAAAAGTGAAGTCATTATTTTATATTCATCTAAGAGCAGTTGTTCTTTTCACCCATTTCCTAGGATCGTAGAGTAACGCTACGAAACGTGAAATCGTCTCTTCAAGCAGACGTCCAGAAATACCAGGCTTATTTGGCTAATCTGGAATCTCATATAGCCATCCTTGACCAAAAACTGGAAAGTGTTACTGATGAAGTTGAGACAGCAGGTAAGGAAGCTTGATCACAGTCAGGGCAATGAAGCTAGAAATAGTCTTCAAATAACTGTAGTTCTTAGCTTGAGGACAGAACAAAATACTTGGAGTAGGATGATGCTACAAATAAACTTTTCAGAATGGGTTGCTAATAAAGATTTCTTTTGTTTTGTCTAATAGCTCTTTGTACACTAGAGTAATGATATATAATAATTATCTTATTTACTCATAAAATACAGAGGTAAGGTTTATGTATATAGGCTGGTATTTTATGTCCATTTCACAAATGTTTTGTGAACTTAGAAATGGAAGTAGAAGCAATGAAGCAGGAGAATGCCCGGCTCCGGCACATCTTAGATAACCAAAAGTACTCAGCTGCGGACATTGAGAGAATAAATCATGAGAGAAACGAGCTGCAGCAAACCATTAACAAGCTGACTAAGGAACTGGAAGCAGAAGAACATCAGCTGTGGAATGAAGAGCTAAAATATGCTAGGAATAAAGAGGCGGTATGTGAAAACCCCACTATGCTCGGAGGTGGCTGTCAGTTTTCATTGTGCAAGCTTAAAATTGGGGCCTTGATAATTTCTTTCCTAAATAATCCTAACACCACCATACATGGTATCCAACCAGGCAAAACTGACAAGAATGGCCTCTGTTTCTCTGAAAAATGTTTCTCTTTTGTTTTCCCTTTTTCTATTTTGTGCTTAATGGAAATGTATTCTTTCTTTTTTTCTGCATCATAAGAGATTGTAGCTAGAATATGAAGCACTGTCAGCTCTCACTGCTATAGCATTAAGAGCTTTGATGACACTAGAATGCCATTGCTTTGATAACACTAGAACTTCCAGGCCAATAGTAATATTTTGTAGTAAGGAAGTAAGGCAAAACTAGTGAATTTGAATCAATAGCTTTGCATGCATTTAGGGCCTTGTATAGAAGTTGTAACATCTTTCAAGGGCCAAGTTCAATCCCTTCAAACAGAATGAAAAGATATAGTCCTGTAAGTGATTTAAAAGCTTCTGCTTTGCCAACTGGAGAACTAAAGAAAAAAGTTTCAAATATATTTGGTAGGGTTACCCTTTATCAAGCGCTTGTATTAACTGAAATCCTCATGTGCAAGTATGAAGCACATAAAACTGGAAAAAAAAAACTGGGTTCTTTAATGTTTGCATATAAATAGCACTCATTAATTAGAAATTAGAGCATTTAATAAGCTTTGTTTAGAGGTATACTCGAGTTAGTTTGTTATAAGGATGTGCAGCTGTGTGGCATTTCCTGTCAAAACTAATGAGAGAAGATATATTGACATGATGACTGATCATTGGTTTAGTATTATTTTCCAGCATGTTTTTAGTTCCCTATCAGCTAATTCTCAAAAACTTGAGGCAGGAAAAATTATGGCAGATGAATATGGAAAACCACAGGTGAAACCATTCAGTGTCAGCCATATACACTGAAAAACCTCGCTGAGCAAACTCTGAAAGAATCATAAACCAGTGCCTAATGCAGCAAATGCTGGACTGGCATTACATACAGCTCTTGAATACTGTGGTGTAACAAGGAATCATGTCTATCGAGAGCAACTCAGGAACTTGTTTAAACTTAAAGTTTAAAGCATATGAATGCTTCTTGCAAAGCTTTTCACTTGTAATTTTTCTATGATTTCTGCCCTTTTCTCCTCTGAGCAGATCGAAATGCAACTGGCAGAGTACCATAAACTGGCTCGAAAGCTGAAATTAATTCCAGTAAGTGCTGAGAATTCCAAAGGCCACGACTTTGAGATTCAGTTTAATCCTGAGGCAGGACCAAATTGCCTAGTCAAATACAGAACTCAGATCAAGGTAAGTAAAGCCAACACTGAAGGATTTAGTTACCACTCTCAAAAAGGATGTGTTTCTTTGGAAATGCTGGAAAGGTCTCAATCTCACGATGAAATGTCATTCAAAAGCTTGTGTGATGAGTCACTGTAATGACATTGTAGTATATGAAAGAAATTTGGTATTGGAGAATACAGTAGCCTAAAAAAAATAGAAGGAAATGATGTACTGGGGTGTATCTTGGTTCAAGTAAACAAATTGTATTTGTTGGATCTTCTTGTATGTGTATTACAGGCTCCCCTCATGGAGATCATCAACGAGACTGAGGAAGAAATTAGTAAAGCTACTCAACGGAAAATGACTTTGGAAGATACTTTGGAACAGGTGTGTTGGTTAATGAAGATTTAGGACTAAGATACCCACTCTAAAACCTTATCTGCTGCTTTCATTCAGCCTTTTGCATGGGTGAAGTGTGGTGTGGTGGGTTGGTTTTTTTGGATTGCTTGAGGTTTTTCTGAGGACAACTAGAGGGGGAGCAGCTGTGAGAAAACTGCTTTACTTGTGATGGAACCTAAAGGTTTTTTCTAAGAATTGAGGTCTTTTTTGGTTGAAATATTGTGTATTCCCTGAATTAAAGTTTACGTAGCTTACATATATTTGACCATAAACATTGGAAATATTTGTTTTTAATTAGTTGCCCATTGCAGTCGATTGTGCAGCTTACCATCACTGATAAATTGTCATCAGGAAGATTTTTAGCGATATTGGGTTTAGGATGGATTGAAAGAAGGAGAATTCTATTTCCTCATTCTTCTATCTTTACCTCAGTTTTTATTGCTGAGCATGATATTATGTGGTATGGAGTGTCCTCTTGGCCAACTGGCCTGGCTGTGCACCTTCCCAGTCTCTTGCCTATCCCTACCTTACTCAGTGAGGGTCCCTGGGATGGATAGAAAGCCTTGGAATGTTGTGCTAGCACTATTCAACAGTAGCCAAAACATTGGTGTGTTACCAGCACTGGTTTAGCCCTTATCCAAAACAGAGCATAATACAGGTTGCTGCCTAGCCTAGTTGAATTGTTTTTTTCAGAGCTACCAGGTGCAGCTTGTGATAGCATGGATTTATATGTTGAAATTCTTTTTGAGCCATATTTCCTTGGTTATGTTTTCATCCTAGGTGAATGTAATGCTAGAGGACAAGAAACGCAGTGTGAAAATGCTGACAGAAGAAGCTGAAAAACTGGATGATCTTTACCAGCAGAAGCTTAAGGTAGAATTTCTTACAGCTTGATGACAACTTATCCTTAATGATACCCTTATTTGCATTTTTGTTTGGGCTTCTGCCTTTGCCTTCTTCCCTTCCTCCTACAGGTTTTTTTCATTCTTTTCAGAAAAGTGATTTGACTGCTACCTTAACTGAATCAGTTTTCACTTTCTTCTAACAGAATTCTGGCACCATACTGTAGCAGATCCTGTAAATCATAAATTACTGCATCAGTAATAAAAGCAGCAGCAATCATCTGACCTCAGGATGTCTCCAAGCATGTGCCTGAAGGAGATTTTAGGATTAACATAATCTGCCTTGTCTAATCAATTTGTATATAATAAATACCTTTACAGCTTTTAGTAAACATGTTTAACTAGCTTCTGTAAAAACTAAGGAAAACATTGATTGACCAAAAGCATGTTAAATTGTTTTAATGACCTCAAACTGTTGCTTGCTTTAACTTCCTTTCTCAGCACAGGAGCAGTCCCTATCCTTTTCCCCACTTGCAGATCAGCAACAAAACACAGCCCTCTCTGTTAACAACTGAGTGGCTATCTTGGTACCTCCCAGCTTCTCTGACAACATTGCTTTGGTGGGGCTGGGGTGCCCTGCAGAAAAATGTTATTTCAACTAAGCCAACTAAGCTAAGCTCTTATAAATCCAAACTCCTGTGCTATAGCCATGAAACAGGGTTATTTCACTGCTAATACCTGCTAAGTTGGCTAAAGGCAATTAATTTAGGTTATATTTTCCAAAACCACGTGAAATTTAGCTTTTGATCTGTGCTCTTGCATATACTCTTCTCTAAAGTTAAGCTCATAAAATACGCAGCTGCCACTGGATGTTTATAATAAGGCATAGTCAGAATTCCTCTTGTAATTTTAAAAATGCTGTAGTCTTAAATATTAAAATTATTTTTGAAGGATGATGTTTCAGTAATCTACTAGAATTGGATGTTGAGTTGATGGAAGAATTTTGTTTGGTTTTGTGGCTTGTATAGTGTCAACAGTGTGATTCTCCTTGAAGAGACGATTACTTGGAATTGTACTCTCTTTCAGAAAAAAAAAAGCTATTTTCTTACTCAAATGTGGTTATATTTTTCTAACCTAGAAACAGTTGCTCATGATGTGCAATTTCTAAGCTATTTAGACTAACCTAAACAAAACTTTCTGAGTTTAACTCTGAAGGGAAAATAGCTGCAATACAGACCTTTAAATATGATTAGAGGAATAAAGAGATGGTTAGGCTTATTCTAGGATGGAGATAATACAGAAAACAGCTGAAACTTTAGGTTTGGGAGGGATTCCTTGGGGTTTTTTTTTCGTTCTGAACTTGGAGTCATTTTTGTGAATTTTGAATTCAAGCATTAGGATGTAATCAGATAATAGAAGAAAAAAGAATCCAAATTATTCCTGAGCAATGCAATTTTTTCTCCTCTTTCCTTATAACTATAGGAGATAGAAGAAGAAGAGCAAAAATGTGCAAATGAGCTGGAATCATTAAAGAAGCATAAACAGTTACTTGAGAGTGGTGTCTATGAAGGTCTCAGTGAAGCCACAAATGAATTGCATGATCTCCAACGACAGTAAGACTAGTAATTTTGATGTTTGCTGGGTTTATTTTGGTTTTTAAGGATAAAGCTATTCTCTTGAATGTAACAGAAAGCTGTTTCAGCATGTATCCATCTCAGTGTGTTAATTTCCCAAGTTAAAAATTGGAAGATGTTTCTCCTCAACAGAATTTTACCAGAATATTTGTCTGCTGAATCAGAACTCCTATTTTCTATGTAATTTTTTTATATATGGTTGTAGCAAAGAAATTGGTTTGTTTCCAAACTAACATGAGAACTGCATTTTATACCTCAAAGTCTGGGAAGAGTATTCAGGCCCTAAGGTACATTGTTTCTTAGAAGCTAGCACAATACAGTCCTTTTTTTTTTTTTTTTTAAGTTGAATATTAATATATTCAAACTTGGTTCAAATTAATACTAATGGGAAAAAAAAATATGGGTAAACATGATGATAAGTCAGATTTAAATGATTGTTTTAAATATCAGGAATTCTCTAATTACCAGCATGACCTTCTAAGTATCTTTACCTTCTAGATATCAAGTTGTTTTGCAAACAACGACGGAAGAGAAGAGAAAAATTGGTGCCAACTTGAGTCGTCTCATAGAAACAGTTGCTACTCATATAGCATCTATAGTGGTAAGCTAAAATTTGATATTCAGAATTAAATTTCTCTAGAGACGTTTGCAGTTAAACATTTGGAAATTAGAACTTACTCTTTCTAAGGAAGTATTGGTTATTTAGCTGCTGCACTGAGTCTATGGATTCTAGTTACATTTTCCAACAAAACCTTTGGTATAAATAATCAGAATTGATTGTTAAGTTTTCAGCAGTAACATCTTGTCAGGTTAAACCTGCTTCTCGTAGATGTCTTTCAGGAAAGTGTTTAACTGAAATCAGTTAACCTGTGCAATGACTGCTTAAAATGCTTTAGCTGAATCAGTACAATACAGACCATGACAGAGCTAATAAAACTTTCTGTACCTCTTTTCTAGAAATACCTTGATGAACAGAACACGAAAATTTGCAGAGACTATGAAGAATTCATGTCTGAAGATCTATTGTCAGACTTGACCAACATCCTAGACAGTTATAAAAAGAAGGCTGAAAGTGTCTAATCACTAGAAAGGTGAAGATAAAAATGTTGCATTTCCAAAGCTCTGGTATGGTGCCTTCCAAAAGGATGGGTGCTACCTGTTTAGCACTGAAACTGGTTTTAAGTGGAAGGAAGTAGTTATGAACGTTCTTTGTTTTGTTGACACAAATGTATTATAGAATTAAACTATATATTTGCATTTTCTTAAAAAATGCTTTGCTCAGACTTGGTACTTCCAATAGCATATGTATGCTTTTAGGGCACACATCTGACAGACAGTTCATATCCTTCCCCAAGCCTTATTTTACTAGCAAGACTAAATGTAAATGTCTGTCTCTTGCTTGTTCAGTCACCTACGAAACTGCAATTCTTACATGAGTGAAAAAATCAAAACCTTTTTTGAAAAGATTATTAGTCCTTATATAGTAGTCTTGTAAATAGTTTAGAAAAAGAAACACAGTAGTTTGAAAAGCACATTTTGTCTTTAGCTGCTCATACTCCCAGATGAAACTTCTCTGAACTTCTTGAATATGTATACCCATGAAAGCTCTAAGTAGAACATCATACGAATTCTGGCAGTGTATCTAATCAGTTTTAAGTTTGATTCGTGTTAGATACATCAAAATGGTCTAAAATATCTGTATTCTTGTTAGGCCAATTGGACAGACTCTATTTGACTTTTCTTCCTCAGGAAGGTAACCTTAAAATTAGTGTATGGGCAGCTCTGGTGCAAATATTTTGAAGAAAGCAGATTGATGCTATGTGCAAGTAGTGTCTTTTTTATCTATTCTGTGTATAATTTTGTGTTAAAAAAAATAAAGAAATAAAATGCAGCATTTGTATCTTGGACAGTTGTATGATGTTATTTCCTAATGAAAGCATTGAAGTTATCTGAGTGTTGTTTTTAGAAGTCAGACATTCAAATATACAGAGATAAAAACAATTTTGCAGTTGTTAGAAGACTTTCAGCAGCTTATAGATAAAGGAAGCTGCTCTTTAATTCTACAATTTTTGAATGAAACACGGATCCCCAGGATATACAACAAAACTTGAGTTAGGCCATCTAAATGCAGACTGCAAATAAAAACTGAATTGTCCAATTCTAGGCTATTTTTGCAGAATGAGTTTAAAACTCATTAATGTACTGTGTGAATCTTCTGGCTCTGGTACAAGTATTTTGTTTCAGAAATTATAATGATGGCATTATTCAAGCTTCTGATTTTCTGTTCCTTTTTTATACTCCAGAATTTTAATTTGACAGCTAGAAAAGTCTGAGAGGTGGGAAGTTTTTATGCTTTCTTTTGTTGTTCTCTTTTCTCTTATCTTTACAGACTCTTACGTTTTGGTTTCTGTTACTAACTAGTCTTTACTACACCCAGTTCCTTCTCTTTAGAAGTCTCTTCCTTTTGTGATCTCTTTAACATTTTTGTTATCTAAAGCAATGTAGCAAAACTATGAGCTGTATCTGAGAGCCACATTCCTTTAAAGTATGTGCATATTTAGGGGCTATGCTCTCTCTTGACTCCCCCATACCTGTTTGTCTCTACTTCTATAACTGATCTTTGTTTCTTAGCATCTGTTGGTTCCTTGCTATGTGCAGAGGTCAGTTGATTAAATTAAAGCAAAATAAATGGCATTTCCAAGGACTTTATATGAAACCTAATGGACATGGGTCAAAGAATCAGAGTCACGATGCCTTTGCTTAATGCACTGGTCAATGTAAAATTCTGAAATTAAAGTAGTCCAAATAATAAAAAAAAAATCCATGTTAGTAACATTGGCAACATGTTGTTATTGGTCTGTATGTCAGTTAAGCTAAAATGCCTTTAGAGCTACCTCAGATTTGGATCTAGGTTCTGTAAAATACCATGGGGCTGTTTGTTGTAATCTAACAGATCAACATCAGCCAATGTTTACAAGGTACTATGTCTTCACAATTTAAAAATTGTGCAGAGAGAATTTTTTAATCCTTGTTGAACGTGTCTCCTCTGTGATATTAGAAGTCAGGTTTTATTTTTGATATGTGTTCTGGAATATGGCTTTTAAATTTAGGCAATAGGTACTAGAACATAATTACTGCTCTTGGTTTTGGTTTTGTTTCTTTATTGGAACATAAAATCGTAATGAGAAAGTACCATGGCATCTGTACATTCCAGTAGTATGATTCATTTGTAAATCTTGGCTTATGTATGGATACAGTTGCCTCATTTAGCATTAGTGTACCTTTTGTACAGTTTAATGTGTCAAGTTTTTGTATTCTTATATTCAACAGAATTTCTTATGCCTGTTTCTATAAAGGACTGATTCTTACTGCAAGTGTAGAAATATGATGTAAAATCCCAATTAATCTGACTTTCCTGAGGAACTACATAATCATCTTAGCAGCAGATACTAATTCCCTGGCTCTCCTTGCTGTTGAATGTGCATTGTGTAGAGGAAAAATAAAATACAAAAATGTCTTCATATAAATTTTAGAGGAATAAAAATTGCTTTAACCTTTTTAAAAATAGATGGCTTTTTAGAAATTCTTAGGAACACAGGGCTAAGCTGCTTTGACAATGATTTATTTGATGTCCTTTTGGAACTAATCTCACTGATCAACCTTTTGCTGTCTTAATATTACATAAATGTTTCCTTTATGTGACCACTCTTGCATCTGCTTTTTTATTATAATTATCAAGCTACAAAAAATAACACTTGATGCTGTAAAAGCATGCTGGAACCCTGTGGCTTTCTTCTTTTCCCTAGGGTATGGGGTTTTTTTTCATATTCTGTTGTCAGAAACTTACCACCATCAAGAATGTGGTATGTGGTAGTTCTTTTTTGTGGAGTATTTCTTGAGTGCATCATGTAGGTTCATTCAGGTTGAAAAGAGCTTCTACTTTCATTGAGTCCAACTGTTAACACTGCCCAGTCCACCACTCAACCAAGTCCCTGAGTGCCACATCCTCATGACTTATAATTCCTCCAGGGCTGGTGATTCAACCACTTCCTTGAGCAGCCTGTTCCAATGCTTGACGACTTCTGCTGTGAAGAAATTTTTCCTAACAGCCAATTTAAACCTCACCTGCTGCAACCTGTGCCTGCTAAGGCTTTAGCCTTGCAGTGTCTGTTCAGCTCACTTGTATGAGGCTTCTGCAATGCTCTTCATTAGTTTTGCCACCATAAAACGTGGCATGCCTATGCAAGCCTTTAGTTCTGAGCTGGATAACAATTGGTGCTCTGTGGTTCTGTAATACTTCAAATAGTTTACCTGCTCTGACCTTTTATGGGAGTTCTTCTCCCTGCTCCAACTTTTGTGGTAGAATTAAAAAACCACTTATATTTTTTGTCTTTTTTGAAAGAGTAAGAAAGAAGAAAAAGCCAAAAGCTGATGACATTCCCTCTTCACTAAAAGGGGCAACTCCCTCAGTGCAATGCTCTAGTTAAAAAGGAAGACTGTGATCTCTCATACTAAGTGACCGTAAAGCAATGGAGATTTTGTAAACAAGGGTCTTGCCTATTCATTCCTATTCTGCAGGTTATTTGGTGTGCAAGTATTTTGAGCACTGCAAACAATCTGAAGAGATTATATAGGTGATCTTTCCATTCTTCTTCGGGGTGCACTTGTTTGCTTTAATACTGGAAACTTTAATGTGTCTTCTAGAGACAGTAAACCTTCCTCTTTTGGCAGTAGTACAGAACAGGGAATTTACCTGTTTTTTTCAATACTTCCTATCTACAGATTTTTGGTCGTGAAAAGGTCCTGGTATGACGAAATCATGTATTGTTGAGTCTTTTTTGCTTGCAAAGCTCTCCACCGTATAGGGCTATTGGATCTTCATTGGGATTTTACATTTTAAACATTTGTTGGAAGTTTTGATGGTATTCATTCCTTTTTAAGAAATGGAAGAAGCACAGAAGACACAAAGGCCTCAGTGTCTCCCACTGGATGAGGGACTATCAATGCCTTAGCCAATGTCATATCTAAGGGATGTGCACTAACATCTTCAGTCCTGTATTAGGTTGGCAGAGACCAATCACTCAGCCTGAGGAAACTTTTTTTTTTTTTTTTTTTTTTTTTTTTTTTTTTTTTTTTTTTTTGTAGAACTTGATCTGTTTTTTTTCCTAGACGTGACAGATGCCAGATCACTTGTCCACTACTGCCTGACTGCCTGCTAGAGAGTGGACCTTTTGTGAACTCCAGTTCATAAAGGTCTACCAGTCCCAGTATTTGCCTAAGGTAGATAGGATCACATATTTGTCTGCAGGAGGATTGGCTGGACTGTCCCTCCATTCCAGAAGTTCTCATCAACAGCTTCATGATAACAAAGAGCCTTTGTGATGTGTGGTCTGTATGTTGTTTTCCCTAGCACCTCATGCATGAGACCACAGTTTTAATTGGCAGTGACCTGATAAGCATTTTAGTCTCAAGAGCCCTTTGCCCAAGGCAAAGATTTAAAAGGGATATAAAATTGTCTGTTACTCTAATTTCACCTCTAAAGAAACCTTTATCGTTCTGGCAAGGCTCCAAAGCAGAAGCAAAGACAGGTGGTCATGGAATGTGCATAAGTATTTTGAAACAAGCGAAATGGATTAATTCTATTTCACTTTTCCTACAAGGATTCAGAATAGGGAATGGCTTTGTATTGGTAGAAGTCATGTGATTCTGAGAACACTGAATACTAGCACAGTCATGCATGACAACTGGTCTGCTCAGCTGAAATGCATTCACTATTCTGCCTGGAAAAGAGCATCTGGAGTTACTAGTTCTAATTATCTGGAAGGTCGTGATTAGAAATAGAAATTACAGTGTATTTGAAATGCAGAGTGGACACCAAATAATGGGATCTGCTTGACTTCTGTTGGGTAGTGACTTATCGTTCTCTTCCCCACTCCCAAGGGTTGGGCCATGACTTGTAACAAAGTCATAAGGAAAGCTGCAGAGTTGTCACATAAGACAACAGGAAAACAGTCAGAGGTTGCACAATTCAGAAAAGTTTAGGTATTTTAAGAGGAAAACCACTAACTTGAAAGATAGAATTCTAAAGGTATAAACAAGAAATTGAGGAATGACAATTCAGCATTAATGAAGATCTCTTCCAGCAGCTGCTGGATGGTTTGATTCCTCAGAAGCTACCCCTCAGATGTTTTATTGTGGGTGCTGAGAGCACAAATACTTGGCCTAGAAGCTTCTTCAATACCATCTGTCTTTTCTGTGTGCTTGTATTGGGTTTGCATGACCACGTTTTGGTAGCAGGGGGACTACAGGAGTAGCTTCTGTGAGAAGCTGATGGAGGATTCCTCCATGTCCAGCAGAGCCAATGCTGGGCAGCTCCAAGATGGATGTGCTGCTGGCCAAGGCTGGACCAATCAGGCATGATGGCAACACCTCAGTGATAACATATTTAACAAGGACAAAAATAAAAGTTACTGTGCAGGTGAAATTGTAGCCAGAGAAGAGCAGAGTGAGAATATGGGAGAGGAACAACCCTGTTAACAGCAAGGTCAGTAGAAAAGGAGGGGAAGGAGGTGCTCCAGGTCTGAGATTCCTCTGCAGCCCACGGTGAGAACTACAGTGAAGCAGGCTGTCCTCCTGCAGCCCACAGTGGTCCATGAGGATGCTGAGATCCACCTGCAGCCCATGGAAGAGAGCCACACCAGAACAGGTGGATGCCCAAGATAAGGCTTTCAACTGATGGGAAACCCATTCTAGAATAGGCTCCTGCCAGGGACCCGTGGCAAGAGGAGCCCACACTGGAGCAGGTTTCCTGGTAGGACTAGTGATCCTGTGGGGGACCCACACTGGAGCAGGCTGTGCCTGAAGGACTGCACACTGAAAAGGTGACCCACATTCCAGAAGTTTGCAGAGAACTGTTCCTGTGGAAGGGATCCCACACTGGAGCAGGGGAAGGATGTATCTTACTGATCAGCATCAGGAATAATGTGTGATGAACTCACCATAACCCTCATTCCCTGTCTCCCTGTGCCACTGAGGGGCAGAGGTAGAGCTGGGAAGGAGAGAAGCGTGGGGGGAAGGTGTCTTTAAGATTTATTTTACTACTCATTTTACTTCTTACCTGCTCTGATTCAGTTAGTAATAAATTAATATCCCCAATCTGAGTGTGTTTTGCCCATGACGGTATTTGGTGAGTGATCTCTCACCATCCTTATCCCACCCCATGAATTCATTGCAGTTTCTCTCCCCTGCCCAGTTACAGAGGGGAGTGAGAGACTGGCTTTGGTGGAGGCCTGGCATCTGGCCAGCATCAGTCCACCAGAGTGCCTCAACAAAAACTGTGATACATGCTTGAAGAATCCATGCATGGCAAAACATGCCCATAGTGTTGAAGACAGGGCAATGGTTCCTGTGTCACCGTCCCAAAATCCAGAGTATGAGTATGCGTGCAATGCCACGCAGAGACTTATCACAAATAACTAAGCAGTCAACTGAGCTTGCCTGGGCTTGCTTGGAGTCCATGAGTCCATGATGCCACTGCTACTGGAGCTGATGATAAAATCACTCCTTGAAGGTTCAGGAAAAGGCAGCCAGGGAAAGAGAAAGGGTTAAAAGACAAGTGTAAAAAAGCGTTAAAAGCAAGGCAATAGGAAAAGGGAGGAAGCAGCCTTCCAAAAAAAAAAAAAAAAAACCAAGAAAAAAAAAAAAGAAAAAAGAAAAATAAATAAGCCTGGAAGACATTCAGCTAAGACCACAGAACAGCAACAGAAGTTTAATTTGAATGGAAAAACACAGGATCTTACATACATGGCAGAATCTTTTCTGTGACAATGTATTTATCAAGCTTTCCTATTTCTTACACATTTAACAGGAGAGAATGATGTATTTGACCCCAGTCTTCTAAGAGTGTGATTGGAGGCATTTCTTCAGACATGATCTTAAAAATCTTTGCAATCATAGCATAAACAGTGTTTTATTAGAATACTAATGCTTGAAGACATAAATACTATATTCCAACAGTCTTGCCACAAATTAAAAACTGTTTCTCCCAATGTGCACTTGCCAGATACATGTTCTCATGTATTTGTTCATGAATCATTCATGTTTGTTTGTCTACAGAGGAAGAAAGTTTTTAAGGTTTGGTACATCCTTATTAATTTCTCATGAGAGTGTTGACTTTGGGACTCACAAAGTGCAATGGATTGCCATCAAAGTTATTTCATGACCACTGAATATTTGGCTGCATTCATTTGCCCTGGTCAAAGGTGAATGACAAGAGCTTCTTGCTGGTTCCCTTTTCAGAGACGTTCCCTGCTATTGCCATGGTTTCCCTCAAATAGTTCCATGACAATCCTAGGAGAGCTGACAGGCTAAATCCTACCAGTATCCATCTAGTGTGGTGTCCTTCCTCCAAATATGGCTTTGGAAAAAATGACAATGATCAGATATGGAATAACTTGTTTTCCAACTTAAACTCTTCCTACTCTTCCTACTTCCTACTGTAATATTTAGATATTTTATTCTAAGGTGAAAGTATACAATTTGTATGTCTCCTAGGAATAATTTCATTCTTAATTTTTCTAGTCCTTTATCTCTTTTATATTCACATGAAGAAAAAAACTTCACTTAAGCATTCATTCTCATTATGTATTTCATAGTTCAATCAAATGTTTTATGAAAAGTATATCTTCCTGTCAGTTCGGCATGTTTCTTAATATAACTCCATGTTCCTTCTTGCTTTGTGAGATATACTAGAAGGTCCTGATTATCTTTCCTATTTTTATACTTTAACTATAAAACTTTCTTACTTTGAAAATTCCATTCATCTTAGGCCTGCTTTCCACAACTATTTATAGCCTACTTGTAGTTATCAGAGCCTTTATTTCTACTGGATTTTAGTGAGCATGTCGCTTTGTATTTTTGTTAATGAAATACACAATAAACAGTGAGAATTTACATGAGTTTTACGCACAAAGCCCAGCCAATGGAGTTAATTTGGACCACAGGAGACTGAACTAATGGTTTGTTGTCCTTCCCCTTTCTTCATCCTCTCTCTCTCAGTTACCTTCAATTTTTAAGCTTTAATTTAATCTCTTATTACATCAGTCAAATATTTCAGAACCATGGACTGTGTTTACAGTCCTCTCAATTTGATTAAGTGGATTGTGTTTCACAAATTTTGTCACTTTATTTGCTCACTATTTTTTGTCAAGTTACTGAGAAGCCAACTAAAACAATTACTAGATAGCACTTCAGTAACCCACTTCTCATCTACCTTAGTTTTCATGTTATGATGATAATTCACTGTTTAGTTCTATGATTTGGTTTCTCTCTCTGAGATGGCTTGGTTTTCTGAATACTGATGCTTTTGTTTCACACCTCAGTGGCTCAAGTAATGATGTTCTTTTGTTCCACATCTCAGGGGTTCTCACTAAGGTTTGTTTTTTTTTTGACTAAGGTCACTTTTTCTAACAAGCCAGGTCAAAGGTCCACAAAGTTCTAAATCCAAGATGCCACCTCTTGTTACATATAAAACCTTTGTTACCTTAAGGAGGAACAGCACTTTTTCTTGGATCATTTGGAATTGGCAGCATTGCACCTACAAAGCATATCTGGCAGTAGCATCCAGTATCACTCAATAGACTGCGCCACTGCAACAAGCTAATACAGAGACTGTGCACTTTCTTCTAGTGAAGATGTAGCAATTTTCATTATGTATATACAAAATATTTACTATCTAAAAATGTCCAGTGCTTGAACTTGGTTACTATTTGCCCTCAATAAAAAAAGAAATCAGATATTTAATTTATTCCTTGAATGAAAAAAAAAAAAAATAAATACATACAGGATGTAACAATAGATACATCCTTGCACACATATGCACAGAAAAAAAACCTTCCTGAGCATCATCTGAAATATCAAATAGCACGATGAACAAATTACTGGTTACTCCACTGTTACTATTAATTTTGAAAAATAACGTGATATCTGACTTTAAAATACAGTAGATCGATATAAATTTCCTTTTCCAGAAAAGAAATTCTTTTCCATAAGGCTGAAAATGATTATTCAGTTGTTCAAGAACAAAAAACATCATACTGCAAAATGAAAAGTTTGCAGCTGCAGGCACTCTTTAAACCAGCTTGGAGATAGGCTGAAGGGTGAGGAACTTATTTTCATGCAAATTATGTGCCTGTATTTCAGGTAGAACCGTCCCTTCCTCCTTGCAATATTAATTTTGAAACTAGATTAAATAGTTCATCAAGTTTTTTTTTCCCCAAAGGACTTAGCGTTGTAAAATGGAAGTGCTCTCTCAAGGCTAGAGACACAAGTACACTGTAAAACAAAATTTTGCTTGATGAATTCATAAGTGTCCTGGGTTGCAGTGTAGGATGTACACAAAGTATTTATTCTATCACCATCTTCATGAACTGTTGAAGCCAGGTGGGCTAGTGCTTCCCCAAGCCCCCTGTGTCTTCTGCTAACGGCCTTTGGGGTGTCTTCTGCTAATGGCCCATTAACGCCTGGCCCATGAGTCACAGGTAACTCCCTCCAGGGGTTATCTCTGTTAATGGGCCATCAAGGACCCACTTCACACTCATCATCCCATTGTGAGATGCTCTGCCCAGGGGGAGGAGCCAAGCATTCTCACCTGGATATAAGCTGGTGTGTGGGACAGTGCAAGGGCACTTACCCACTGGATTCCCAGAGGACCAGAGCTACCAGACCTTTCTACAGGATCACTGCTTCAGGAAGAGCACTTCACCTGGACTGCGCCCACCATCCTGCTCAGGTTGTATTCTGACCCTGTCAGTGATCCTTTGTGTTATTGCATTTATTTTATTTTTACCTTTTTACCTTTCTTCTTATTAAATTATATGTCTGATTTGGAGCCTCTCATTCGTTTTGCTTTCAAACCACAACAATAAGATAACAAGGTTTGATACACTCCCAAATTTCATCAAGTCATCATTTAGAGGGGCTCAGAGTCATAGCCTATATAAAAACTCTCAAGAGACCCTTCCTCTCTTAACTGCTTAGTACAAATGCTCTTTATTCTCACAAAACTCCACACTGCTCAGTTCCACTATGCAATTCGCATTCTTGTAGTCTAACTGGGGCCAGAGAAAGGTGGAGTTACGTCCAGACAATGGCCAGTCACAAGAGGTGTTCTGCAGGGCTTGGGGTTGGGGCTGTCCTGTTTATTATCTTCATTGACAATCCAGCTGATCAAGCAAACCCTCAGTCACTTTGCACCAAGATGTACAGAAGTGTTGATCTGCAGGAGGGGAAGAAGACTCTGCAGAGAGATCTGGACAGGCTGGATTAATGGGTTGAGGTCAGTGGTCTGAGGTTCAACAAGGCCAAGTGCTGGATCCTGCCCTTGGGTCACAACAACCCCAGGAGGTGCTCCAGGCTTGGGGAAGAGTAGCTGGAAAGCTGCCCAGAGGAAAAGTACCTGAGGGTGCTGGTCAACAGCAGCTGAACATGAGCCAGGGTGTGCCCAAGTGGCCAAGAAGGCCAATGGCATCCTGGCCTGGATCAGCAATAGTGAGACCAGCAGGACAGTCTACCCTGTACTGGGTACTGGTCAACACCTCAAATACTGTGTTCAGTTTGGGCCTCTCACCACAAGAAGGACATTGAGGTGCTGCAGCATATCCAGAGAAGGGCAGTGGAGCTGGTAAAGGATCTGGCACACAAGTCTTATGAGGAACAGCTGAGGGTGCTGGGGTTGTTTAGCCTGGAGAAAAGGAGGCACAGGGGAGGCCTCATGTCTCTCTATAACCACCTGGGAGGAGGCTGTAGCCATGTGGTGGTCAGTCTCCTCTCCCAGGAAACAAGTGCCAGGACAAGAGGATATAGCCTCAAGCTGTGCCAGGAGAGGTTCAAGTTGGACTTCAGGAAGACTTTCTTCACTAAAGGAGTGGTGAAGCATTGTAAAAAGCTGCCTAGGGACATGGTCACAAAAGGCATGTGACAAGATTTTTTTTGTTACTCATTTGTCACCTCTACTGTTTTACAAACCTCCCCTATAAGCTATCACAATCCTTTCCTCAAAACCAAGACTCCTTAAAACAGAAGCAGCCACGCTTCTGTGAGGGTTGGATGAGTGGACAGTGGGGTGGATTGAGAACTGGATCTGGCAGATCCCAGAAGGTCATGATCAGCAGCACAGGGTTTAGTTGGAGGCCTGTCATTAGTGTTGTCTCCCAAAACTCAATACTGGGTCCAGTTCTGTTTAACTTGTTCATTAACGACTTGGATGAAGGGACAGAGGCCTCCTCAGCAAGTTAACTGATGACACAAACCTGTGAGGAGTAACTCTCAGAGGGCTGTGCAGCCCTTCAGAAGGACCTCAAAAGAGTGAAGAGATGGACAAAGAATCTTGTGAAATTCAACCAAGATACACACAGATTCTGGCACGGGAAGAATAACCCCCTACACCAGCACAAACTGGCACTGACCTGCTGGAAAGCAGCTCTGCAGGTAAGGACCTGGCAGTCCTGGTGGAGAACAAGCTGTCCATGAGCCAGCAGTGTCCTTGTGGCCAAGAAGGCCAATGCAATCCTGAGGTACATTAGGGAGAGAGCATCACTAACAGGTCAAGGAAGGTGACCCTGCCCGTCTACACCCCTTGGGGCCACAACTGATGTTCTTTGTCCAGTTCTGGGCTCCTCAGTAGAAGACCTGGAGCTCCTGCAGTGGATATAGTGGAGGGCAGCAAAGACGATTAAAGGATTGGAGCACTGCTCTTATGAGGACAGGATGAGAGATTTGGGCCCGTTCAGCCCAAAAAGAGACAAGAGAGAGATGACCCCATCAACGTGTGCACACATCTAAAGCGGGGTGCCAAGAGGAGGCTCTCCTTGATAGCCCCAAGCAATAGGACACGAGGCAATGGGCAGGAAACGATACACAGGAAGTTCCACCTGAACACGAGTAAGAACTTTATTGTGGAGGTGACTGTGCACTAGAACAGATTGTCCAGAGAGGCTGTGGAGTTTCTCCCACTGGAGACACTCAAGAACCATCTGGGCACCATTGTTTGCTCTGGGATGACCCTGTTTTAGCAGAGATTTGACCAGCTGACCACTGCGGTCCCCTTGTGATAAATGTGGCACTGGGGTAAAAATTCGTGATAAAAGAATATAGAAATATATGTTAGATTGGTGTTAATATAAAAAATGTGAAAAGGTATAGTGTGTAGAAAATTCCCTCCAAGCCAGGCTGCTGCCGTTTCCCAGCCTGAGACAAAGAACGGGACAGGAGCCATCAGGATGAACAAAGACACTGGCCAACCCAGATAAGAATCGGCATCATACCCAGACAGAGAAATTCCTCCCCGAACGAAGAGGAATTCTCCACCAAGGAATGCACATTGAAATAACCATGGACCAGCGGGCCCGATTCGCATGTGAAAGGAACCTTCCTGGAATACAATTTGCAAAGTTCGACAAATCCGGGAAACCCATCCAAAGATGTATTTGGACTATTTGCCGGACTATTCCATGCACCTGCTTTGCCTCAGGACACAAAAAACCCTATAAAACCCCGGGCTGCGATCTGCTCCGTGTGGATTTGGGAAATCTGTACCTTAGGGTGCGGACCCCTGTCCACCCAGCGCTGCGCTGCCCGTCCTATTTGTGGTTTTCTCTCTTTATCAGTGATTGGGATCGTTTTTCTAATAAATTGTTTCTTTATTAATCCGATTTTTGCCATTGCATTTATAACACCCTCCACCCTCGCCGATTCTGCGATTATGTGAAACAACGGTGTTGGGATCTGGACTGGCCGCTTTGTTTCAAGGCGGACGAAGGGAGACCTCACACCTCCGGTCCCTCCCTGGCGCTGCCCGGCCTGTGGCGGGGACGCGCCCGCCGGTGACGGGAGCGCGCCCCGGGTCCCGCGCTGCGCGCAAGGGCCGCTGGGGGGCGCCCGCGGGCGCAGCACGGGCTCCATGGCCCAGCCCGCCGGCGCCTCCTGTGGCGATGATCCCAATCCCGATCCCAATCCCGATCCCGCCCCACCCGGCGGCGGAAGTGGCGCGAAGCGGTCGGCCTCGAATCGTTCCGAGGTCGCAGCGCCCAAGCGGCGCATTCTCTGCCAGACTCTTCCCACCCGCCTGCCTGGAACCGCCTCGCACGGCCCAGTACCGCCGGCAGCGGAGCCGCCGCCCTGCCCCTCCCTCCCTCCCCGCCACTCTCCTCTTCCGGGCCCCCACGGCGCCTCCTTCCCCGGCTTCCGGGCCGGCTCTGCCTCCTCCTTCCGCGGCCGTGACGTGTTTCGCCGGGCGGGGGCGCTGGCGGGCCCGGCAGCGGGAGCGGTGTCTGCCGCCATCGCTGCGGGACGGTTTCCGTCTCCTGGGCTCCCCAACATGGCAGCGGCGGCGGGAGGCGCCCGCGCCCCGCGCAGGCCGGCGCTGCTGACCCCCCGCGGCAACGGGGACCGCACCGTGTTCCTCTTCGACCGGCGCCGGGAGCAGGCGGACCCGGACGAGAAAGTGCTCAGCTACTGCAAGGACAACTATCGCGCTTTCCGCAGCGCCGTCTGCCAGGTGGGCGGCCGGGCGGGCGGGCGGCGTCGGGCGCGGCGGTGTCCCATTCCATTCCATAAGTGACGGCGCATCCTTGCGGCGCCGGGGGGCGGCCGGGCCGGGGGTGTCACAGCCCGCTCTGGGCCGCCGCGCCCGCCTCCCGCCCGCGAACTTTGTTGCCGGGACAGGTGGGCGGCCACGGAGGAGACATCGCGGCCGCCCCGTCGGCGTCGCTTTTCTTTCCCCCACAGCCCGCGGGGCCGGTGCGGGCGGCGGCGGGAGCAGCCCCTGGCGGCGGGCGGGAAGGAAGGCGGCGGGCGGCCCCGAGCGCCCCCGCGCGGGGAGCGGCGCTCCGGAGCGCGGTCGGGGCTGGTGGTGTTCGGGCACAGCGCCGGCTCGGGGCTCTCCGAGGTCTCTTCCAGCCTCAGCGGTTCCTTGGCGCTGTTTCCGCTGTCCAGGGTGTTGGCGATAAGCGCCGTTTCCCGTCCGCGGCGGTGGCTGCCATTTAAATGCCGTGTCTGGTGGCGCCTTTAGCCCGGTGCGTGTCCTTTCGGTTCTGTTTCCCCGTCGTAACGTGAAACGAAACTGACTCCGTCTTCCCGGCTCGGGGAGGTGGGGATGGTTTTCCGCGTACTGGCTGTTTGCTGGCGCTACCAGTAGGCATCGCCCGTTTCTGTCGTGGTTTCGTTTTCTGAGCGAGCGATAAATGCCATAAACCTGTCAGCTGCCTCTGTTTTACCATGGGAAATGCGCAGGAAAATCAGCTCTAAATTTCCGTACTAATTTAGTCTGATTAAAAAAAAAAAAAAAACAACATTCTTTATCCGGTATAGTTTGCACTTCGTTTCCTAGCGTATAAATTCCTTGTTTTACATGTAAATGGGACATAATAAATACCTGCTTTACATATGAATGAATAGAATTATTTCAAAATTTTATAAAAATTATCGATTTATGAACAATATAAATGTCCATAATTGTTATGAATGATTATAAATCGTTAAAAGTATCACTTTTATAATAATATCACAATGAAATATATAATAAATATAATTATATGTGATATAAATAAGTATATATAAGATAAAGACAAAATATTTATTGAGAAAAATAACTAACTTAGTAGTCTGTTCTGTGTCTGGACCAGTGGCTAATGTAATGGCTTCCTACTGTGATGGAAGCTTTGAGCTGCCAGTGTCAACAGGGATAGCTGTCACCTGTGATTGCCTCCTCCTTGCAGATTTCTGTTTCTGTGTCCAAAATGCCATAGCCATGGTCCAGTAGGGGCACTGAATCTTAAGGCAGAGTCATCTTCCCTAGAAGTGTCTAGAAAAGGAGTAGAGGTGGCACTTTTGTGATATGGTTTAGAGAGTGTGATGTTACTCAGTCAAGGTTGGACTTGGAAGTCTTTTCCAGCCTTTTTGATTCTGTACTCATAAATAAAGGGGTTATGGAGTGTTAGCACATCCCTTGGTCTGATCAGTGCCCCTAAAGTTCAGCAGACTGGAAGAAACAAGTAAATGAATGGAATAAAGAAGTGAGTACACAACAGGATAGCATTCTGAGAAGCTAGACAGTGGAGTGGGTTCATGACCTTCCAGGGGTTTGTATCTCCTCTGAGTAATTATGAATGTTACATTATTTTATCCAAGAATTGTCTTAATAGATCCCTTTACAACTGTACCAACCAGATGAGTTGCAAGAATACTAAATATTTTCAGTAGTCGAGGCAAATATGTGCACGGTGACCCCACCCCTCTTTTCTCTTAGATTTTGTAATTAATCAATGGGCTGAGTTTAACACAAATTTACAGTTTGCTCTAGAACAGAGTCTGTCTTTTCTGGGTTTTTTTATAGATACTGCACACTCCAGCGACTTAATGTTTCATGCATCCTCATGGCGTTCAGTAGTCCTTAGAGCTTTTGGCATGTTTGCAATTTTATTGAGAAATAAGCCATCATCACCAGCTGTGACAGATCTCGGGTAGAGCTTTGGGGATTTTTTTACCTGAGAAATGTATTGACATTTAGAAGTTGGTACCTTAATGCTGTTAGGCAGACTTCTCTCATGAGCAGCAGAGTGTTTGAGAAGCCTGGTGCTGCAAAGCAGACCTTGCTGTGTTTGAATGTGGTACCTGTGAAAGTAAAATTTTCAAGTATAGTTTTTTTAGTATGTTTAATATCACAAGCCTTATGACCAGTCCTGGTGGCCTTTTTGGGTGTTAAGTATATTAGAGTCTGTGCTCTTACAAACTTATGTAGCAAGAACCTCAGCTAATCATTCCCTTAGAGAAAGACCTCCATTAATGTATTGACCATCTGTGAGAGCAGTCAGAGATGGCTGACCATGTCACTGACAGTTTCAGTGTGATGACTCATTGCACTTTGGTGCTTTCATCATCTGACCTGTGGGACATCTGAAAGGATGCTGAGACAGGTGGGTTGGCATGACCTGTAAATGTTGGTACAGTGAAAGCTGGACAGGCAGAGGGTTGGGATGTTTGCTGTCTCCCACACCAATAATAAACAAGTTCTGGGATTTCTGGAAGAACCTTCTGGCATCTCAGTGCTCCAAGAGTTTTGTAGATTGTGTTTCTCTTAGTATTATACTCCAAAGTTCTCAATTTCTGGCATCTTGAAAGCTGTGACTAATTACTTTCATGAGGAAGTGATGAATGGGTTCACTGGCTTGGGACAGACTTTCCTGGCTTCATGGTGCTGAAAACATGGCAAGGAAGTGATGGATGCTCAGGAAGAACGATTCTTTTGTTAAGCAGATTTTGAGTTGGTTCAGACTGAGGTGAAGTAGAATGTTGTGTTCACTTTTTGACAATGAAAGCTGTTGGGCACTGTCAGACTGCTCGATTGGGCAGACAGTGCGCGTGCAGCAGTGTTGTTTCCACGGGTCTCCTGTCTGGTGGCTCAGCCTCAGTCAGTACAGGCTCGGCTTTCAATGGACTTTCATTGGCGATTTGTTGTGCAGCTGAGTGATGTCACTGCAGCTGCAGAGCTGCCCCCACCTGGTCATGGCTGACAAGGATGCCAGAAATATTAAGCTGTTGTAACTGTTCATCTTGTGAACATCTTCCTATGGCACAGGAGAATTCTTTTGGATAGAACTGGATGTGGAGGAGTCAAATCCTGCAAAAAAATTATGGGATTAAACTTGGTCGCAGTATGTGATGATCCTGAGTTGAAAATACTTGAGTATATTCATGCCTGAAGGCTTGGTCTTAGGCTGCTACTTCTGAGACTTAGGAATTTTTTTCATAATGCAGAGAGAAGGTATTTTCTTGTTTGTGTAGCAAAATAACTGATTCAGCCACTTCAGAGGTTGATTTAGGAGCTGCTGCATGTCATATCTGTTGTCCTATAAAATAGTCCTCTATTATTGCTAAAATATTCTTAATTAATTTCTGAAATTTTGGAGTGTGTTTGAAGCAAATATTTTTTTACGGCCCTCTAAGCAAATAATGCATGTCTGTGTAGTTGGAAGCAGCTTTGCAGGAGGGAAGATTTAGGGAAAAAAACTTGTAAGAGGGTGGAGCATATATGGTCGTCATTCTTCGTCCTTGTAATGATAAATCCTAAAGAGTTTTTTATTTGTGCACTGTGGATCAGTCATATAATTTTAGTCTACAGAACCATGAAGTTTTAAGGTCAATAAGTGGGTTAAATACTGTGTTTTGCTTCTTTTTGGCAGTACTGTTTCTCGTGCATCTTATTGTTGTCTTCTGTTGGGTCTATGCCCCGCTGCTTGTCCTGATGTTTAGAGCATAATTCAAAAATACTTAATGGCAATAAGGAGAATGGAGCTGAACTGTTGGCAGCTGATCTGAGATTCCTTGCTCACATTATCCAGGTACACAGTGGAGCTGGAATGCTTCCGTTTGTTGCTGGCAGGAATCCTTCAGGCACTGAAGGTCATGATCCTTTTAAAGCAAAAAGGTGTCTGTGCTGAAAACTGCACAGAAGTTTTGCTGTGTTTGAAGGGAGTTTTGGGAGGCTTTGAGTTGATCTACCACTCTGAAGAGAGTTAATGGTGCTAAGATTGGTCTTATTACTTACATAGGAGCCAAACTCATTGGTAGATGCTTCCTTAGTTCTTCTGAAGCTTCTCCTCGTTGTTGTGATCTCCTTGTATTTAAAAAAAAAAAAAAAAAAAAAAAAAAAGCATAAGCATAGGTCTGTAACCTGTATAAAAAGTAAATATCTGTAATTAAAAAAATAGGCAAAAAAAATCACAATAGAACAAATTTTTTTTGCTTTTAATCTTGTCACATCTTTTGTTGAGCTTCCCATTGTATCCTAACCTGTCTACTTACTATTTAAATAGATTATTTTGCAGTCCACCCAAATAAATTCCAGTGTCTCAATGAGCCAAGAGGCAGAAAAGGATGTTCATTTAAGATGGTATATGGAAAATAAGCATCAGTGTAGTATCAAATCAAGACAAAAAATAAATATTTTTTTTGTGAATATTTGCTTAACAACGTCTCATAAATAAAGTATAATCAAATTATTTGCAATCAAAGAAAAAATATTAGGAACTTCTGCAAGTTTGCATCACCAAAACATCATCTGATAAATGCTTAATAGAGATACTTCAATTAATGATTAAATCAGTCCATCTTGGAATAATTGTATTTTTGTATTTTAAGCCCTATGTTTGTTTAGCAATTTTAGCAATTCTGTACAACCAGAAACTAAAAATAAATCTATTTTAAACATGCTATGCATACACAAAGCAAGTTTCTCCTTGATTTTTAAAGACAGTGTTGGAAGTTCTGTAAGATCTGTGTAAGATGCAGCAGTGCTGTAAGTTTTTTCCAAAACTATCAGACTGTATTTCAGACTTCACTAAAAACCTTGTGTATGGCATGTTTGTTACTGATGTTTTGGTGGGAGGAAGGATGCAGTTTACATACCTTTGTGCACTTAGGTACAGCCTTATGATGTATCTATTGATTTGGGAAGCTGAGTGGCTTGTAGGTTCCTGGTCAAATTCCAGTGTTGGTGACACAGTCAGATGCAGAGAACCTGCAGTCTTTAGGATTAGTTATCCAAGTGCAGTTGTTTGATGTGACCAAATATTTTTTTAGTTTTGAGGAGTAGTTTCTGAATTCTTGTTCCTTCAAGAAGTAGTGCCATACAAAGTGTTTTGGTAGGAGAAGCTGGCATGAAGTTAATGTTAAAATTTTGGCTGGTAGCTGCACTGAGTATTTGTGATTGTGATTTTAGACACGGTGGTTTGTTGTGAAGGTCTTGTGGAAGTTACTGTCTAGACTCAGACCAAGTCTAGTAATGGCAGCATGCTCTTTGTAGAAATTCTGGGGTCCCAAGCTTCTTTCTGCTTGCTAAAAGTTGCAAATCTTGGAAAAATATCTGAGTTAACACATCATTCTGGATAAGTATACTTAAAAATTCTGTAGAGATGTTGTGTCATACAGTTTGCCTCACTTCTTTTTCTCTCTGTTTTCCATCGGAATTGGGGTAAAACTTTAAGAAACCTCAAAAATCTATTCTATTACTGGATCTGGTGATACACAGCAAGTTCAGTTGATACACTTCTGAAAGTAGTGAAGCTTTTAAGTGTGACAGAGAACAAGGACCTTCAAATTCTGCAAATGTTCTGTAATTTGTTCTTTAGATGGAGATGGTGCTGTCAATAAAGGATGGTTGGAAAATATTTTAGGATGTTAGCATTTATTGCTAGTTTTGTCTGTAGATAGTCTCTAAAAACCATTTGACAAGAAGATACAGGCTTCTATGTATTCCTGTAATACATAAATTTTTGCTTTGAACTCCAAGAAATAATTTAACTTCTAGCTTTTTTTTTTTTTTTTTTTTTTTTTTTTTTTTTTTTTTTTTTTTAATTTCAGCTACTTTTCTAGAGACTTTTGGATTCCTCTTTCTGTTGGTGTCCAAAGATGTTACAGATAAGTTTGTGTTCTGACATTAGGGAAGCTCACTGGGATTATGATTAGAGATGACTGTTATCATACTTGCCCTGCCATGGGTGCTCTGTCCCAGCTCCTCACTAAGAGATCCTCGGCAAGCTGTCATCACGTGGAGAACTGTTCTCACGGTGCATTGGAAGAGTTTATTTGATCAGCATTCTTACCAGTCATGTACAGTTGTTCTCATTTACTACTAGCAAGGTCTCCACTTAATATTTTTATATTTTGGTTTTTGTATTTGCTGCTTTTATTAATTAATAAATATTAACACATTACTAATAATGTTTATTAATATTAAAACCTTAATATTATATAGTTGTATAAATAATTGAGATAGATAATACAAAAGACAATTCTTGGCTTGAAAATCTGTGATTTTGGAAGAAATAGTTTCCCTTAAATGTGTACTATCATTTCATCCATTTGCTGATGTAAGACACTTCTCTCAATTTGGACTGATAATTCTTCGTTAAGTGGGATCGCTAACTGACAAATGTGTGTCTTTCAGATGGTAATTTGGTAATGAGCACGGGCTATTCAGTTAATCACATGCAAAATTACAGAAGGCTACAGGCTTCTCAGTGTTTGGATGTGACTCTTACCTTCATTTTCTCAGATTCCTGGAGAGGTTTTTGCAAAGGAGCCGAGGATCAATTTGAAATACTGAAAAAGCTATATTGCTTTTTGTCATGCTGGGTAGCTAAGTAAATAACTGTGAAGGACAACATTGAAAACGGCATTATCAGACTTCTTTACATTTAACTGATACAGTTCAGGTCCCCCTTTAGAGGTTTGTGTTGGCAATACAGTTCTAGTAGTCAGAAAAAAACGGCTGTGGAAGGTGCTCCATGGATGTTATGTCTTTGTTATCCTTTGGCTGCATCACCAAGCTCTGAGGCCATTTATTCTCATCATTCTCATGCACTGTCTGCTTGGATTGGTTATGGCAGGAGGATACAGAACTTTAAGAGTACAGAAGTTGCATGTTGTAGGGAACTACTGTTTTTGTTGGAAAGGTTTGGATTCCAAGGGGTTAAATGTCTTTTCTAAAGATATTGTCATTTTGGCTTCACTGTTCTACCTTTGTCGTGTTGGAGAGTGTTTCATTCCTTCAAAGTCACCACCAGAAGTTTTTGTTTTGTGATAATAGGCTGACAGACCAGAGGAGGCAGGCCAGTGACTCTGTCCTTACAGCATGTTATTTCTCCTTTACTTACCACCTAAAGCCTGTTCATGTGGTGGTACACATACAAGTTAAATATTTGCTTGTTGAACACCTTTTCTAAGGCAGATAGTAAATCCAAAGGCAAAATCTATGTTGACTTCATGCTGAGTGTTTTAGTTGGCTCAGGAGCCGGGTAAGCCTTGTTGTGTGTGTGCAGATCAAGTAGCAGTAAAACAACTGGTTTCGTTCTGATATGTGAAAGAGAAAAGAAACAGGCCTGTTTGAAGGAGTGTAGACTGCTGAGGAGTTGTGATTTGAGGGATTGTATTTTGTTTTGAGGATAGTGAGGTTTTTAGTATATAAAGAAAACCTGTGACTGAAGTTAGTACACAAACTGAACCTTGTTTCTTGATTCAGATTTAAAGGTTAAAGATACCCCAGTTCATTCACACTTTGGTGTGTCATACCTGTAAAATGCTCTGCTGAGAGCTTCTTGGGCATGTGACATTGTCTCACACTCCTTTAGCATTATATTAATTTCATATCATGAACATCTAGTAGCAAAGTGAGAGCTATTAACTTTATTTATCATGAAGCATAGGTGGTGCTCCAGACTGATCCTCCAGTTTATGAAGAGGGCATTTCTCTTGTTTGTACAGACAACTTTCTTGCTTCTGTGTCATTCTATAGGTCTAAGGACTGATAACCCTGCTGTGTGCAAAACAGGCTCAACTCAGGGTTTTTGTTTTTCTTAATTTATCTTGTTGCCCATTAACACAAACTTCTGATGATTGATGGGAGGGAAATTAATCACTTAGAGAAATGCCTTTCCTTCCCCTTTTTCAAGCTCGTCTTCTGTCATACACCATTCTTTCCCCATTCCTAGTCTAATTTATCCTTGTTCTCCCAATGCACATAGCATGGTCAATCCCAATTCCTTTGATTAGGCAACAGGTGGTGTGAGACATCAGGGCATGTACGGGGCTTTATTCTGCTGCCCTTACTGGTTTTTTTTTTTTTTTTTTTTGGTTTTTTTTTTTTTTTTGGTTTTTTTTTTTTTGTTTTGTTTTGTTTTGTTTTGTTTTTTTTTTTTTTTTTTTCTTGCTATAGTGAATTTGCCATAGGTCACAGTTCCATGGGAGTAGGAGGACAGAGAGAAGAAATTCTGTGTCCTGACATGGGTCCTCCAGGGGCCTCAGCACCTTTGAGACCATCCCTGCTCTGCTGTGGAGAATGTCCTTTTGATGTGTGTGTCCCTGGCAGTGTCTCCTGATGCATCTCCTCTGTTCTGACAGATGCTTATTTGTCTCTTCTATTTCTTCCCTGTTAAGTTTGAGCAGAGAAGCCCCATGTGCCCTTCTGGTGGAAATTTGAGTGAGGAGTGAGTTGATTCAATGGGTTTGAGCGTTACCTGGAACTGGCTGTGGCTGTCTCAGGGCAGCTGATTGCCCCTTCTCACACTGGCTGCCCCTACAGCTCTCTGACATCAAAGCCTGGCAGTGTACGCTCAGCACGCCTCCAAGCGTGGTTTAGCAACTGATTTGGTTTTCAGTCAACAATTATGATTGTTTTCCCAGAGTACTAAAAATCTGGTTTGTTGACATAATCTGTACTTTTCAGGCTTTAAGTGTCATTTTTCTCTTCTCTTCTCTGTGCACATAACTGTTCATCTTTGTACCATTTTAACTCTTGCATTTGCATGTAGCAATGATATGTAACCAACAGTTAGGGATCCTTGCCTTTTCGCATGTCTGCCTTTTCTAGCTTGTGGATTTTCTTTTGAAACTTGTCTGTGTTTTTTCTCTAACTTCTTTTATATACAAAAAGATAAAAGCTTTCCACTTAGTTCTTTGAATACAATGACCTCCAAACATGCTTTCACTGTGAATGTGCAGAGGCATCTCTGAGCATAGTGGTTGTACCCTTGAAGATTTTGATGACATGACAAGCTTCATCATATTTGTGTGTCTGTGTCTATCATAGAGTACCTCACTGATTTATCATATGAATGTGCTTCTGGGTTGTTTCATGAATCTTACCAAATTGAGTTGTGTGCATCTTCAGTACTTATTTGGAAAAAGCCATCGTGCTGGGCTAAAAAAGACATGGTGGTGAAACATGAACTTCTTGCCAACAAAAGATATCATGAGATCTCTTATATGCACACATCTTACTGAGAAATGAAACATTTGACCAAACACCGTCAGAACTGAATGAAAATCACAAACTCTACAAGTAAATTGTCCAGTAGGTTCACTTTAATTCAGGAATGAGCAGCAGCTTCTCATTTGGGAAATCACATCCACATACTGGCAGAGCTGTGCAGCCCCATCACTGCTACCTGCCATAGTGGGAAGAGGCAGGGGCTAGGATAACCTCGAATGTAGGACAGAGGGAGGGAGGAAGTAAAACAAGTAAGTCTTATACAGAAGTGAGGCATTCAAACCGAGTAATCGCCAAAGTTTACAAACAATATGGCCCGTTAAACCATGGGATGGACAAGAAGAAACAGTTATCTGCAGTTCAGGCTGCCAAACTTGATTCATATACCTACCTCGTAGTTTGTGAAGTGGAAAGGACCTGCTGCCAGTGGAGACAGAAATTCTGGGTTCACCCAGGAAATTAAAGCATAGCCCGCCAGGCCGTGCTTGGGGTTGGTTTAGTTGAGGCTCACCCATGGAATGGGGAGAGGACCAGAAGGATGAGGCTGCCCCCGCTCCCGTAGAAGGCTGCTGTCTTGTACATGCACTAGCTGATCCTAACTTCTTGTTCCCTTAAAGTAAATACTGCACTCTTCATTAGGGTTTGAGAGCAGAAGAGCCTTTGGGAGATTGAGAAAACAGGGAAGCTGTAATTATACCCGGAGGGAAAGATGCTTATCTGTGCTTTCAGATGTAAAACTCTACAGTTACTTTACCACTCTAACCACTCTAACCGCTGACCTCGAATGGCACAGTAGGATGTTAGCTTTCAAAAGTCCATATGTTTTAATGCTTACTTTTCTTTCTCTGAGCAATTTTATAGTTTTTTCTGCACAGATTTACTATGTGGAAATTTGTGTAAGGTGGGAGGTAAAAAAGAAGAGTTAAAAAGTGTTACTCTGGATTCTTAAGTATGAGTCTCTGTGTCATCTGCATTTGTTTCACCTGCACCAAATGCTGTGAGAATTTAAGTTTTTCTAATTTTGCTGATGGATAATAACTGTAACTTTAATGTGGTCACAGGGAGAAAGTAACTGAAATACGGAAAGTAGGCTCCTAATGAAACCATAAACAATGTTTAAAAATATGTTTATGCATCTGAGTAATAGGGATGGAAAGAGAGATGTGGGAAATGATGAGGGCAAGCTGCTGCAGAGAATGCTAGAGCTTCCTTCAGGGAAGAATCTGGCTAAAAGTACATAAAGTGCCTGTCTTGGGTTGTCACTGCAAGTCTGAGTGGGTTGATGGAGTTTGATGAGACCAGGGTTGACTTTTGCTTGAGTTTCTAAGACCTGGGGAGGCAGGAGAAAATACAGATATTTATTTTATTATTTTGGGAAAGAGATTAGTGTTGGACATCAGGGTGCAAAAACACGGGGTAAAGTAGAGGCATTTAAATGCATGTAGAAAGAAGGATAAAAAGTCTAAAAAGCCACAGTAAACACATTGAAAAGAAGGCATCAAAGTGGCAAAGATTGTTTAGGTTCAGAAGAATAAACTTCAGTGCTTTAACGGTAAAGAATTTTTCTGAAAGAAATCTTTATTATTTTTAGATGTATGATATAATTGAAGAACAAAGATTTTAATGTTCAACATTAAAAAATACTAGGTTGGTTTGGTGTCTCAAGAATGCAGTTAAATATGGGACACCATCTAGATCATAACTATTGCTGTTGTAGTTTCACAGTCAGAAGTAGAGCTGTTCAGTCTCATTCCTCTGCCCTCAAGGGGATTATCTGTAAGACAGTTCTTCTCAAAATTCCTGTTGCTCAGTAGAGCATATTTTTATTTTATGCAGGTAAAAAACCAAACCAACCTAGTATGGACAGATTTGGCTAAATTGAGAAAACAAGTGATCCTAATTTCAACTGTGTTCTAGGAGATTGTGTGATTACTCATCAGTAGTTTGTCACAAAGTAAATAGACCGTGCCTTTTTTGTTTTAATGTATCTGAATAGTTTTTGGACTACTTAGTCATCATAACTAAATAACCTTCAATTTTTGTAGGCATTTGGCATATCTTCTAATGAAACCTTTGTTATCACCACCACAAATAGGACAGAGATTACAGAAGATAACTTCAGTAAGTATCTTAAATGGCAAAATAATTACAGCTGTTTCTTATATTGATCATAAAGATCACATGATAATTTTTCATGCTCTGTGACATGCAATAATTAACTGAAATACAAATCCTGTAATAATTTGTCATGTTTGTCAAACATGTTTTTGATGAATTAGTATGATGATGGTTGTACTAAGTATCTTCCAAAACAAATTCTGTAAATGATAAGAAGAAATGATATATATGTAGCTGTCACCTGAGAAAACTTGCTTTATTAAGCTTAGAAATGTGAAAAGATATTAATTTAAATGTTGATGTTACATGCTGAACAGGCAACGCCTAAGAAAATACAGAGTTTACCTGTGGCTAAACCTGTACAAGTTTTGAGAGCAGAAGTTGCCTGATGCAGTGCTCTTCAATGTACTTTGTTTCTTTTTCACTGCAGGCAAGCTTGTTCACGATGGCGTTACTTTATATCTGCTGCAGTCAGTTGATCAAATGTTGCTTTTGGCAACCAAGGAACGAATTGAGTTTTTGCCCCACTATGATACACTTGTCAAAAGTGGCATGTACGAGTACTATGCCAGCGAGGGCCAAAATCCTTTGCGTAAGTACCTGCAAAAGTAATCTTGTGTAAATGATGTTTATGTGAATATAATGTGGTTATGAGCAATTCAACTTAAAATTATAGCTGCTAAAAAATAGTCTTAACTGTAAAAGATAAATTAACTATGTTCTTCATAAAAATTCTTCTTTTAAAAATTATTAGAAGTAGCCTAAATATCCAGATTTATAGAGGTATGTTCTCAAATACTTGTTCAAGAAGTTTGAGTATTTTAGAAGTGAAAGAACTTTAGCCTGAATAATCTTGTGCATGTCATTCAGATAGGTCAGCATTTGTGTTATCAGGTTTTTGTCTCCTGTACTAAACTGTAGCCTTTGTGTTTGAATCTCATGAACAGTTTTTGTGTGAGTTACTATAGAATTTAGTGTGGCCTCCCATCTGGGGTGCTACAGGGCTTAACTTACCAACAAGAGCAAGTATTTCTTTGAAAAGATGCTGCTTTAATTAGTTTTTATCTAAGTGGTGCATGAAATACATAACCAGCATTTTTGTTTTTTAATTGAATAAATTACTTTCTGTTTATGGCTATTCTGCCTGTGACTGTGATTACTAAGTACTATTTACTTCTTAGGTACAGCAGGTTGAAAATTGCACAGAAAAAAAAGCAAAAAAAATCGACTCAAGCATGATACCATGTTGTTTTAAAACCATCAAAATGTCTATAAGTAGCAGCTGTATTTTGAAGGGTCTTTCCCCTTTCCTCTTTGTGCACATCATTTGTTCCACGCCCCAGCAAAGGCACTGTTTTTGTTCGGGTTTGGTGGTACTGTGCTCAAAGTGCTGTGACTGTTGAGTCAGTGGTACATCTATCCCTGTACACAGGAATTGCTGTGTAAGGTCACACAGAGCATTCTGTGGACATCTGTGCCTTTTCCTGCAGCAGCCGTTAGTGGACCTGTTGCTCTCCCAACACAGAAGAACTGACTGGAAAAGCCAAGTGGGGCCGGGTCTCTGGTTACCACACCCTGGTGGAATTCGATTAAATAGACAATGTAAAATATTGTAAGGACTCTAAACCTTTGGAAAGGACCTTTCAGTTGTTTAAGGGTGTGGTGGATCAGACACCATGGGAAACACCCGTGGGGATAAAGGAGTAGAACAGTGTTTGCAGTTATTTAAATGACTTTTTAGAGCACAAGAACTATTGATTTCTATGTGGAAGAAATCAGGCGTGGAGGGCAGGAGAATAGCACGGCTGAGTAAAGACCTTCTGGTCAAACTAAAACACAGGAGGGAAGGGAATTACATAGGTGGTGGAAGAAGAGGCATGAAAACTGAGAATAGTATAGGAATATTCCCTGGGAATGTACAAATGAGATCAAGAACACTAAGGCACAGCTGGAGCAAATTTGGCAAATTTGGATGTGAGGATGAATAATAAGGGTTTCTGCAGGTACATTAGAAAAGGAAGACAAAAGAAGTTGCGCCCTCAATAAATGAAATGTGAGGTGGGGTGGCCTAGTGGCAGCTGACAGGGAGAAGACTGAAGTATTTAAATTTTTTTGCCTAAGTTTTCCCTGGCAGCAAATTGAAGTTTTGAGCCTGTGTAACCGTATTGCAGCTAGTGTTTCTTCTATACAACATCTTTAAGGGCAGTGCCTAAACAATTTCTAGTGTTGATAAAGGACCATTTTTCTTTGATATGGAATAGTAAATATAGATTGCATAACTGATGCTCGGCTACTCTGTTTACAATCAAGTTGCAAAAAAGTGCAGAACTGTTTTTATACTTAAATAACAGCTTGAGGAAAAATGCCAGATGCTTCAGTGTTGCTGTGTTACGCTAATACTTAAGGGTTTTCTTTTACATGTCTGAAGTGTGTGGCCAGTGTGAATTGCAGTGTAGCATTCTGAAGAACTCTGCAAATTGTAGGAAATAAGGTTTCATTTGTAGAGAGACTGAATGGAAATGTCTGTCAGATTGAATTAATCTGAACTTGATGTATTTTTTTCAGACTAAATGCAATTTTCCAGTAAACTTAGGTAGTTTTACTTTAATTAGGTAAGAGCTCCAAGCATTAATGGTTAGAAACAAATTTGTGCAAACACTTTGCCTGACTATTTCTGCTATACATTGCCATGGATCTAAGAGAACTCTGGTTGTATTTACCATTCACTGAAATCCTTCAACCATTTATACAATTTTCTTTGTTTTTATAAACAATTAACATTGTAGCTTTAGATGTTTCACAAAATTTCAATTCAGGTTTCTTCAGTTAATACATTCTTCCCTCAATATTTTAACAGGTCAAAGTCCATTTTTAAGTATTTTTGACTCTCATATGAATCATAAAATTAATTCCTAATCCTGAAAGAGACAAATCTGTCTTCTGGAAAGGAGATGGTTCTTTTCAATAATTGTGTTCTTACCATTAAGAGACATGAGAGACTCAGTGATGAAACAAATAATAAAGTACATGTACAAAAGCTATGTTATTTTTTAAACAAGATGTTACGTGATTTTGATTGTTCTGACAGGGCTTAGGTCTTGTCTGTGTTTAGGTAATGTGTTATCCTGATTGCTTGGAAGAAACTACTATAAGTGGGTGTCTGTTTTGTGGGCACTAATAGGGTTATTTTTCTTCAATTTCTTTAGCATTTGCCCTTGCTGAATTGATTGACAATTCTCTGTCAGCTACATCTCAAAATACTGGCATTCGGAGTATACAGATAAAATTGGTAAGATAGAAATACTTTGATTTTTTCAGACCTAGTTTGCATTATCTTTTTTTTTTTTTGCTGTTGCTCCTTGTTGATTTGTGCTGTTTGTTTGTCTTTCCTCAAACAGTTATTTGATGATTCCCAAGGAAAACCAGCTGTTGCTGTGATTGATAATGGAAGTGGAATGACTTCTAAACAGCTTAACAACTGGGCTGTTTATAGATTGTCAAAGTTTACAAGACAAGGAGACTTTGAAAGGTTAGCAAGTTCTAAATATTTCCACAACAATTAGCAAGTTCTGCGAAAGTCCACAAGATACGCTTTTAAGACATATACCAACACTTAGCTAAACCCTGTCATTATATGATTACATAAATAGACCCATACTTCTTTATAAGTAGGAAATAGAAAAGCTTCCTAACACAAAACTGCTTTTCTGTTATTATGACACACTGAATACTTTTTTGTTCTTGGGACCTTTTGTAAACTGTCTTTTGCCTACAAGCAGGTAGGTGGCATGCTATGCCCTGCAGAGGATTTTTGTGCTGTGTTCATCTGTTATGTGAAAACCTTTCAGTCATGATTAAATGATGCATTCAATATCTGTAAAGCTACTGGAATAACAGATAAACACATACATGGTTTTAGTTCAAGGTCTGTTTTTTTTTTTTTACTTAAATTTTAATTCTGTATAATGTACTATAAAATATACCTGAAGATGTCTATTTTTTGATGCAGATTATACAAAATAAATGTTTTGCATTTAAAAAAGAAATTGTGGGGTTTGCTATTTACATGAATTAACTTTACAGTTTTGGATCTGTTCTCAAGAGATGTTCTACCTGCAGATCCAGGTTTAATTTTATTATTTAGCCAGGCTTAATATTATTATTAATTATTGTATCATTATTATTATGTGTATAAAATTCCACAGAATTAGTTATGTACAGGTTTTGGGCTTCAGTGATGTGTTAAATGCCTTAAGCCCAGGATTTTAAATGTGAAGTTGAGAATTATAGCCTCAGTAATAAGTAATTTGTAATATGAGCAGGTAGTGTGAAATGTAATGGGGCTGTGGGAATTGATAATATAGCCAGGGGAAGTTTTTTTGTGTTGAAGCATCTCCAAATAGAAAGTCAATGTCTTTAAAACATCTGGAGATAAGTGCATAAAAAGTGATTGTGGGTCATTTGTGAAGAAATTCACTGATTTTGAGATTACTGTAGGTGAGTTTAGTATCAGAAATGTGTCGTTTTCCTAAAATGCAGATTTAAACTGTGGATTACTACCACTTAATGTGGGAACATAGGTGTAAATTATAGCAGGATACTATCTACACCTTATTTTCATTTGGGACTGCTGTGATTTGCGAATATATGTTTGTCCCAGACTGGATAAGACTGTTCAAGGTGACTTAAAAGACATGGAATTTCACTACTGATAGCATATGTCGTCTCTCTAAATCTGCATTTAATAGTTGGTTGGTTTTATTTCCCACTCAGACTTAAAACTATTTTTATGAAAGGATGCTGTCAGAAAGATCAGGCTTGCTTTGTAAGCCATTTTCATTTGATTAAGATTTGGTTTGTGAGAACGGACAGAAATGTTTTATATAAGATGACTTAGGAAAATACTCGGTGATCATCCTTTTGAGAAGAGTACATCAAGAATTTCAGGCACATATATTTTAATGTTGCAGTTTTAAAAAGTATAAAGTGAAGGATTTTTTAACAAAATGTCAGGAGGAAGAATTTAATAAAAGCTTTAGATCAGAAGTACCTTTGGGTTTTTTTAATTACTTTTGTCTTGAAAAAATTTATTAAAGACACTTTTTATTCTCAGTGATCATTCAGGGTATGTACGCCCTTTGCCAGTGCCTCGTAGTTTAAATAGTGATATTTCATATTTTGGAGTTGGAGGCAAGCAAGCAGTGTTCTTCGTGGGACAGTCTGCCAGAGTAAGTCAATGTCAGACTTTAATTTTATTTTAGCACATTTCCACACAATCAGATTGTTACTTCCTAACTTTTAATCGCAGCAATTAACTATTTTGTGATGTTAATTTTAAGTCTTATTTTAATTTTAAATGCTGTTTCTTTAATAAAATCAGATGATAAGCAAACCTGCAGCATCTCAGGATGTTCATGAACTTGTCCTTTCTAAAGAGGATTTTGAAAAGAAGGAGAAAAACAAAGAAGCAATATATACTGGATTCATTCAAAACAGAAAGGTAAATAGCCTTAAGATTCTTGCATTTCTAATTGAAAGCCTTTCCCAGGTTAATGTGATTTAACTCTGTAATATTCTTGTAATACTTATCTGGGGATATCTTCATCTTATTGAATCATTTGCACCCTGGAGTGTAAAAGGAAGTAACCAAGAACTTGAAGATGCTGTATCATAATGCCTTATTTTTATGTGATGCTTTTTCCTCTTTTCAGTTAAGGTTAAATGACAGAAATGCTTTACAGTTTTGCATGTCAGGTTAAGAAAAATATTTAAAAGTACTTTTCTAAGCACAGCAAATTTTTTTGTTGTGTATGAAACAAAAAAGAATTTTCTCTGAAGCAGCAAAGAATAGATTAGGGAACCAAATTGTACTCGTTTAGAATATGTAAGATTAAACTGCATATGGGAGAAAAGTCCAGCCAGACCAACAAAACCCACTGGTTTTACAAATATTCATCAATTTTATAAAATAAATGAGCTGTTTAGCTGAAAATTAAGCTCAGCAGTCCTGATGCTTTTCATGAAGAAAAAAAGACTTAATAAAAAAATGTAAGATAAGGAGGAAGACTGAAGAGAACTGTTCTTTGGACATTTTTTGGCAAAAAGGGAAAGGCAAAGATGTAGTTAAGGGTTCAGATGGGAGGAAAAATGGGTGGTGTGTATGACTGGTGGGTTATATCAGTGTTCTTGGTGTTTTGTATGGCTGGGAAAGGAACAGGGCGGGTTTTATCATGCCAATCTCGAGTCAATGAATTGCAACAAAAAATGAATTGCCAGAGTTTTGTTTCTATTCTCTGTACAATATCTTGAAGAAGGTAGACTCACAGAAATAGAAACTGAAAATAAAAGCAGACAAATCTGCTTTATTATGAAGGGTAAAAATGCTTTCCCTCCCTGTTTGATATTAAAGAGAAAGTGTGGATGATACAAAGTAACAGAAAATTGAAAATTAACTGGATCAGTGATACCATATTCTCAGCTTGTTGACTTGAATTTGGAAACTTATTTTAAGTTTTAATCCTTTGTGATACTTAGCATCATATGTTCTGTATTACTTTTCTGTGATGTTTTTTGATCCCTTTCAAGTTGATGGGAGTTCAGAAATTCAGTTTACATCCCTGCTCTTATTATTTTATTCTTTTTGTAGCCATCTGATTCTAGTCACATCACAAGTGATGATGAAAGATTCCTTCATAATCTAATATTAGAAGAAAGGGATAAAGAGAGTTTCACAGCAGTTGTCATCACAGGTGTACAACCAGATCACATGCAGTACTTAAAAAACTACTTTCATCTTTGGACAAGGCAGCTGGCGTAAGTTGGCGATTCAAAAATGGGCTACTAACAAAGTCAGATAATTATGGACTGCTTTCTTTTTGTACTTTGACATTGGCCTTATTCCTGTTAAGGCTGTTGATACTACAATTAGCCTCCCTGTCTAACCAATTTTACAGAAACTAACACAACTGAATGGGGCCCCCGCACCTGAAGATGTGACTTGATGATTGATACATAATTATCCACTGTAATTTTTAGTAGCGTATTCAACTTAATGGTGTATTACTAATGTAATAAGTTATTAATGTAATTACTAATAACTTCATCAGTTACTTTGCTCACAGCTGTGCTCCTAACCTTGATACCTAGCTTTGTATTTACAGTTTTAGGGGATCTTTCAGTTGGTTGGCTTTTTTAAACAACAATAAAATAAAGTACTGCTGCTTCATTCCAGTTTAAGGAGAAGGATAAATAACAGTCTGCTCTGTACTGTAATAATGTCATCAGTGGGCCCACAGAGCCTGGAGTTAGATACCTGTGATAGCTGTGAATAGTTTGGGCATACTCGTTAAGATGATGGATCTATCGGTGAATGTAAATTGAAATACAAAGTAGAGGACCAATTTTGAAATCTGGCAAACTATAGAACTTTGTTTTCAAACTATGGTTTTATTTTTGTGATACCTATAATCTGATAATAATAGATTTACTTTTGAAGAGGATTAATATAATAATTAAATAATATCTTACTATGTGAAATGTCATTCAGTGATACATGTAAAAACTTGTTGCTGAAACCATTTTTAACCTCATGAAAATATAGGGTACATCTACATGCAGAGAATAACTTAGGTCCCTCGTTAGCTTCCAGGTGCTCATTAAGTGAACACTCACACTTAAGTGTATGTTAGTTCTTTCCAACCATCTCTTGAAGTGAAAGAGCTGCCCCTGAAATGGAACCAGATGCAATTATTTAAATATATGCCCTGTAGCTGTTACAGTAAAACCAGTCATTTAGCCTTCCAGTGCTACACAGTCCTATGTCACTGTTTCAGCTGTAATGGCCCTTTTGCCCTCGAACACCTCCCCTTTCCCTTCTGCCATGCCTTTTGCCACACGTGCATGATACCCAGCTTCATTCTGCTTTAATGCACTGCAGCTCAGCCCTCATTATTTGGATACTTTGAAGTGGAGATGAAGCCCTAAAATAATGATGTCTTTAGGCCAGGAGACTGCCTTTTAAAGTCTGGAAGAAATGCTTGCAAAATGCTAAGCAATTTGGACATGCCGTAAAGTCCTGAGTAATGAGGCCACGAGGAGCTTTTTTCTGGGAGCCGTGATTTCACTTTGGGGAACATTTAGTGCAGATGTCAGAAGCAAAGCAGTTGTAAACTTGCACGTGCATTTGACTTTTGTCATGCATTCAGTCCTGTTGGCCAGTACAATCTCATTTTTCTCCAAACCATCCCCCAGAGGTTTAAGGATTCAGTCTTTGAAGTTGGAAGAACTAGCTAGCTTCCTGGAAAGTTGAAGTAAATGGAGTTAAGTTGCTTAGTTTTCTCAAATTGCATATCTCTATGAAATTATTTAGTCTGTCTGACTATGTGAATTTTTTGAAGTTCTTAAATGAGGAAAAATGCCAATTAGAAAGCAGTGTTTACAACAGAAAAAATATTTCTATTATGCAGATCACATCTTACCTATATTCAAATTTTTGTAAATAATGTAAAGATAGTGATTGTTTGTTACATGTTTCTGTTACTATTAGGTGATTGATATAAAACTGGTATCAGAGACAAAATGTGGAAAGATTTGTGGCTCTAGTTCTTTCTGATTTCCAGAGTGCAGTACAATTTACAGTAGTTTTTTAAGTTTACCCTTTGATGCAAAGGATCTGTAACCATGTATTTTTTTTTTCACTTATGCCTATTTTTTTAAGTTTGTTTCCAATTACTTTACCCAAAAATTGCTCCTAATATGATTGTGCATGACAGAGGTGAGAGAAATAAAAAGGAGTCACTTTTCATTTATCCCTTTAGTAAATCATTTATACCACATATATGTTGTCAAGGAGTTGATTTATAACAGTGCAACAAACCACATATATTTTAATAAAAATACGGTCTTATTTAGATTTTTTTAAAATTATAACGTGCATTTTTTTAATTTCACTTGCTGATTTGGTTTTTTCTGAAACATATTTCAGACATATCTATCACTATTATATCCATGGACCAAAAGGAAATGAAGCTAATGTTGTAACAAAAGAAATAAGCCCTTTCAACAACATTGACATTCAGGTAAGAGATTTTATACATGTTATTCAAAAGTCCTCTTTGATGGCACTTTATTTCATGTTGTGCCTGTTTCTCTGTAATCATGCATTTTAAAATATGGCATTCAAGATGTGTATGTAGTTTAATTTTTTTAAGTACTTTTATTTAGCACTGCAGTGTAGGAACTAATTCCTTTGCTAACAGTTGTTTGTCAAATTGCTTGTTACTGTAAGTCTCTTGCTCTAAAGATAATCAACTTGTTTTCCTTTTTTCCAGATTTCAATGTTTGAAAAGGGAAAAGTACCAAAGATTGTCAATCTGAGGGAGATCAAAGATGACATGCAGACATTGTATATAAATACTGCAGCAGATAGCTTTGAGTTTAAGGCACATGTTGAAGAAGAAGGCATAGTTGAAGGCATTATCCGATACCATCCCTTCCTTTATGATAAAGAAACATACCCTGATGATCCATGTTTTCCATCAAGTAAGTGAAATGTCTTGCTGCTTGTCAGTCCTATCATAGACAGTCCTACTACTCTAAATGTTTTAATGAAATCAAAACCAGAACAATTTTAAGTTGAAATGCAAATCATTACCTGATTTAGGTTGTGTCAGAGGAGAAAAGTTCGTATTCTTTTGGATGAACAGATCCTGCAAATAAATTGGCTCTTGTTGTAACTCATTCTTGTAAACCTGATCTTTGGCATAACACTGTCTGATTTCAGATTATAAACTCTTAGGGAGTGTAGTCCAGTTGAAAATTTGCACTTTCCTGACTGCATCTTTGCCCCAACAAAGTAATCAAATATGAGCAATTCGATTCAAGAGATTCTAGTATTAAAATACTGCAAAGGACAACATGTAGTCATGAAGTCTTTCATTTAAAATTAGGTTTAATTAGTTGTGGTGAGTTTTCAAGTGCTAGGGGTTTTAAAATACTTTGTGCTGTTTTTTTTGTGGGTTTGTTTGGCATTTATTTGTTTCAGGGGGTTTTATTTGGTTTTTTTGACAAAACAATCTTGAGTTAATTGGGACAAGGTTTTATGATACTAGAAGAACATCAATTGGAACTAAGGAAAAGTAACACTCAAATTTGAAATTTTCAAATTTGGTAGATTTGGTAATATTTAACTTCCATTTAGAATTTTTCTTCACTTCTCTTAGTTTTTCTGCTTGGTATTTCTAAAACAGGAAAAAAACCCCTAATATTGTATATAATGAGCTCGATATAATGTGCATTACTTCTGTGCTGAACTTAATAGTACATCTTCATTAAGATTGCTATGGGTTTTGATATTGTATTACTTTTTTAAGGAAATATATTCAAGGAGACTTTTTTTTTTTAATCAAGGATTAAATGATGATGATGATGATGACTGTTTCGTAGTAGAAAAAGGTGCCAGAGGAAAAAGGCCTATTTTTGAATGTTTTTGGAATGGAAGATTAATACCATACACAACTGTGGAAGAGTAAGTGATAATCTGGTTGTACAGTCTCTTTCTGTAATGTAAACCTCTCTCTATAAAAAGATGTTAATGACACTCTCCTTTTCAGTTTTGACTGGTGCGCTCCTCCAAAGAAGAGAGGATTAGCACCAATTGAATGCTACAACAGAATTTCTGGAGCATTGTTTACCAATGATAAGTTCCAGGTCAGCACAAACAAACTCACTTTCATGGATCTGGAGCTGAAGCTAAAGGATAAAAATACTCTGTTCACGAGAATCTTCAATGGACAGGTAATTACTGCATTCTGTTTCTTCTTGGTCAACTTCAATGCATGTTATACAGAAACTTTTGATCAGTGGTTATTTGTTCATGTCTCTCTGGTTTAATGAGTAGCAAAGCTGAATCTTTAAATCTGAAAGATTAAGACTCAGTATTTTTCTTTTATTTTCTTAAACAATTACTTTATTTAGTTGTTGTATGACAGTTTTTGTGGCAAGACCCTCTTCCTAGAGGATTGTGGCTGCTGGGGGAATCCCCTTTTTTTTTTTTTTTTACTTTAAATGTAGCTTTCCTAGAATTTTTTAGCGTTTTCAAGCTAAAGAATCGGTTTTTTTCTTTGTGTCTTTGTTTCTATTTCTCTGTTTCTTTTTCTTTTCTGTTTGTTCTTTTGTTCTTTTTTTGTGTGTGTGTGTCTTTTTGGCTTGTGGCTTTCTATTTTGTTTGAGTACGGTATCTCTATACTCCTACAATTGTTCAGGCTTCTGATGTGGTCACATTCAAATTTTGTAATATATTGTTACTATGTACTTATTTTGTAATCTCTTTATAGGAGCAGCGAATGAAAATTGACAGAGAATTTGCTCTCTGGCTCAAGGACTGTCATGAAAAATATGACAAACAGATAAAATTCACTGTCTTTAAAGGAATAACTGTACGTACTGATATACCGTCCAAAAGAATGCAGAGCCCTTGGGCAATGTATGCTGCAATAGAATGGGATGGAAAAACATACAAAACTGGACAGCTGGTAAGTTAGTTGAACCCTATAAAAGGCAGATACTGTGCATTTGATGCAGGAATAATGTATTAATTGTTGTCTTCTGCTTATAGGTGAAAACTACTAAGACTCATCCAATATTCTACGGAAGCATTGAGAAATTTTACTTGTATGGTGACCATGATGGGGATATATTTGCCACTGGAGGAGAGGTTCAAATTGCTTTGGTAAGAAAAAATACAGAAAGGATTCACACAGCTAGTGGTGATGTTAAATCTTTAAGCATAATTCCTTGTCTGACCTAATTAAATTACCTTTAAATAACAGTTGAAAATTACATTATTTTTGACAATCAGCAGTCTAGAAATACTCAACTTCAGCTTTAATGTGAATATAGTTAAATTATTATTCATTATGAACAGTCTGATTCTTAAGATTTGCATATGAAATAAAGTATCACAGTTAGCATCCAACAGTATGTGGTGCATCCATTTGTAACCTTTGTGATTTCACCAAATTTTTAAAGAGTATCTTGTGGTTTTACCAGGTAGTTTTTATTAGCATATTGCATTATGTCTGTGTTGACTTGTCTAGTCCCTTGATTAGGAGGTTTTTCTTGTCTGACATATTATAAAGTCTGACCATTTATAACTGCACTGAATTTTTATTTCAGGAACCACAGGCATTGTATGCTGAAATGAAAATTATTCCAATCTCAAAACTTGACAGAACAGTGTCTGACAAAGTTGTGAAAAAATACATAGAGGATGAAATGGCAAGGTAAGCACTAAGTAATAATTACATAATTGTGGGGTTCCTAATTACAGTTTTTGTATTTAATCAGGAATCAAACAAAGTTCAGTTTTATTCCTAGATGGGAAAGCAGTCAGCTGTTTCAGTAGAAACAAAAAGAAAATACAAACCAAGAAGAAACAGCTTTGGATTTGGTTTTTCTTTCCCTACTGCAAAAATAGCTTCATGTCTATTTAACTAAAGATAAATTGCACTTTATTTTAGCTTACTGAAAAAAAAATGTTCACCCTTTTTTTTTTATTAGACTTCCTGACAAATTATCAGTAACATGGCCTGAAGGAGATGAGTTGTTACCAAATGAAACAAGATTTGCTGGTACACCAATAGGTATATCTTTTCCTTCCAAATACTAAAACATTAAATACCAATTTAAAAATACATTGTGCACCCTTGTTAAAAAGACAAGCATACTGATCACTTTTAATCCACAACATATTTTAAAAGTCTGTCATCTTTCATTTTAAATTCAGGAGCATTAAGAATAGAAATTTTAAATAAAAAAGGAGAAGCAATGCAAAAACTTCCAGGTACAAGCCATGGAGGTTCAAAGAAACTTCTCGTTGAACTCAAGGTTATTTTGCATTGTGAGTATTTTATTATATTTAATTATATCTTTATTATTTTTAAAGTGCATAATGGATAATAAAGTATTTCATTGTATATTATACATATATATCTAAAACACGTATTAGATTTTGATAAATGGATATGATAGTTAGACAGTACTCTGTCAGTATTTCAAAGCCACTTTTCATGAAATGACAACTACCTCAATGCCATGTATTTGATGTCTTAATGCTATATTTTGATTATATCTTCTGTCACAAGTCAGGAGCACCTATCAATTCCAGCCTGTCTGCTTAACATGCATAAGGATATGGGTAAAATGGACAATATTTCTGTAATGAGCCTTGCAATTTACGTGAGCTGCATAAAAGTAGGGATCAGACTTGTTTAGTATCTAATGTAAATTCACTTCAGAATTTTTAAAAAATCAAGTTTCTTTTCATTTACTGTTTTGTGGGTGCTTCACTTGATGTTCTCACATTGCATTGTTAAGAATTGCATTCTGTCCAAGGCAGCTGAAATCACTCAGTTTTGTTTTAAACACAGAATTAGAACAATAAATTCTCTGAAAACCCCAGTTCTGCACACGTCAAATCTATTTGAAACTCGTAGAAACCTATAATCTTGTTTCTTTCCATACGCCATAGGTAAATCCAATTCCTTTGTCTGTTAGGAGTTGTAAAAATACCTTTCTGAAGCACTGAGGTTATTGTAGTAAAACATGTCAAGGAAACCAAATGCAAGTATCTTAGCTACAGTTTAGTATATGTGTCAAGAGACTACACATGGTATTTTAATGGCCACTCATTTATTGTCCAGCATGTGTGCTGGGGCATAAAGAGGTTGGAATTGAACAAAAGGTGTTCATTTAATATAGATGATCAAATTAGCTCCTGTCAGCATGTATGACAAACCAGTGCTTTGCAAGCTTAATGAGATTCGGCATCCTGATGTCAGGAAGTATGGACTTGAGAGAGATCTTTTGTTTCTATTCTGTTTTGTCAGAATTGTTTCTAGGATCATTGAAAGAACCTACCTTCAGACCTTTCATGTCTCCCGACCCATTCGTTCATGGAAATCTGTACTTTTAACTGTTTCTACTGCTTCCTGTGTTAGCTTTTTTCTCTACTGATTTGAAGAATCAGTAGTGTAATCCTTGTGCTCTTCACCAGAATAATGAATAAATCCTATAAGTGACGATTTGGGCATGGCGTACCTGTCAAACTCAAACCCCTAATTCTATAAATGAGAGAAATATGTGTATACCCGTGAGAAGGCCAAGAGCAAATATAGTGTACAAAAAGTTTCTCTTTATCTTTTGAAGAGTGGAATACTTGGCAAACTGTACTATGGACTACCAAGACAGCTGAGCTATGAGAAACCTTATCTGTTACTGGGGAGTCTTATTATACAAACTTCGATTCAAATTTAGGATTTGAGTTAGGGATGATAAAGTCCAGTTGACAGCTCTTACTTTATCTTATGTCTGTCATTTGGTGCAAGAACAGGGTTTTGAAACAGTTTTACTTAGCTATAAAACAGTTTGTATTTCTATTGCATTTCTTTTTATTCTGTGTAGTCTTATTACAGTCACATTCTAGATTCTGAAGTATACTTTGGGGGAAAAGAAAGTATTAATGCCTCTTGACACTTCCCACAATAAATCTTACTTCTGTATTTATCTTAGGTTATGGAACCAGTCACAAAAACTGCCTCAGTTTCAGTGTGTTCTGTTTTTGCATGTGTCTTAATTCTGCAAAGGTTTATAAAGAATGATAAAACAATTTAGAGCAAAACAGGAAGGTTCTTTTTTTTTTCAGTTACATATTCTGTCAACTGCACATTTTTATCATTGCTCCCATTTAAGCAATTTTGCTGCGGTCATTTGTCAGGGTGATCCATTGCCAGTGTGGAGTGCAGAGTGCTCATACTTAACAGGGAACATACAACCAAAGAGCTAATAAAATTCAACTTTACAAACCTGCTACTCTCAGTACAATGTGCCTGAGGCTAGCAAGTTTTAATTAAAATGGGATTAGACAGGGAACTCATTTTTTTAGTCACGATCATTGTGTTTATTGTAAAGCTGAATTGATGTTTATTAGATCTAGAAGTGATAGTAATACTTAATAATAAGTGATACCAATGCTTGAAAAAGTTAAAAATTGTGTAAAATTTAAATACATGTAGCTAAGTGTTTGTTTTGCAGCACCTACTGAGAATAAAGAAATAATTTCCCATATCAGTCAGCATGGAGGCAAGTGGCCATACTGGTTTAAAAAAATGGGTAAGTTTGCATATTCAATATCTTCAGTCTATTTATAAAGTTTTTTTCTTTCTAATTGTACTTTTATATCTGTTTAGAAAATCTTCAGAAACTTGGTAACTACTCCTTGAAACTGCAAGTAGTATTGAATGAAAGCAATGCTGACACTTATGCAGGAAGGCCACTGCCATCTAAAGTATTTAAATTTACTATTGTAGGTAAGAATTCCAATATTTTCTCCTACTTATAGTATTTCTATTTGATTCGTAGTATATAAAAATTTGTCATGTTCTCATTGAGAGGTGGTTTTCAGCACTGAAATGTAGCATTTGGCTGTCAAATTTGAAGCATTTCCGGGGAAAAATGTTTTTTTTGTAGTAGGTTTTGATCTCACGTGTAGTGTGATGGCTCTGCAGCAGGCAGTTCTACATAAAAAATAAAAATTTGGTGGAATCTAAAGCTCCCTGATGTGAACTTTCCCAAATGTACTTTAAAAAATAAGCTTCATTAGAATCACCCTTTTTCCTCATGCCATTGACATAAATATTCTTTCATAAAACTGGTATTCATTAGGCCAACTTTCATGCATAAACCACAGAAACTCATTAAAAAGCAGGTTATATGTTTAAAATAAACATGTTGAGATTAAAGGCTTTTTAAAATGAATAAAGGAAGAATCCTATGCAAAACTAAATTCTCGTTTGTATGTAATTGATATGTCTCTTTGGGGTTAACAATCATAAAATACTTACTCCAATGCTTACTAGAATATTCACTTCAGAAGGGATCGGTGTGAAAGGATAGGTGGTGGGGTAGCCCAGGAGTGTTCAGATTTTCTGGAGCTTGATGATGGTGACAATTAGTGTTGAGTGTTTGTGGCTAAAATTGAGTGGGGAAGGCCAGCAAGGCAGATGCTGTTCTGGGAGTCTGTTCCAGACCACCCAGCCAGGATGCAAAGGCAGATTAAATACATAAACAGCTGGGAGAAGTGTCACACTGACTAGTCCTTGTTCTTGTGGGGGACTTTCCCTTACCAGATGTCTCCTGGAAATATAACACAGCAGACAGGAAATGGTCCAGGAGGTTCCTGGAGTGTGTAGAAGAGAACTTACTGACACAACTGGTGAGGGAGCCAGCTAGGGAAGGGAGCCCCATCTCCTTTGTGACTTTCTCTTTGTGAACAGGGAAGTGCTGGTGGGTGGTCAGAGGCTGTCTTGAGCACATTGATCACAAAACAAAAGTTTACCGTGTTTACTGTTCTTGAAGTAAGGAGAAGGGTTAGCAGAACTGCCACCTTGGACTTCCAGAGGGCATAATTTGGCTGGTTTAGGTGAGTGGTTGACAGAGTCCCTTTGGGAAGTAGTTCTGAAGGGCAGAGGAATCCAGCAATGCTGGAAGAAGATGACCAAAAAGGAAGCTTACAAGCTGGACTTCAGGAGAAGACTCTGGCCTCTTCAAAGATCTGCCTGGTAGAGTTCTATGGAAAGAGGTCCTGGACAGACTGGAGGCCCAAGCAAGTTCGTTAATATTCACAGGTCACCTCCAAGCTCAGATCTGGTTCATCCCAATGAATAGAAAGTCAGACAAAAATTCCTGAAGGCCTACATGGACAAACAAGGAGCTACTGGCAAAACTGAAGTATACAGAAAAGAGGTAAAGAGGTATACAGAAGGTGGAAATGGGAACAGGTAACCAGGGAGGAATACAGAGACACTACACTATCCAAGCATGCAGGGATGGGATTAGGAAAGCCAAAGTCTAACTTGAATTGAAAATGGAATCATTAGCAAGTGATATCAAAGTCAACAAGATGGGCTTCTTTAAATACATAGGTGACAAAAGGATGGCTGAAATAAACATGGGCCCACTGTTGAATGAGGCAAGGAACACAGGATGTGGAAAAGGCTGAGATACTGAAATAATCTGCCTTAGTATTTATTAGTAAGACAGACCTCAGGAATCCCAGGACCCAAAGACTGGTGGAAGGTCTGGGGCAAGGAAGATTGATCATGCCAAGGAATACCTAAGCAAACTGATGATACAGAAATCCATAGGCCATGATGGGATGCACTCATGAGCCAGAGAGAGCTGGCTAATATCGTCATGAGGGCACTCACATTAATTGAATAATCATGGCAATTGAGAGAACTGCCTGATGTTTTGAGGAAAGCATCCCTCCCATCTGCAGAAGGAGAACACACAGAGCCACAGGCAGTCAACTTCATCTCAGTTTGTGGGAAGGTGATGGAGCAACTGATTCTGAAAACTATTTCCAGGTACATGGAGGACAAGAAGATCATCAGGAGTGGTAAGCATGGATTTACCTTCTATCATGGAAGGACTAGCCTATAGTCAATGTTACCTATCTAGACTTCAGCAGGGTTCTTGTTAGTAAGATCCCATAAGATCCTCACAGAGAAGCTCATGAAGTTTGGACTGGATGAACAGACTGAGGTGAATTAATGAACAGCTGAGCCCAGAGAGTGGTGATCAGTGGCTCTGAATCTAGTTAGAGGGCAGCAAGTAGTGGTTACCCCAGGGTCAATACATGATTTGATCCTGCTTAATGTCTTTGTTAATGATCTGGATAACCAGACAGAATGTACCTTCAACAAGTTTTCCTGATAACACAAAACTGGGAAGAGTGGCTGATATACCTGAAAGTTTTCCACCATCCAGAGGGACCTCAACAGGCTGCAGAAATCAGCTGTCAGGAACCTTATGAAATTCAGCAGGAAGGGCTAAGTCCTGCACCTACAGAACAACAACCCCCAACCTGCCACCCAAGTATCTGGAGAGCAGCTTTGCAGGAAAGGATCTGGAAGTCCTGATGGGCAGCAGGTGAACACAAACCAACAATGTGCCCTCACAGCAATGAACAGCAAACAACCTCTTTGGGCTGTGTTAGAAGCAGGTTGAAGGAGGTGATCCTTTCTCTCCACTCAGAATTGGTGAGGCTAGCTGGAGTACTCTGCCCAGAACTGGACACATTACATTACAGCACAGAGACATGGATATACTTGGGAGAATCCAGCACAGGCCCATGAAGATGGTGCGGGGACTGGAGGATGCTGAGGCAGTGAAACAGTTTGCCCAGAGAAGTTGTGGTTGCCCCATCCCTGGAAGTGTTCCAGGCCAGGTAGGATGGGTCTCTGAGCAACCTTGTCTAGTGGAAAACATCCCTGTCCATGACAGGGAGGGTTGGAACTGGATAATATTTAAGGTCTTTACAACTCAAGCCATTCTATGATTCCATGATCTCTTACCTGAAGAGAGTCAGGGGAACAGTGGCTGCTCTGCCTGGACAAAACTCATGGGCAGCTTACTAATGTCTATAAACAACTGAAGGGAGTGTAAAGAAGGTGGTACCAGGGTCTTTCCAGTGCCAGGACCAGAGCCAATGTACACACACTGAATCACAGGAGCTTCTCTCCAAACATCAGGAAACAGAGTTTTTTCACTATAAAGGTCATGCAATGGTGCCACAAGTTGCCCAAGAAGTTGTGGAGTTCCTTTTCTTGGGGATATCAAAAGTTGTCTAAACATCTTCCTGGGCAACTGAACTCTAAGTGGTCTCACTTGAGCCAGGGGCATTGGCTAAGATGACCTCCAGAAACCCCTTCTGACCTGAACCATTCTGTGAACTTTATCTACAAGGGGGACTGGAAGAGGGAAAGTAAAAATTCCTAATTTCTTTGCATTTAATATTAAAATGGATATTTTTGTCACAATTTTGGAGGTGTAGCTAACATCTGTTTTCAGAAGATCAAGGGGAAAAAAAAAATCAGTATTTTCTGTAGTCTCCTATTTTTTCCACAAAATGAGAGGCTTTGAATGCAAATTCTTGAAGGCAGAAAAGAGTTCTTTGTAAATAGCATATTCTTCTCAAAACTTCTGCTTATTGACAGAGTAGAAAGAGGTATTCTTCTATAAAGGGAAAAAAAAAGTTTGGCATTACTTGAAAAGAGTAGTTATTTAAACATATGTCTGAAAACGTGCCATTGAAGACTCAAGATATTTCTGTGAACTTGCAAGAAAAGAAAAGAAAAAAAAAATTGTTCTCTGAACAAAAATGAACCTTGTCTCCTCTTTTATCTCTATCAAAGTGAAAAGAGAATCTTGCTACTTTCCAGTAGTAGTGTGGCTTCCCCCAGTATGGCAGTATTCACTTAAAGATTTCTTTAGCTGTAATAACTGAAATGAACAAATCTCATTGGAAAGTAATAAAAAAATTTGAAAAATCTATTTAATTAATAATATGGTACTTTTAACACAAGGGATACCAAAATCAGCTTTAGCTATCTATTGCTGCTTTTTTATTTAATCAGAAGATAATTCAACATTTTAAACATTACCTTTAAACTTTTTAAAGGTAAGTATTTAAGTCATTATTTTTGCAGTTGTGTTCTGTGTTTTCTCAGAGGCAGCCATAAAGCTTCGCACTTGTTATTCCAAAATAATTTATGCTACCATTTATGATGTAGATGCTAAAAATCCAGAAAAGAACAGTCTAAACTGAAAAAGCATTTTTGGCTGAGAAACAAATTATTCTATTTCTCTAACAGCAGGTTGTCACTTGAGTGTTTATAGTTGTTCTTGGTAAGCTAAAAAATACCACAAGTGCTGGTTAAAACTAAGTCAATCTACAAGGTTTGTGGTTTTAGTTCAGAAACGTTCTTTTGGTAGTTACTCACTTTAATATTGTGGAAGTTATTCTGCTGTTTCTTTGTCACATAATTCTACAGTTTTATCATTCATTATGATGATAAAGTTGTAGACACTGTAAGGTTGAGGTCTTTTTCTTGTTACAACCAGTAGCTAATTTTGGCTAATGCAAGGTATTTATCATCTCTTGTGCAAAATAGGTTTCCTGATAATGGACACCCCCATGGTTTTGAAAATAGTTGTTAATTTCAGTTCAAAATTGTTTGATAGGATATTAATTTACCATTTAGCTTAGCATGCATTGCTTCTTTTTTCAAAGGCCACTTGGTCAAGACATTTTGTTTCCACAAAATATTCTTGATTTACCTGCTCCACTTGATACGTACTCCACTCGTTATCACTGTTTGGCAGTGCCTAATTGAAGACAGTCTGATGGGGCCTGGTTTCACAGGAAAGATGCACTGACATTTCTTTTTCTAAGACTTGTCATTACATATCTTTATTTCTCAAATTTGAGGCAGTTCTAGAACAAAAATGTTCTGTTGCATGAATGATTTATCTTACTAGAATTAAGCAATTAAATATTTAGAAAAGGCTGTCCATGCGGAACTTGTTCACTTTCGGGTGCTCTATTGGTGTTTTGAATACTTTGGGAAGGTTGACTATCCTGTTATCTTTCTTATACTGTAGTCTCCTGCTGTTATATTCTAACTATTGTTTTTATTTTAGTATAAGTTAAAAAAAAGAACATCAATCAATAAAGCATAACTTCGGTTATAACAGTATTCTGAACAGCCTGTTCCCTTTGCGTCTGAAAACCACTTGACTTAATTGCAGCCTTAATCAAGAAAAAGTGAAGGAGCACACATAATTCTTTCTAAAAATGTATTATTCTTTTCTCATAGAGGGCAAACCAGAGAAATTTGTGGTGGGTCTCTTGGAGCTTCCTTTTCGAATTGGAGTACCTTTTAGCATTCCTTTGGAATTGCAGGATGAATTTGGTCATGCAACACACTTGACAAATCGCATTAGACCAATTCTGGAAGCCAGGTAATTCAGCCATCTCTTTTTTTTTTGCCCTTTCTTCATGTGACAATAATATGATAATACTTTAGGTTTGTCTGAATGATATACTGAGAATTTCTCACATAAACTAACAAATATTTTTGCTTTTATTTTCATAAGAATATCTGAAATTATCTTGTATATTAAAATGCTCTGTTTGTTTTTAAATTGATTCTCTTGTGCTTTCTATATATTTTTCTAGTGGATTAACATTGAAGCATGAAGACATACCTGTGGCAGCAAAGTGTGTCATCAAGGGTGTTACTGCTAAAGGCTGTGTAAATAGTTGCCAAGGCAAGGTAGGCTGGTAAATTTAAGCTTGAAGTAACATTAAAAAAAAAAAAAGACATAGAGAAAATAATTTTTGTGCAAAATGAATTGTCACATGATGTTAGCTTAAGTTTGGTCTACACTAATGACCAGAGATATTTCTTGGGTTATTTTCAAATTATCTCTTGGAACTCTTTATGCAGCAATTTGTATTTCCCATACCCACACTCTTTTCAGGTGATGGGACTGGAGCTGGAAGGGCTGAGCAATATATGGTTGTGTGGTACAGTGTACCCAGCATGGCAGATCAGCTCTCTTTTTGAACTGGTGCTGAGATTGATTTAAGCTAAATCATCCTGGTGACTTCGGCACTGAAAGATGATAGAGAGCTAAAGAAGATGAAATTTTCCATTCTTAGTTGAGATGATGAGTAGTGATAGCTAATATGCAGGGTGTTTGTTTGACCTTCTTTAAATGTTTCCACTATTCTGGTTGCACTTCCACAGTGAATATATTTTCCAAATGCAGCCTGTTACTTACGGATTCTCAGCACCTTGTCGAGGTTCTACTTGACTGTAAAACCCAAAATGTACATTGCATGCTAAAAAATTCTTTTAATAAAACAGGTCTTAATGCTTTTGATAAATATAGATTAAAGATCTTTTAAAATAATGTTTAAATTATTTATAAGGCATATTTACACAGTATTTTAGCCAGCTCCCTATCCTTTCATTTAGTCTCCTAGTCTAGCATAGTAAAGACAAAGCAAGGAGATGAGATATACCTGCTTATTGAAAATTAAGGAGTGTTCGGTGTAGTAAATTTTGCAGGCAAAGTTTAGAATTTCAGGTGAAGAGCAAGAACAGTAACATAAGATGGAGTGCATTATGAGAAATAAAGTGTATAGGAACAAATGTGCCAGACTTTAGCAAGAGATAAATTTGATGAGAGGCAAGACCAAGAGTCATTTAAGGAACTTGCAGTACAGAAATAATATCATACCATAATAATTTAAAAAGAAATGGTGTTACTTTCTTCTTATTATTTTTCATTCTCTGATTTTAATGTGAAAATTGGTTTTAGTGATGAATGTAAGAAAAATAGTTATTTTTCTTATATCCTTAATCAAAGATGAGATGAACAGTGGTAGTGGTGCCTTGCTAAGGAATAATAAACACAGAACTTGCAGACCCTTTCTTCAAGACTACCTTTTATTTTGAACTGCTAAATTTTTCCCCATTAAAAAATTATGATAGCTGCTTTTCATAGTTTCAGAATCATGTAGTTTAACATACAAATCCTGAATTGAATGTATCTGGTTATAATAACATGGAAAAGACAGTTTTAGTACAGGGAAAAAAATCTTTATATTTTGTAGACCTGCAAAACAATTTCTAGGTGCTTCTTAAGTTAACATATATACAAATTGACATGATTATGTGAGATTATTATATGGTTTTGTTTAAGGTTAATTATTAAAATATTCTTTTCATTAGAACTTTAATTTGAAGATTACTCTTCCTGGTTTGAAAGAAGATACACAAGTCATTAAAATAAGATTGCAGCCTGGTAAGTATCTTTAAAATATTCAGTGAAATTCTGTTAAATTTTATTCTGACACTGTTAACTAAAGCTTCTTCCAAGAAGGTGAAATAATTAGTGAGGCATAAAAAAGAATCCAGGTGATGACTAGAAAAGAAATAAAGCCAAGAGCATGACATTTTTGGCATGAATATCATTGTACTCACAGCTCAGTCTTACCTACTATTCTGGGGGCTGGAATTTTTGTCTGTTTATTTGAGACACATTTTTCTCTTTTAATTACTTTAAATCTTTTTCTAATCTAGCATCTTGAACAAACGAATTTCTTATCTTCTTGTTTTTCTTTAGCATTAAGACTTTTCACCTGTACTAATCTGCATTGAAAATTAGTGTTCTCCCTGCAGAAAACATCTTATGAATGAATAAGTGCTCGTTTGGTTTCTTACCCCAGCAAAGGGGGATGCTTTGGCAATTGAATTGTGTTTGAAATTTTAATGTTACATTTTGAATTTATCATAATGCAAGAGAGGAACATAGAGGTCTGTAAGGACACTGCCTTTACCAGAATTTTATGTTTTGTGGATGTCTTGATTCTGAGGATTCCCTTAAATAAGAACTGTTATCCCTTGTTACTTGGGTTTTTCTGGATTTGGGATATAAGGATAGTATGAAAGCGAAGTTTTGGCCTCCCAGATTACCAAACTTCAATCTCGCCCATCTCATTTTGCAGAGATGTTGTTTACTACTTTGCAAGACCAGTAATGCGGAGGTTGGTCCATTATTCTTTATCTTTTGAGGAGTTAAGGGTTTATGTAGAAAACAGTGAAATGATTGGACTTGAGACAGATTGTGTTGTGTGTTGTTGATATTTACCTTGGACTGAAGGCAGCTTCATCCTTCATTTTGCTTTTGACAATGTACAAATGCTTCACTACCTCTTTCTTCTCACTTGAGTTATATCCTTGGGTTTGTAAGCTGTTTTTTGAGGAAGGAATAATAAAAGCTATTTCAGACTCATTCTTCAACCAGTGAGTTTGAAATAGAAATTTTAATAAATCATGCATAAACGATGCTTCTGAAAAATTGTCATCTTTGTTCCTTCAAAGCCTGTCTTTTATTAGTAATCTATTACTTCCTTCTCCTTTTAAAAACTGATAAAATAATTATGTGTTCCAGGAGATAGACTTACTTGAATCACTTCACTTTATTACCTAAGTAACAACAACAACTTTTTTTTTACATTTCTTTGCATGCAGATTGTAGCTGTGATAGTTTTTGCTATTAATTGCATATCTCAACATGAATATTTTTGGGTTTATCATGTCAGAAGAGAGCTCCAGGTTTCTTTTTTGATGGATGTGAATCCGTATAGTATGTAAACAGAACTATATCATGTGTTTACATGTATATTCTGAATTTCATCATGTTTGTCTAAGTGTTCTCTACTAAAATAATTCAAAATATTGGCAGGTGGTGTGTACTGAAGGACAGAAGGTGTCCAGAGCTTTTCAGTACAAACTAATATATATGCCTGAATTGTTTGAAATGGATTGTTACCACAAACTTGGTAGCTTGGCTTTAGAAACTCTTTGAGATAGCAAAAACTGAAATTCAGTGTCTCACAATTTATCTAAAATGTAACTATTGTTCTGCAATTGTGCATTTTTTACAGGCCCTCCTCGTCAATTGAAAGTAAAACCAGATTCAGAAATTCTAAAGATTGAAAATGGCACAGCTTTTCCCTTTCAGGTTGAAGTACTGGATGAATCAGGAAATATAACAGTGCAGCCAGAGTTGATTGTTCATTGTAAGGTAAGCTGCATTTCATAATGTGCCATAAGGATTTGGATTCTTGCTTTTTAAAGGGCTGGAAAAAGAATCTGTTTTGGAATCTCTGTAGAATTTAATATCTTTAGCAATGCGTTTGAAGTTTCTACAGCTTGTTAGCCATAACTGTGACTCACTTTCCTCTTATCTATTATGAGCCATTCAGTAAGTTTTGGAATCACTGGAACCTGGCTGGAAATAAAAGAGAAAATTATGTGAGGATATGTAGGTTCAGTTTTAAGGTATTTTGGCCATATTTACTATATACAATGCTAAAATTTATTCAAAAAAATAACTTCAGAAAGCTTACTTTTGGTATTTTTTAAGGTGAGCATTCAAGTCTAGTGCCTAAAAATAGTATTAGGTAAGACTACTATCATGTACACCAATATAAGCTCAGAAGGGACTGTGTATCTTGTTTTGATTTTAGGAAGTAAAAAAACTTCCCCTTTTGGCCCTCTTTTTTTGACTCAAGAAAGTGACTTTCCCAATTCTAGTGAAATCCAGTAAGGATATATAAAAGTGTTTTCCCACTGCAAAATAGTCTGCATTCCATTTGCACTTTTTTATATGTACATGCCCTTCCTGTAGATTGGGTCAACAACGTGTTGAATGTGATGTTTAAATTCCTTTAATGTGTGATGTTCAGTAAATTAATGAAAAGGAAGTTTGCTTCATAAGTTAATTGAATTTATTGCATAATGGCAGAAGAATCTAATTATTGTGTGTTATTAAAGCAAATGAACAGATAGTATATTTTATTTCCGTAACTTACTCCTTTCTCCCACACATCCCTTACCACCTGCAGAAAAATACAGGTGTTGGTCTTACAGTTGTTGGAAAACTGAAATATATTAATTTTTTCTGTATATAATTATATCTATATTTGGACTTATGCAAATAATAATTTATGAAATGATCATGGTAGTTCTGTAAGAGAAACTTGATGTTTAATCTTACATTTTAAATAGTTTTTAGGTGCTTCAGACCTTCCTGTGTATTCTGTGGATTGCAGTAATGGAGGAACAAACATTTTAACTGGTCCAGTTATACATGTACAGAATATCAAGAAAGACCATATACTGAAAGCAAGGTTTGAAGTACTTGTAAGTATTGGTTGAAATGCTTGGACTAAGAAAACATTGAAAAGTTTATTGTACAGTGTTGGCAGCATTTTTATGAATAAGTTTAACTTGCCCAAAGTTACTGGTTTTAAGTATCATAAACCTCATAATCAGATGGCTATGCTTTTTTATCACTAGAAAATCATAAAAAAGCTAAGAGCTTTTTTCATTTTTTAATTCATTTCTTACTCTATTAGTTAAATCCCTGAGGTGTTTCAGAAACATGCATGTTTTATGGGATTTTTCTTCCCTTTTTAAATTCTTGGATTGTTTTGATCAATTGCCCTCACTGCATAAACATTTAGTGTAAGAATAGGTATGGCAAGCAATAGTTTTTTGTAGCTTTTCAGTTTCAAAGCTCATGAAGTATGAATTTTTTTTACATGCTGCTGAACATTCCAGTTCTCTGGTAGTCAGGAGAGTCCCACTGCTGGAGAAAATAAGACCTGTGTGTGTTTTACCCTGGAAAAATGTGTGAATAAATACTAATATGGCAAGATGAATTATATGAAAGGATAGTTAGGATTACGCTTTAAAAGTATTTTGTAAATTTTATGACCTTCTACTTGTGGAATAGAAAAAATCTAAACAGATAGCATCAATTCTAGTATCTGTTACAAGTTGTAAGTATATTGGCATACCTTTTTTATTTACTTTTGACAAGTCAAGCTGATTTCATGTTTGGGCACCTGGTCATACCTGGTAATACTGAGTAGAGCCACAGGCTATTATGGTGTTATGTGTATGCATATGTAAATTTAATATTTTAAATATATGTCTGTTGTTTTTTTTTTTTCCCACCCATGAATAGAACTGCAAAGATGTGCCACCAGTGGAAAAGATTATAAAACTTCTTCCTAGCAGTCATGTTGCAAGACTACAGGTCTTAAGTATGAACGGACAAAAAGCTCTTCAGATTAAACATCAGGATGAAATCAGTTGTGTTGCTGGCCAAGTCATGAACAAACTTATATTTCAGATGTATGATGAAGCAGAAAGGGAAATACCCATAACTGCAGCTGCTGCAGAAAAAATCAAGGCAAGTTTAATTTTGAGTAAACAGCAGCATAATATGGGGGAGAGACACAAAGCTGATACCCTTAAAATCCATAAATGTCAGACTAAATAATATTCCTCAAAACTGTATTAATAAACATGGAAACTTAACTCTCCACCTTAGTATTTTTAAAAAATATTTTAAATTAAATGTTAAGTAATGCGTCAGGGTGGTATTATGAAAAGCAGGTTAGTATTTCCAGTGCTTCTCCTAAATATATAAAATAGTTATGACATAGTTGTGATTCCTCAGATTTAGGGCCTTCCCAACATTTAGGAACTTTGAATAAGCATGTTCCTCATGAAGACTTGCTTGCCTGTCTTTTCCCCGATCTGTGTGGAGCCTAAGACCAACATAGAGATTCACCAAATATACCATACCACACTTACATATTTCCTAGCTCAAGTTCAGTGAGGGAAACCTAATGTATGTTTTGGTCTGCTTGAGTTTTTTTTTTCCAAGTAATTGACTGTATTTCAGCAGATAGCATTGGTTACTGCTGGGAAATATCCAGGCTTTCCATTGAAAGCTGCTCTTGCCTGTATGTTATATCAGCATATTTAAAATGGCTACAAGATTTATTGTGTAGCTAGTAATTTATAATTTAGCTTTTGATTAATTTATAAAATTTTAATTTTAGGTTAACTGGACACCTAAAATTGACAGAGAGCTGTTGATGCAGGGATTATTACCTGATGTAAAAGTACCAACTTCAGTAAAAGATGTACGTTACTGTCTAATTACTTACCTTGATGAGCACGTGTCTTTGGAGAGTGCATTCACAGTCAGGTTTGTTCATTGGATATGTTTCTTTATTAATCATGTTATTGTCATAGCAGTGTAGCTCTCATTACTTTGGGGTAAAACAAAAGTCTTTCTACAGAAGCTGAAATTATGAAAGTGGTTGACAAATTAACAGGAGAATGTAAGCTTGGGAAGTGGGAAGGGTTTTGTGTAAATTTATTATGTGTGAAAACTTTACCTATGTGAAAGACTCTGTTGTGATATGCTTGCATCCATCCCTGTAATCATTTGTGTAAGTATACATACACTGAAGAAGATTATTGATGTTTTTGTAAACTTGCAGTAAACATTAGCTCACCGAATAACTAGTTAGAAATGTTAGGAGACTGGTGACTGAGGAGAAATAAGTATCACTGCAAAGTTAGTTCTTATCTGGTTTCTCAGTCAAAACTGACAGGGTGTAAATTGAACTTTAAAATTACCTGTATATCACTCTTAGTGAGTTTAAGACTGATTCTAAATTACTTTAGTAAAATTTCATGTGATTTTAATAGGTTAAGATTAGCTAATTAATTCACAGCACTCTGATGCCAGGGTAAATTAGAAGCAATTAGTCATTTCACAGACCTGTTGCAGGAAAATAAAATACACTACATGACCAAGCATTAAGATTCTTTTAAGATATTTATCATGCCAGCTGTTATTTTGTATTTACCTTGATGAGAGAAATAAGTCAATTTTCCTGTGCTCAGGCCACTTCCTGATGAACCCAAACACATTAAATGTAAACTGAAAGGCTCAAACACACTGCAGATGGGTGAAGAACTGCAGAGTGAAATTGGTGAGTGTTTGCGTATTCTTAATTTTCTTCTAAGATACATTTCTTTTTCTTGGCAGTTTGTTAAGGCTGTTATATGTACAGATGTCACCATGAGTAAACTACCTTCAACTACTTTAATATAAAAACCAGGTTTACATTCTCATTCACAGAAAGATGATCAGACTTCCAAAATGCCATTTTACAATTCTGGAGTTAGTCTTGATAAAATTTGTGTCTTACTTTGTACATCAGGACATTCATCATGCTCAGTTCAAATTGTTCATAAATTCTTTTTTTAGTTCATGTATTTTGAAATCTGAAAGGCCATACAGCATTCAGACTATTGCTAACTTCAAAGTGGCACTTTTTAAGGTTTACTGTAACAAAGAGGAAGGCATATTAGAGATCAGTCTTCTCATTCTCTTTTTGTTTCTGTATGCGGTATGATGTAGTGAGTAATTAAAAATTCTTACAGTATTTTGGGACATTGAAAGCTTGTGTGTGAATGAAGAAAGCACATAGAACAAACTAAGAGGTTGAAAAACAGCTTTCAATTTTAAGATTTTTTTTCTTCTTTAACTTTTTGGTAAGAAATAATCTTTTTATTCAAAAAAGTGGGAAGCACAAATATGGGATATAACTGTATAGGTACATTTGGTTTACACCCACAAGACTGGGCGTTCTTATCAATGTATATAAAAACCTGAAAAGAGTATAAAGAAGTTGGAGCTGGGCTTTTCCTAGGTGTGTTCAGAGACAGTAAATAGAGGCAGTGGGGACCAAGTGAAACACAGGATGTGGCCCCTGAAACACTTTTTCACTGTGAGGGTGACTGAGCACTGGCACAGATTGCCCAGGGTTTGTGGAATCTCCCTCCTTGGATATACTCAGAAGCTGCCAGTCTGCAACTGGCTCGAGGTTGCCATACTTGAACGGGGGGGTTTGAACCAGGTGACATCCAGAAATACCTTCCAACCTCAGCCTCTCTGTAATTTAGTGATAGTTACTTAAAATTTCTCTATATTGTGTCTATGTTGTGTATGTTTATATTCCATATGTTGTATAATGTTTCATTAAAGCAGCTGCTGAAGTAATCATCCTAATAATTGCTTTAATCATCATCATCATCTTTTTTAACAGATGTAATGATTACAGATCAGTTCGGAAATCAGGTTCAGACAGTGACATCTGCATGTGTAAATTCCCTAGGAGTTTCTGGGCCTGGACTTGATAAATCAAATTTGAAAATAACTTGGCAGGTATTTATAAAATATCATATAGTTTATTTCCTTGTGGCATTTGTGTGGTAATTGTCTTAATTCTGTTACCCAGAATTGAACCAAAATTGTGGAAAGGTAGTCAAATTACACACTTAAGTTGGTTGCTTAAAGCATTAAAATTGTATGATCCTGTTCTAAGGAGCACAGCTGCATCTGTTAAAAACTTTATCACTGCTGCAGCTATACAATGTGGAGGCCAGTTCACTTCGTGCTTGAGTCAGGTTTGGTTTGTTTCTAGTTCATTGTTCTATATGTTTTCTTCTATCTTGCTTTTAGTCTTCTGTGGGGTTTTTTTATGTTGGTACAGTTGATTTAAAGATCTTTTGAGGAACTTTGTAGAAAGGACTAGTATCTATACCTTTTAAAATATGCTGGATATAACCTGAAAGAAGAGGTTTCTGAGAAATTCTTGAGTTTGAAATTAGTAACTTCTTACTTAGGAAGCTCATTTAAATTTAACAGAAGGAATATAACTTGTAGTTTAATTTTTAGTCCACAGTAGAACTGTCTCACAGTAGAACATCAAATAGTATTTATAGCATAAATGCTACATTGAAAAAATACTAATAAATTTTACTTTGCTTTATTTGTTCTTGATAAAATCTTCTCCTTGTCTCTCAATAGGAAAGTACTCAAACAATGAAAGTAAAAGGTATTCGATACAAACCCTGTTTACTCGGAAGCAAAGAACTGTGCTTCGCTTGGCGTGAGTTTTCTGATTTTATCAGAGTGAATTTAGTAGCAGGATCTCCAGCTAAATTGCAGATTGTGGACTGGCCAGAGTTAGAAAAGGTAAGTTGAACAATTTTGGTTTGAAAAAAAGCAACATGGTCTCTAGTCAGGTATTTTAATTCCACTTTTCGTGCAATAGCTAACTACATTAGGCTTTTAAAAGTAAACTTATTTTGGAGTAATCTAACCCATGTGTATGTTTACAACCTTCAAAATTGTAAACTTTATTCTGCCCCATTTGCTTGTCTACAGATGGTGTAATTTTTCTTTGGTGCAGTAATTTTACTGTGGACTGGATCCTGGCACCCATCTTCCACTGTCTATTTTCCAGAGTTACAGTCGTAGTAGTAATGGCTGGATCATCTCTCCATTTCTTACAGGGCTTTTTTCATGTTCAGGATGTTAGATCGCTGTCCCAAATTTACTTCAGTTTACAAGTGTTTGCTGTCAGAAAGTAAACACTTAAGGAGAGTGGAGTACAGGACTTAATGGAAATGGCCTGAGATTTTTGGTGCTGTACATCTATTTTCCTTGGGGTTTTAAAATTATTTTTCAATAATTTACTTTCAATAATTTTTCAATTTACTTTGGCTATTTAAATAATAGTGCTTAACTTGCTGCAGAAACCAGAATAGAAGATTGAAAGCAGAAAAAAAAATCTCTGAATAGAAGACAGGAATCAAGATTGGTGTTTTGAGAAAATGGAGAAGGAAGTTACTGAAGAAAATGAAACAGAAGGTTCAGGGCATCGCATAACTATTTTTGTTCTCTAGGCAGCTGTTTAAGTATATCAGAAAATAAAAGTTTTAGACCATAACTCTTCCTACAATAAGGCCCTTCAGAACCATGTCCTTCCTTTTAATCACATCAACATGAGCAACCCATGCCATTTAATTCAAGTATTGCATTTTATTCTAATGAGAATATAAACAAACTCTAGAAATACATTCTTGCATACCGATCAGTCATGGTCTAGCTCTTCTGGGAGACAAATAGTGTGGAAAAGGAATTGCTCTGGGGATTCCTGAACTACTGTGACTGTTGAAGATATGTAGAATTGAATAGCATCATTTGTATCTCTTCCAGCCTGTTGCAGTGATTAATGGTAGAGAATTGCAGAGGCCCCTTATTGTTCAGTTGTGTGATCAGTGGGGAAATCCAACTCCTGAACCTAATGTCAAAATCAACCTTGCAAAGAGTAACAACTTAAAGGTAAGCATTGGCCTTATTAGGTGAACTTTAACACAAGTTTTGTTGCCATATCTATAGTATCTTAATTTTCAGGACATTTTTTTAAATGTTAATAAAATATTGTAAGAGCACAAAAGAGTAATTAATCTAGTATAGGAATTATGGCAACAAATAACATAAATAGGTCCCAGGAGGACAATCACAAATATAACAGAATTCCTATAGCACAGTGTCTGAGTATAATTTGAATACATTCCAGATCTCCTGCAGAACCTTTTCCAAATTTTGCATGCACATCACACTACCACATCTCCCATGTTATCAGAGGTAATTATTTATTGAATGATAATAATGACGATGATACCATCTCAACTGGCAACCAAGTAATTTCGCTCTGGTGGTTCTTTGATTTTGATTCCTGAATGTAGGACTTACTGGTCTGTATGTAAAGCTGATTAGCAGGTTTGGGCCCTGCTTGATTATCCTGTGAAAAGCATTGGCAGGATAAAGGAAAGTAAAACAATGAGGATGCAAATCTAGCCCAAGTTTAAGTGGTTATTGTCTGTTCCATAAGTTCCATAAGGATGGATCAGATGGTTTTCACATTGGTCTGTACAAAGGAAGGACTTTGACACAATGCTCCATTCATTAAACTTTTTATTCCTGTTTTTGAACAGAAAAAGAAAATAAAAGAAAAGCTCTCAAACATTCCTACCTGTCAGTACAGAGACTGTTATATTGAATATATATTATCAGCACAGGATATATTCATCACCTCTGGACATAACATTTTTTCCAGGGGCTGGTCCTGTTCCCTTTTTGTTCCTGCTTGCTTGTGTTCCTCAGTTTTCTCAGAATACACAACAGCCAAGAACCTTCTTTTGCTCACTCCTCCAGAGCTGTGCCACAATCTTAGCTTTTGCTCAATTTAACTATGCTATTATTACTTTTTTAATTGGATATTTTGAAGTAGATTTCCTGACATCTTGAACATTTGTCTTTTGTCTTTTTTTTTTTGCTCTCTTACCATAGCAGCCTGCCCCACAGTTTGGGGATTTTTTTTCTTTGCCCTAGCGACTGCCTTTATGGGTCACCTGAAGCTCACTGTGGGTTCTAGTTATGTTGTTCTTGAGAGAAGACACAGCCTTGGCAGTAGCGCTGCATGGTTGTGCTGCCTGGTCAAAGAGATGGTGGCTGTGTCTTTTATGCCTTCTTCCAGGAAGCACCAGCAGCATGTCTTAGAGTCCACATGTTCTTCATCTGAGTGGGATGTGTCCAGGAGAAAGTGTTCTGAAAGCCAAGGTGGATCATTGCTATGAAGGGTTTATTGCAGCATGCTCTGTCTTGGCATTTTCCAATAGGTTGTATGCACAGTCTCCCAAAAGAAATGAGGAGATTTTGGGAGCTGAAATTCTCAAATAAGATGTTCTCTATATTTCACAGTCTACCCTCTAAGTCTCTAAAGCCTGATACTAATGCATGCATTTCCTGTATTCCTTTATCTTAGAGATCCAAAACTAAATGAGAACTGGAGAAACTCTGTAACAGGCACTAAATAGTTTGTAGAAGGCTTTTGGATCTGAAAGTGCACTCAGATTAACATCTGCTATGGATGGTATGATAGCATCAGTACCAATTTAAAAAATAACATTTATAAAATATTTGAATATATTAATGAAGAAGAAGAATATCCTAGTTCCTATGATTGCTTTTAAAAACTGGCAGAGAATTTGAAACCTCTTCCTTAATATTGTCTTCATAACAGTATATCTTTTCCTAATTTACAGTGACAAAATTTAGCTGAAATCAGCAGACAGTATTCAGGCAAATGAGATAAACATTTTATCCTAAAACTTGATACTATTTCTGTATTATTGAAAGATTTTTTTTTTTTTTGACAGCTTGTTCCTTCAAACCAGCAGCATAAAACTGATGACACTGGTAGAGCTAACCTGGGAGTTTTTACTATTCACGCACCTAGGTAAGTAGTGAAGACCAGATGGATTTCATAAAGTATTACCAAGTATTAATCTAAAGCTAAGATCAAACATTTATTATTGATATGCAGGTGGATAGCCAGATAGTAAGTGCTAAAAAAATTAAGTGATTTACTATATTAAATTTAGTAGCTGGTTTTTTTTTTTGATCTCCTGAGAAGCTGCTGCTGTAATTTTCTGAATCCTGTTTTTTTTTCTGGTGATGGTAAACCTCATCTTATTGTCAACCTGCACCAAATGCAAGTGGTATTATAAACCACTTTAAAGTTTTGAAATGTACAGTCTTTAGGTGGCCAGTTCCAGACATTATTCTTTTTAAAGTAGGAACACATTCTAAGAGGGTTTACATCTCACTTTTTTGCATGTTAGACATTGTTTTAAAGGATTAGGTGGAGTGTCCAAAGGAATTTTAAACAGATATATTTCATTCTCCTATTTGCAATTGAACTGCTGAAGTCTCATTTCCAGCAGATTTATGTCCTGTGGCTCCTTCATGTTGTACTTCTTCATGCTCACTTCATGTATAGCTTCCCTTACACACTTCCGTCCCATATTTTCAAATTCATCATTTCTGTATCTTCCTCATATTCACAGTTCTGCAACCCACTCCATGGATCCCTGAGTTTTCTGAGCAAGACAGGGTTTGCTTTAGGTTATTTTGAAACTAGCAGGAAGTGCTTGTTCTCTGCATTCAAATATGGAGGATTTGCTCCTCAACATTTTAATTGCTTTCTGCATTACTGTCTTCTGCTGCTTGAAGCTGGAGTTGCTAGTGTCTTACAGGCCATGAAACATGATCAAAATAATGAAATACTAACACAAATTAATAGGTTAATATCTTAAGAATAACTTAAACTCGTGACTTGTCTAACATTGCATTAACAGTTCCATTTTTTTTCTCTTTACTACTACTTTGCTAGATATTGTTTAGCATGCTTTCATGTACGTTATTCAGACTTGAAGCCTGTTGAAAATTGTCTTTTCAGAAGAGATTTTACATCTGTTTTTATGATTTCTGTATATTGCAGGGGAGAGCACATTTTACAGCTTAAAGCCTCATACAACAAAACCATATTAGATTGTCTTGTAATCACAATAAATGTCCTGCCTGATCCTGAGAAACCTGTCTGCTTGAATGTGAAATATGACAGAAGTCCTTCTTTTCCAGCAGGAAGTACCTTCCCTGGTAAGTATATGGATCTTTGGTGGAAACCAATTCCTGAAGAGCTTTGAAAACGTGTGAAAAATTATTTTGGTCGTTTGTCTACTGTATTTTTTTTCTTTTTCTAGTCTGTTTTCTTAATTCTTTGTAATAGCTCTGTCTGAGATGTAACACTTGGACAGAAGAGATATGTAGGTCATCTTTGGAAAGCATTTCAAAAGGCCTCTTATTTACTTGTTCCAAATTGCTCCTTTTATCCATCTATAAATGGTAAAACTACAGAATCTCTTTTCTGTCTTACTAAAATTTGATCTGAGCTAGTTCATGTATGTTTTCCCTCATCTCTTCCTGTGGAATAGTAACAAAGGACGTAGCTATGAAGTTCTAGGCCAACTGCAAGCCAAGATAAACCAAAAAATAATCAGCAGGAGGACAACAGAAAATATTTTTTCCTGCTGTATTCTCTCACAAAAGGGTTTGTGTCTTGGCTGTCACAGCATGATAATCCAACATTTTTATGGCAAGAGGTTTCAGTTTTTTAAAATACTCCATACGGTGTTATGACCTTGATTAAATTCAGAAGTTTTGTTTTATTTTAGTACTTCAGTTTTGTCTAGAAAAATCATAGAATGACAGAGTGGTTTTGGTTGGAAGGGACCTGTAAAGATCATCTACCTCCAACCCCCCTGCCAAACAGACCTTTTTCTAATGTAGTGTGTAGTGTAAATCAATCAGGTTTTGAGTTAAGAAGATAATTAAACAGCTTCTTCAGGACAATATAATTAATATAGTATTTATGACATTAAAATTTTAAATGAAATGAGATAATAAAGTCTGTATTAACAGTCTCATATTATTAAATAAATAAAATACATAAACATCCTAATTATTTGATTTATTGGTCATCTCAGGTATACCTGAGGGGAGGCAGTGTAATCTTGGAGGGGGTCAGGCCTGGATTTTTCATGCACATCAAAGCATAGTTCTTCCTTAAAGTGCAAAATTTAGTCCTGCGTGAGCAGTGCAAGTTCATTTACATGCATTAAATCCATGTGCTTTGTTCACATTTTGAACTAGAAGAAGGGTAGCTTTGTTCTAGTTTGGATTCCATTTCCTTCAGATCACTGCATTTTCTATGGGACATACAGGAAAAATGAAATTTTTCACATTGGGATATAAAATGGCAAGTACTTTGACTGCAGAACCAGTCAACAGAGTGAAATGTCTCCCTATAGTCTATTTCTAATAGATACAACTGTGTGATCCTAGTCTGTAAGAAGCAGCAAAACTCAGCTTCAGATTCATAATCTGATCCCTTGGGAAAATGGTTGTGATGTTGGTACAGTCTTTCTACAGCTTCTGTGCCTTTCTGTCCAGTAGTTCAATGGCTGAAGTATTTGTGATGGAAGAGGGGGATTTGGAATTCCTGTCCTTGAAGGAAGCAATCACCTAATTAACTAGATAATAGTACTCATTCCTGAGAGCAAGAAGCAGCCTGGCATGCTGTTTTGATAGGAATAATTTGAGAAAGGCAGACTTGAAATTTTAGGATTTTTTTTTAAAGCTATCACTGTATAAAATAGGTGTTTGGACTGTTACCTGATCTAATTACAGGGATAAGGAGAGAAGGCTTTTCATATCTGGTTTGAAATTCTTAGTGGTTTTGGCTCTTGAAATGCTCATTTTGTAAGCTTTTTTTCTCTTAAATATGAGGGAGACACAGAAATTCATTTTTTGAGCTTCTTAATTCTGAATAAAAACAATCTTCCAAACATGTTTTTCATCCTACAGATTTTATGGTTAGTGTTCTTTCTGAAGATGGCACCATTATTAAAAACATTAATCCAGCACGGATTTCTATGAAAATGTGGGAAGCACAGAGCAGCCGGGTTAGGACACCAATTGATGTAAGTCATCAAAATACATTTTCAAAATGGGTATGAAAATGCAGGATAGGACAAACAAAGTAGAAGCTGTCTTTCATTTGACTGAGATCCTCATCCTATTCAAGATTTTAAGTAACAAATATTGCAGATCAACCCTATGTGTTTATCAGTGTCTGTCCTGCTACAAGTTGTCAGACTGGTCAAGCATCAATACTACAGTAATGACAAAAATGTTGTTGGTCTGCAGAAGCTAACTCATAGCAGGGAGAGTATTAGAAGTAGCCACGTTGAATTTTGCATAGAAAAGACTGTGAGAATTAAGAACATGGATTTAGTGTCTAAAATATAGGCCATCTCACTGTGGGCTATCAATACTGCAAATCATTAAGTCTTGGTAGCATATTACAAGTTAAGTCCTTTCAGTATATTGCATTAAATTTTTTGCATCTTCCTTTACAGGTTACAACATTTAGCTGTAGTAAAGTGAAGGATGACAAGGAAGATGGCTTCTTCTACTTCAGGTATAAGAGCATTTATTCTGTAATTATTCGTGGAACTTATTATACAAAATACGTAGTATGAAATAGAAAGACGAGTTTTGTTTTGGTAATAATAGTCCATCACAGAATTAGTATGATACAGAAAAGGTACTAGCAAGATGCATTGAAAGGAAGATTAAATTTTTTCCTAGATACTTTTGACATTTGTATAATCTGAGAGTAGAAAAGAAAAGAGTCTAAGATAATATATTAGAATACATTTTGAGGAATTCTAGTAATGAGGGAACTACATCATCAGCTTGTAACTTACATGGTAGTATTCTCTAATTCTTTTCAATATTGCTTGAACTACTGTAGAATTGCAGGCTGGACAAAGCAGACTTAACTCTTTTACTGCCTTCTCTAGATGTGCATCAATCCTGAACTATGACCTTGGTCCTGTCAGTTTAATAATCATTCCTTGGGCTACTTATTCAGAAATAGTGTCTTAGATGAACAGTGGCAGAACCAGAGCTCATCATAAGCTGGTGCCTGACTGCCACATTCTTTCTACATCTATTTCTAGTAGACAATCTATGGGATTAGCTAAATAGTTATGGTACTGGCTGTGAATTCAAGTTTTTGCCTCCCGGGAGTAGGCTTTTCTTGACATAGGTACCTGTAGTTTACTAGTTGTCCACATACGTCCAGAATTAAAACTCCCAACCTGGTTGAAAAATCTGAAAGGAGAGTAGACAGTGCCTGTTAGCAGCCCTTGTAGAAAAGTACATTTTACTTGTTGCTGCCAGTGTCTGTGGCATCACTGTCTGCCAAGTGACTTTCTCTCGAGCTTTCCTGTTGGTGGCACACTCTCAGATGGTTTTAATCAATTTATTGCCAGTCAGTAACACGGATGCTGTTATGCAGTCTTAAACAACTTCCACAGCAATTGTGTAGTTTCTTTTTTTTCTAAAGCCTGTGTCTGTCCAGCCATGAGATCCTTAGCTGATTATTTACTAATTAGTGTTTTAATGTCTCCTGACAAGGCAGATGCTACTGTCAATCTTAAACTAAGTAAAATGCAGAAAAGAATTGTTACTTCTGTATGTGAAATCTAAAAAAAAGGTAAAGTCATGGCCTGTTGTAGAAATATTAAATCTTTGGGATTTTGTTTTTTCCAAGTTAAGCATTCCAGGGAATTTTGCATATTACTCCTTCCCAAACAAAAGCAGAAGAAATAAATTGCTTAATGTTGACAAAAAGTTAAAATGGTGTATGTTGAAAACAAGAATTTCATTAATTCAAGAGTGCCACATGTCATCCTTGGAGAAATACCTGAATCTTGGCTGTTTGCATCTCCTCAAAAGTTTGTAAACATTTGTAAGTCACTGCTGTTCCTTGCTAAACACTGCGGAGGTCCTCTGGATGCCATGTGGCCTTCCCTGCTGGGTGAAATTATAGCAGCAGAACTGCAGGTGTCTGGGCTTTTCTTCGTGTTTTGATGGTAGGGGATCTTTGCCAGTAGTCTGCACTACAGAATGCTGGAAGGTAGAATGAAAACTCTTTTTCTCTCACTGTACTCAACCTTGACCGCTGGTCCAAGTTACCAAGCTTTGTACAATCTGACTAAGGAAGGAATTAGCTACTCTGATTTTATGAAAATTTTATTAAATTTGGAGAGAAATGGTGTTTGTTCCAGATCTAGACATTTCTACATTTTGTTTCGGTAGGTTTATGAAAATTCTGAATAGGAAATTAAATGATGTAGACTTGCAGATTTCTGAACCATCGGGCCATGACAAACTTCCTGTCATCTAAAAGAAACAAACTCTAGGAGGAGACATTCCTCATTCAACTTTCCAAAAGCCTTACTCTAATTCTTGAGGAACTTTGCTGGCCTTCTTGCTGAAGGAGGAGTACTATGTCTTAGTAGGGCTTTCTCACTAGTTTGGAAGACAACTCAGAGTTTGAAATGCTAGAGTACTTACATACTTGTGACTTCAGTATTGACTCATGTTTGCTTGGGTTTTATTTTTGGTTTTTTTTAGGGATAAAGTGGTTCCGGAGAGAGAGGGCACTTACATTATCCAGTTTACCTTTGCAATGGATAAGACAAATATGCTCAACAGTGAACAGGTTTGAATCTCTAATCAATTGCAGGTAGCCAAGAACATGTAATACAGAATCATTTGGGTGCAGTGTTATGACACTTTGTAGGTTCAGAATACAAATACTTTCACTCCCAAGTTTTGAAAAAAATTATTTTTTTATTTTTGAAAGTTACTGATTTCAAACTGTTGATTACCAAAATATGTTTTTATTAACTTCTATAACCAGCAATTTGACAGTATAACAGAGGTGCATAATTTGCAACCCAGCAGAATTGCTTATGGTTGTGCTAATTTATTTCAGGTCTGTCCATAAATTTCACATACATTTGTTTCAGTGTTTTTTGAGCAACCCGAGTGTGTAGGTTTGTAATTTGCAGTTAATTATACCAGTCTTTATTTTATTTTATTTTATTCTTCCTCCTTTTTCTGCTAGATTATAGTTGAAGTTGTACCTAATGACCCTGTACGCTTGTTACCTGATTCTTTACCAGCTACTCCAGCAGTTTCCAATGTTCGAGCTCTTACCAGCCGTACACTGGTCAAGGATTTATACCTCCATTTAATGGTAACTATACTTCCATACAAAATCATAATTAGGGAACTACAGAAGACTGCTAAAACTATGTTGAATTTTGCTGTAAGGCATTGCTACTGTTTTTTTGTAGATTCACTTCATAAAAAAAGATGTTAATCAGTAATTTTTCAGCATATGACAGGTCCATCTTGTTTCATTTACATACAGATTACAAAACTGAAATGTTTGGTCCTTGCTGTCAGGTATCTCAATTGAAATCCATGTTACAAGAAAAAATTGTTTCAAGAATAGATTCTAGTGGGAAAACACTTACATCATGTACAGTGGATGTTTCTCTCCATGATTTTTCTTTCCAGGGACAGTTTCTCTTAGAAATCCTATATTACATAAAATAAGGTTTCTTGAACTTCGTGTGTTCACAGGTATAAAAGGATATTACTTACCAGCTACCACAATAGCAAAGCAGACTCAGGTTGTGGAAAAATAATTTAATCACCAGTTAAAAAAGATTCTTGTAATAAGAAACAAAGACAAAAAAACTAAAGCAGCGCTTTCTGCCTCACCCTTTCCTAGGCTCAGCTTTGTTCCAGATCCCTGGTACCCTTCCCCAGGCAGTGCAGGGGGGTGAGAAATGGGGGTCACAGTCAACTAAACACAGCTCCTCATCTCTTTCCTGCCAATGCTGTTTCCTCACAGTTTCCCTGTTCAGTGAAGGTCCATCCCTTCATGGGCCACAGTCCTTCACAAACTGCTCCAGTTGTGAGCCCTTGCCACAGGCTGGAGTCCAGGAATTATTGAGCTGGTTTAGCATGGGGACCTCCATGGGCTTCCATGCAGGTCTGTGCTCCACCTTGGTCCTTCATGGGCTACAGGGAAGTACCTGCTCCAGTGCAGTTCCCCTGTGAGCTGCAGGGGAATTTTCTGCTCTCATACCTGGAGCAGCTCTTCCCACTGTTCCTTCCTTCACCTTCTGCTGTTTTCTCTTTTTTTTCCCCCATTCTCACCTGCCTGTGCATTTTTGCTCATTCTTAAATATAAAGAAAACACCATTTTGGCTGAGGGGCTCAGCTGTCCCTGCAGTTGATCAGTTGGAGCATGGCCATGTCCAGCCTCTCCTCACAGTGGCTGCCTCTGCAGATCCCCTCTGCAGAGACTGCTAGCACCTTGCCATATAAACCCAGGGCAGTACAAAAGTGGATTATTTAGTTCAGTCCCAAACTAACTTTAATCTCTTTTTTACTTACAGGATGAATACAACAACCACACTGGACTTAATCTAGTTGGTAGGATAATAGCAAAAATTAAAAGCCCAAATGAAGAAGATATAGAGATCCCACAGTTTCAGGGGAAAGTCAGTACAGTAGAGTTTCCACTGGAGGGTGGATCAGCTGAAATTGTAAGTGTGACTGAAATATACAGCTCCATGAACAGTGTATCTAATGAGGTTTATTTTCCTGCAGTTTTAAAGTTTTCTTACACCTCACTGTGTTCTATGGGGATTTGGTTTATATTGTAGCTTTCCCTTAGAAATAGATAAATTATTTCTTCTCTGTTTGGTTGCTGATTTTCAGAAAACCTGAGAGAAGGACGTTCTTTAAACTGTTTATCCTTGCCAAGTGAGAGAGGTGTACAGGTACTCAGTTGGGGACCATTCAGGACATTCAGGAAGATCCAGGAAAAATATTTTCTTCATTTGAATTTCACATGTGAATAACACTTAACCAATTTGTAGTGAAACCATTAATATTACTGGTATTTTACATTTTTATTTATAATACTCTCAGGCTGTAGTAATATCCTAAGATCATTTAGACTGACTTCTTAATATATTTATAATTAAATTTTGCCAGGCTCTCTTTACATTTTGTCTAAGTAGTGGGCCTGTATATAAATTGTAGAAAGGCATGCTTCTCTCATTTGAAGAAGATAAAACTACCATTTCTCTTTATGCTTTCACTCATTAATGCACAGGGCTGTTAAAAATGTTTTCCTTATTTTGGTTTGAATCTCTGGCATCATTCATATTCTGAAAGTACTGCATATTGTAGTCACACTGCAGTTGCTTTTTCTTCAACAAACACAGATGGAATTTTTAAAACATGTAAGTGCCATCTGTCACAGTTGCTATAAAATATGATACAAAGACACAATGTAAAATGTGCACATGCACAAACCAGGAACTATTCAAAACACACCAAAGAAAATCCAGTGGAATGTGGAGTTTCTTCTGAGTGGAATGGTCACAATCTCTCTCTTAAAAGCCTACACAGAAGTTCAGTCAGTTGTTTTCCTGTGGTGAAACAGTTGTATATTGATTTTTGTTTTCAACTTGAAATATCATATAAGAATGGCAGAGCAAAATTATACCCCTACTTCATTTGGCAGTCACATATTTTAAAAGTCTGACATCTACAGAAGTCTTCAAACAGTTAGAAGATGTACCAAAGGAGGATCCAACTTCTTAAGGACCAACTTCTTAATTTTCTCAGCCACCTTTTCTAACTCGCTCTTTGGAGGCAGCTTTATGACAGACCAGCGTCAGTGTGTGTGCCTGGTGGAGACAGACACTGCATAGCAATCAAAACAAATTCTCCAAATATATCTTGGAAATTGCCACCATAAGACCCAAATAGAATCCTAAAATCTACAGATCATATATAGAACATTCTTCATAATATATTTTATTCAGTATATTGACTCCTTTTATGGAGCTACATATGTGGAACTGAATGACACAGCATAAGTTATTTTCTGTCAATAACATTCAAGGACAGAAACATCTAGTTAACATGGCTAAATGTTACTAATTTGCCAAATTCTGCTCTACTCTAGTCCATAGAGAAACCTGACAAAATATGTATGAAAAACAAGCGAGTAAAATAAAATGCAGGGACTGAATAGAGGTGTCAGATAAAATTAATATATCGATTGATTTACACTCTTGGGTTTCTCTGGTTTCCCTACCATGTTTCAGGAGTAATAAATTAACTGGTTTGGGAGCACATTTTTCCCCAGGCAGATGGGGTTAAGAAAAGGTGCAAAAGCATAGCTATAGGATCAGCTAAAACCACTGATCTAACAAAACACTCAGCAAATCTTGCATTTATACTTGTGGTAACAAGATGTAAATTGAACACCTTTATATGGGTAATAATAACCTCATATATGGTCTGTGACAGGTCAGATTAAATTACTGGATAATTTCTAAGACTCCTTACTAATACAGAAATAATTTTTTTTGTTTATCTCCATGTAGTAGTAACCTGCTATTGCATAATTGTTACCTATATTCTCCAGTCTTCCATCAGTGACAAAGCTGTGTAATGGAGGGGAGTGTGCTGAGTCTTGTGGTTTGGAGGGTTGTCTGTTTGCCTTGTGTGGCTTGTTTTGCCCTCCTCCCGCCTTTCGGGGTTTTTTTTCTTCTTAAGTATTCCTGATTTGGTGGGGGATGGGGGGTCTTGCATGTTTCTTCCTTTTTTGACTACAATCTAAGGAGATCCTGGTGCTTTTGGTAGTAACTTGTGTTCCCCAGTCATCCATGGGAACTAACTGTGTTTCAGTGAACCCAATATCTCTTCCCCTCTTCAGGCAGTTTTCAGGCATCTGGTTTATACTGAGTTCACTGACTTCAGACTACTCACAAAACCCATGTGACAAGGATTTGTTAGTTGTGATGCACTGTCCTTTTCATACGACTTGTAATGGGGAGGGGAAGGACATACTCACGTTTTTCAAGTATTTTGAAATTGTTCCATCTTGTTTATAAAGACAGTTTTGTGCAATTAGCATGAATAATGAAAGTGATACTTTGACATGTTTAAAATTCAGGAATACTAAACTTGTTTAATGAAGAAAAATGTTTAGATTTTTGTTAGCATATATTTTCTAAGGAAAAAGTATTTCCACTACGGACTTCTCCTGATAAAATATATAGCTGCAATATTTTTGAAAGCCATGAAGCCTATCTTTGAAGGTTATATATCTATCTCTTCTTTTAGGCTGCAACCACCTCTCTCTTGATTTGGCCAGTTGAGTAGCAATTTCTACATGTTAAAGGTGGAAACAGTATGAGTTTTATTATAAGCATTATTCATTTTATGCATGATACCTTTCCCAAAGTAACAGCACATTTAGATAATACCTTTACTAATTTTATTTCTGTTTACCTTTATGGTTTTATAATATTTCTCATGTTAATAAAGAAAGGCAAAGGATTTAGTATGTCTTTTCAATAAGGAATTGATAAGAAGTTAAATGTTTATGATAGTGTTTGGACATATATTGTTCATTCATTTGGGATCTGCTGTCTACTTCCATGGTAACAGCAGTAACTTTAACTAAGCACTGGGAATAGTTTGTTTTTCCTTCTCTGAATTTATGCATTGGGTCTTCCTTTTTAATGATCTGTTTGCATTTCACATACTGAATGAAGTACACCTGAAGACATCTTTGCTTATGAGACAGTGCAGAGGATATTTTTTCTGAGCATGTGTCTCTGAAATAAAATGCATAATCAAAAATAATAAGACTTTTTAAAACAGGTAAAATTACAATCTTAATTCTTAAGTAATAAAATAGCTATATCTTTTTATTTTACTTTTGTTTAATTGTTATAAGAGACATTTCCAAGCCAATACTTAAAACTGTAGTAATTCTGTATAGATACCACGTGTTACATAGCTTACAAGATTTAGCATCTGAAGAATGTTTGTTTTGTGTGTAGCCTCAAGCATGGGCATAAACTTAAGTTTATTTATTTTCATAGAATTTAGTGCTGGCTGAAGACAGTCCTGGAAGAGATAGCACTGAATATATTCTTGTCTTTGAGCCACATCTGCCAGCTTTGAAAAAATCTTTGGAACCCTATTGTCTGTCATTTATGTTCTACAATGGTATGTTTCAAGTGCTCTAAAATACTTGCTTTTCCTTTGAATCAGCTATTTTTAGTTCCATAATATGTTTTCAGAACTATGTAGTAGCTTAGTAGATTTTTTGCTAATGCTTAAACCAATTAAGTATGTTACTATATTTTTTTCTGAAACTGTATATGCTTATTTCTTAGATTCCAAGAAGCAGCAGCTGATGGCAACACTGACCAGGGAAAAAGACCAATTATCTAAGTCCATAGATCTTTACAAAAAGATGTTTGATACTACAAATCAGCTCATAGCTGAAATTAAATGTAAGTTCAGTCAAATATGTAAATAATTTTTCTGTGAATTAAACTTCTGTCTTATAATAATTTTGAGAATATAGAGAAGAGGTGAAAAATCATTGTTGAAATCTTGAGAGACAGTAATTAGAGGGTAGCAGAAGGGGTGTATATCTTGCAGGGAAGCATCTAGTTGCTTGGATGCATGTACCTATAAAGGGTCTTGATTTGAAGGTAAAATGTCTTATGTCAGAATTATCAAAAGGAGAAAAGAAACATTGAAGTTGGTGTTCTTTTTATCCATGACTGCCTTTTACTCCTATTTTTGCATGCTCATACATCTGGAAATTCAACAGTTGCCTAAAAACAACTTGAGGAGAATGAACTACAGATAATCCTCTTTAAAAAAAAAAGTTAGTTGTCAATTTCAAATTGTTGCTTTTTTCAATTTCAAATTGTTACTATTTCAAAATGTTACTTTTCCCCCTCCTTTGACCTCACTGTGTACATTATTCAGAAGTGTTGTGTCATTGTTTATGTTCTTCAGCAAATGTAATCCTTTATGAAGTTCTGCTAAACTGCAGAGTAGTGTGATGGTGCTGGTTTATGGGAATGGGAGAAATGAAGGAAATGTTTTCTTTGGGGTTTGTTTTTTTGTTTGCTTGTTTGAATGATCCTGCCTGTTGATTAAAAGGTTTGTTTCAGTAATTGCATTTTGGATTTTTATTTTAAATAATCTCCAAGTGTAAATAAAGTAGACTGGCATAGAAGATGCTGCTCTTTCTTGTAATTTTAATACGGCATATTTCCAGCGTGTGTAGAAAATCCTGAATTCCAGGCATAAAATTTTTGTTTCATATATGCGTATCTGTAGAGAGTAAGTTAGAGTACAGCATTACACTTTATTCTTAAGTAACATTTTCAAATATAAACGTGTTTTGAATAGAGAGTGGAAAGCAACTCTCATTTGTTTACTCATTTGTTTTTTAAATTAGTTCAGATATGAGAACTGAGGAAATAGTGTCCAGAAAGTGTGTCCTATATAGCAGACAAAAGAAGGTACTGCCAGCCACCACTCTTCTGTCTTGCCATTTCACCTGTTGGAGAACCATTTACAATGATAATTGAGCATGAAAACTAAAACCAGCTGACGTTCTCAGACTGACATACGGTCTAGGCCCCTTTGCTTCTTGAAGCTGAAGTCGTGGCATCTGCTGAAATTGTTTAGAAACTGGACAAAATTGCAAGATCTTTGTGGAAGAATTCTGATATTCTGTGCCAAAATTAACACTAGATAGAGTCTGTTGCAGCTCGCGTAATTCTGAAAAGTTGTAAGAAATTCTGTAAGTGTTCCATTGCTTTCTATCATTTCCGCTCTCTCTTTTGATTTTGTTACAGGTCAGGTTAGAGAAGCTGAAACAAGAGAAGCTGTCCTGAAGAATGAACTGAAAAAGCACCAAATTGAATTACCACAGACAAACATAGTATGACTTAGTTCTTACTAAACTCCATTAACATCTCTGAAATTGATATCAATAATATATCAATACTAATATTGCTGAATCACATCTGTTACCAAGACAGTGAAAATTTAAACTGTGGGAAAATTCGTGGATCAAAGTCAAACTGCTAAAGAACTAACGAAAACTTTCTCTTTTATATCCTTGTGTTGTTTTTCTTCTGGTCATGTTTCTGCATGAAAATAGTTATCACTGGTAACCTTTCTGCTAAGGTTATCAGTGTTACTGGTACTGCTAGATGTTAAAATAAGTTTTTGGAGGCTGGTCAGTATATATTGGATGTATTCTGGCATAAGTAAGCCAAAGGAAAGCACTTTTTTCCAGAGAATCAGAGAATTGTATATGTTATCACCAAAGTTCATGTGAAAATAAGTTTGGAAATATTCAGGGCGATGTACCTGTACCTGTAAGGGCAATTGATAATTTCCCTTAAAGATCCAATTATATTTTAAAGAAACTTTTTAAAGATTTTCAAACTACTAACATCTGGGGGGGAAAACCCACCTGTTTAAGCAACTATCTTTATATCAAATAAGACCAAGTTATATTCATTAATCACAAATAAATAGAATTAAATTTCAGTCACAGTACTGAAGTTCCCCCTGCTGGCTAAATTTTTCAAGCCTGGACATACTCTCTTTCTGAAGTGGTTTCTTTTTGTACATTCATGATTGTCTCTTCCTGCTGTTTTAAACTTTCTTCACTTTTATCTCTAATAAAGCACTGATAGTTCTTTGTGAAATGCTCCTTGAAATCCTTAAAAATTAAAAAAGGAAAAAGAGGAGTAATTAAAAGTTTGGTCACAATTGCAGTGAGCTTTCCCTTTGCTCTTCTCTGGGATTGTGCACAGTGGTCTCTTACACATTAAAAGTCTGTTTCAGATTATTGAATGTTTATTGTTAGAAAGTTAATTGATGACAGATAACTGCTTCTGCTGGTCAGTCCAATGGTACATGCTTGCTGATTTTAAATTTTCATTCTCAGCTTCAGTATGTGGATTCTCTTCTAAAACAAAAGATGTTGGAACAAGAAGGAGTAATGAAGCAGCCAAGGAGAACTTGTACCCTCCCAAACTATCCAAAAGGCAACCAGAATATTCTAGGCAAGGTGAGTTTTCTCACAGGGAGCCTTCTAATGAGCTCTGTTGTTCCAGAAAGCTGTAATGATGAAAAATTATCCAATGACCAGTTCCTCTAACAGAGCCATCAACAGGGGAATTAAATGTCTGTCTGAAGTTGCAGGGTTATTGTGATTACTATGAAAAGGGGACGTGGTCTTGGTTTCTATTTTGACTATTGTAACTTCTGTGGTACAGATTGCACATTTAGCTCAAATCGAGGATAATGAAGCAGCAAAAGTCATCTCTTGGCACCTGGCAAGTGACATGGACTGTGTGGTCACACTGACCACAGAAGCTGCTCGTTCTATCTTTGATGAAACTCAAGGTCGACAGCAAGTGTTACCCCTTGATTCTATTTACAAGAAGACACTTCCAGATTGGAGCAGGTAGAGAAAAAAATAATGAAAGTTCTGCATTTGTATTACATACTTCTTTAACTCTTTTTTCTTGTCTAATTTGACTTTGAAACTTCAATTAAAGACTTGAAGTATCAAATTTCTGGGTTCATTATTATAGCAGTAGTAATGTCACTTGAAATGTTAGCTGAAATCCCAGCTAATGTCCATAAATTAATCATATGCATTTTTTGGAAATCATGGCTCATAACAATTCACTGAAACATCTTTAATATAACTGGAATTTCAGATAATGGTGGGATCATTTACTTAATGTGGAAGTGCTAAGATGCATTCAATTCAGTTGGAGATTCCTGACTAGAATAAAGACAAATTGCTTTCTTCTTCTCTTCTCCCTCACTCTTCCCTTTCTTTAACCAGACCTTTACCTCACTTGAGAAATGGAAGAACCTTCTTCAGACCTGTTGGAAATCCTGTATTTGCCAGAGAACTGCTGACATTTCCAGATAACATAGAGCACTGTCAAACAGGTAAATGATGAGAAAGAAATCTTTAGATCATTAGTAACTTCTCTTTTCTAAAAACTTAAATACAGAAACATTACAAATTATAATCCATTCAATAATCTTCACTGATATGTTTGCAAATACCAGTGTACATTCCTCCTGAGTTCTGTTGGTAAAAATAAGAGGGCATTAGCATTAATTATTTTTAAACAAAAATGATAAAAATTTCAACAGTGACCACTTTCTTTGGCTTGTTATCTTAGTTGCCTTTTCTCTACTTAGATGTATGACAGGTTTTTTCTTTTTTAAATTCCTGCAGCATTACCTTATTCCCAAGCTCTTTAAAGCAGGAACTGACTACCACAAGACTAATTTTATAATGTCATATCGCAGAAGTTATCCCTTTCATTAGGCTTTATTTCCAGTTCTGTTCCTCTCAAAAATGTATAATGCATATATTTTAGTACATGCAGACTGAACTGTACATGACTGTGTATGTTATGCTTAAACAGTTTAATAGGTGTAAGAAATCTTTCCATTTTTATGTAGATTTCAGTTAAGGAAAAGATCCTCCTCTCGCTCTTTCTAACAATGTAGAAATCCCTACCTTTTCTTATACTTTTTTTAAATTAAGTAGATCTGCTCCTTTAAATGGAGAGCTGGAGTCTGCAGTTACTTCAGTATGTTTTGCATTTTATTTCATGACTTCCCACTATTGAAGTATTCCTCTCTACTGGTTAATAAAGAGCAATTTTTAATCCTATACATTTTCAGAAAGTTTGATCTTGACAGACTTTTAACTATAAATTCTTCTTCATGCCCCTTGAGGAATTGAAAAACCACGTTGCTTGACATATCTCATGCATGACTACATTTTTAGATTTTGTATGGAACAGACTTTTATTAGCAGGAGAGTCTCAGTTGGATCATTGGCCTGTGAATGTCTTTTTCTTTGCTAAACCTTCATTGATAAACCTTCATATTCATTGAATATGAAGAAACATTAAGAAACTAAGAACAAAATTCAACATTCCAGGAAGATTTTTAAAAAGTTTTCATTTATATAATTTCATGAAACTTGGGATTTTATTATGTGTGTCTTGATAAATGCCAAGAGAGTATTTTATTGGGAAATACGTTCAGTTATGCCAAAGGCAGTTAAACATACTTTTTTTCTTTATGAATTCTCTGATGAAAGCAGAGGATTGCATATCTATCTCAATCTCAAGAGAATTTTGTTGAAACAAAAAATTATTTACATGCTATTTCCCTTGCACTTTTCTTAGAAGATGTAATAATGATGCCTCAGAACTGACTTTTCAAAACTCAAGTTATTTTGCTCCAGAGAAATTTCATAGCTCAAAAATTTCTATTTTTCAGTGTTTGGTATGCTCTTGGGTGATACTATCATTATAGATAACTTGGATGCTGCCAACCACTACAGAAAAGAGGTATATTTCCATTTTTCTTTAAATTTTATAATACAGATACATTGCAGAGCTACATATTTAATATATTATAAACTTAGAGTAATTGCCAAGTTTAATGCTGTGTTAGCTGTAAGTGTGCTTACCGTCTGTGGGTCTCAAAACACTTAACAGTGAATGGAATCTCTATTATTGGCACTGACAAAATTACCTCCATTCAACAAATTCCATTATGTGCATGTTGCCATGGCGCATGGGACCATGTTTCCAAAGATAAATAAGCATCTTCGGTTTTGCTGTTAGTGTTAAACACAAGTTCTTCTGACTTTTCTAGTCACTCTGTGTGTAATAAAAACACAGGAGTCTAAGGAACATGATGAAATTTCAGGTCCACTTAACTAAAAACTTGATGTGAAACTTACTAGATCTCTTTGGACCCGTTTTTATATAGGTTTAATGGTACATGTTTTAGCAGGGAGGAGTCTCTGAGGAAGTTGTGACACTGGGCACTTTTCCTTTCAGCTTATGAGTTTGCTAGAATTAAAATAATGACTGAGCAAAAGAATGTAGAACTGTACTGATTGCCACTGCTTCCTAATATATGTTGATAGTCATCTTTTTCTGGGTGTAGATCTAAAATTCTGCCTTCAGAGTTCCGGTGAAATGTGAGAACACAAAACCAAAACATTGGTCTTTGTAATTACTGACAATACTGCTTAATTTTAATATATGCATTCTATTGATTGAAAGCAAAGTCATGACATAATGTTATAAAATATGTTTTCATTTGAGAACAAAGTTGCATTGCAGCTGGAAAATACAAAGGTTCATGACAGCATTGCCGAAAACTTAAATTTTCTGTGGAGTTACCAATTAATTATCAACTTTTATACCTGTGCAGGTTGTAAAATTTACACAGTGCCCTACCTTACTGACTAGGGAAGGAGACAGGATTCGCAGCAATGGAAAATTTGGAGGCCTGCAGAATAAAGCTCCTCCAATGGACAAACTCAGAGGAATGGTATTTGGAGCACCAATGCCAAAACTTTACTCTACTTTCTCTGCACAGATAGGTGGGTTAATGAAGTCATAAAAATACAAAATTTACAAAATTATATTGCTTGTCTATGTTTTTAATTCTCTGATGCAATTCAGAAAGGAAAACTTCAATTTAGCATAAAGTTATTTTAAAAAGTAGGAGCTGTACAGTGTTCTGTTTATAAATTTGCTTTTTCTTAAAAGCTTATAGCTATTACATTTCCTGAAATAAAATAATAATTATAATAATTTTCTCTTAGTCTTATGAAAGGAGTATAAGCAGTAATAATCACTCAAACAGCTGGCATGAGAAGCTGGAGCTGATTGAATTCCAGAATCACTGAAAAACAAGTTTTAGGTCTTTCTACTCTGGAAACACCATTATCAATTTAGAATTTCTTATGTGCAAGTGATCTCTGTGAAACAGCAGTAGAAAAATTCTTCAGTGTTCTCAAGAGAGAATATCTCATAAGCTACCCTATTTCCTGTGGGGTCACTTCCATTCTTCATGTGCTTGGATTCTTCATTTCAGAATAAAGGATAGAAATTAAGTTAGAAGATGCAGTTTGTGACATGTAACAACTGACTTGACTGATGGGTAAAATGCTGAAAAGTCTTACTTACAAACAGGATTGTTCTTAAATAGTTAATTTTAAGAAGAAAGGACATGAAGTTTATCCCTGACAGTGCAATGGAGAGGTGTGGGGAGTGAACACACGTACCTATTGAAGTAGCCATATATATGAGCAAACTACTTAGCACTGACCAATTGAGTAGGGAGAAAATATAAGGACTAAAAAGATCTTTTCTTGGCATTTTAGTAGAAAATATATTACCTGTAGGAAAAACACAGTAAGCATGTCAGTCACAGACTAAAATACACTGGGTTAATCACACTTTGTCTATCATCATGTTTTCAATTGTTGAACTCAATTATTACCCAATACAGAATAAATTGAATTTTTCTATAATTTAGTACCAGAGCAATCATGATATCAGAAAAGGGTATGTTTTAATTTCACTTAGATAGATATTAAACATTTAAAGGAAAATAATGACATTACACGCATGTCATTACACAGGGCTTGTTTTGAACTTAATTTTACACTTAGCATTAGTTCTGATATGCTCTTTTTCAGTGTTCATAGGATAAAAGTTTATTAATGTGTTACTACACTGGCAAGGTACTTGTAAAATAAGCTGTACAAAGAGTTTGCAGTGCCTTTCATTACTCTGCAGCAGCTCAATGTGTGAGAGCTTTCAGCACATGACAAACCTAAGATCATTTAGTGTTCAGTTAAGCTTTGTGCAAGATACCTCATACCTCCAAGTAAAATGAAAGAATCCAGGCTAATGTCCTTGAACCCTTCCTTTATTACTTGACATATTTATTCAAGGCCTGGATGTGGAAAAAAATTTTGTCTCATATGTTTAAAGAGAAAAAGGATTGTCAACAAAATACACCTTTGTTTATCTGAGTCTACTTGATTAGGTTTCCATAGTGGGACAGAGTGAAACTCAGTAAATGTTCACTTGGTCCACAAGGTGGAATACAATCCAAGTCAGTAATACAAGCTTCTGCTTTGTAGCACTGAAAACACAACATGCTACAAGCACTTAATGTCACCAGAGGTAGAGAATTTCACTTGGAGCACACAGGAAACAAGATGTGTATAGTGATACCAGTTTCCCACATAATTTTCAGAGCTTGCAGGTACTTCACTGTCATCTAAGATGTGGACTCGAAAAGAAGAGTCAAAATATTGGATGTTATTTTTTTTTTAGTCATTTTAAGAACAGCTACCAATCCACTACAATTTTGGATGGTTTTTTAGTGGTTTTGAAAGATATGTTTTCTTGTGGATTTATACATTGCCTAGGTTGTATTGGTAGCATTCTAAATGAAAATGGTAATTTACTTATTGTTTCACGGCTTATCATTTTATTCCTCAATTAGATCTTCTTCAGCAATACCGTGCAGCAGTGATTAAACTTGATGATGCGAATAAGGACCTTGATTTACATTTGCAATCACTGAACACTCCAGAAATGCAAAAGAAAAAACAGGAACTTGCTGAACAAGAGAAAAACCTCAAACTAGTAAAACAAAAATTGGGTAGGTTATTGTATTATAATTTTGGTGTCCTATAGGGGGAGAACAGTTAACTGCAACCAGATGTATTCTGCTCTTACAAACCAAGAAGTTCAAACTATGAATGAAAATTGTGAACATTGACTAATAGCTTAGAGATGTCACATTTGAAGGAAAGAATAGAAAAACTGTGCATAGTAGTATGATATGTGGATATTGCCTAGAGCAGCACTGCCCTGTATTGTGTTCAGATAATAAGAATGTGGTCAGTCTGTGTCTTGTGAACATGAAACTATGATCTCACTAATAAGAGATTATATAACTATTAGTGTGGCTGGCCCTGTGCTACAGAACATTGGCAGGCTTTTTGAAATGACTGTGGAGTAAAGATCTGAATTGCTTTTGCTAAGGAAACACAATCAAAACATTGTGCTATAAAAAGAAACACCCTGAAGTCTGCAAGGATTATCTTTCTAAGTTACAAGGGGTTTTATGTCAATATCAAATAATATTTAAAAAATCAACATTTACTCTGCGACAGTTATAAAGAAAGCAAATAGTTTTTACTGCCATCTTTGAACTCTGTTTCAGATATAAGGTAACTATAAAATTTATGACATTTCTAAAGTCCTACTTCAAAGGTTTAACTCTATTGTTATAGGGCCCATTTATAACCAGCAGGTTTAATTTTTCTGGTTTTGGTTCTTACTTGTAACTTTTTCATAGGTATGACTCCTGCTTTATCAGATAAAGGTGCTGAATCATTGCTTCAGCCTATAATGTTAGATATATCTGACACCCCCATTCCTCCCAAAAGAATACGAAGAGACACAGCAAAAAAATTGTATAGGTAAGTACTTTCTGAATCTAGTCATTATTTTCCCATAATCTGAATTCAAAACAAAAATGGTTTATTCTGCATATTTTTAATTCATATTTGTATTCAATAAGTAACAATTAACAGAGTTTGCATAAAGCTGATTTTCAATATAATTTTTAATTTCTTTAATGTTTCTGCTGCTATTTAAGCCTCATATAAAGATTTGCTTACTAATTCTAATTCTGTTTCTCTTTAAGAACTGATTGATTGGTATCTTTTGTGCATCATATTCCCCCATATTTTCTGGTATATTCCATACTGTTACACCCAGAACTATTTGAGATGGCTTGGTCTGTAAACCCTTAAGGTCTGCTGTCAAAAGCTGGATAGATGAACACAGAAATAATTGTTCTTACAGAATAGAATCATTCTTATGCTATTTTTTCTAAGTAACTGTCTGAGGTGAACTGGTGATAAAGTGTTTAACACAATTATCTCTTTATCCATGTATCTGTTCTCATTCCCTCTTTGCTGATGAGTATTTGAACACACACATAGACAAAAATTTGGGAAATCTGTATGTCTGTATCTTTAAAGTGACATGAAACTGACTTTGCCATTTCTCATGTCTCTCCTCATGACTACATCATTCTCTTTGTTGAACTATGGTCATTTTTCTGAGATTATTTAAATCTTACCCAGTAGCAGTGTTCTGTGAATCTCAGAACAAGTGTTCACTATATTACTGTCTCTTTATTTTTTATACTTGTAAGTATTTCAATTTTTATCTTCATGTAGAACTAAAGTGGTTATATAGTTAAATTATCAATATTAGCCTGATGCTATTCTTCATTTTAACAAAATAAATAGAATAATAAGAAGCTGTGTACAAATATGAGGTTTATATTGTTTATACTTGTGGGAGCTCTATGCTATAAATATATATTACATACATATATATGTATAAAAGAAAAGCTTTGTTTATAAGCCACTATGCTGTGTTTTGTTTAGCTCAGAAGATTGGATCTCATCTCCTGCAAAGCAGCAGCAACAGCAAGTGCTGCAAATGGCTTCCACAGAACTTAATGGAACTCCACGAAAAAGAAAGGCATAGACTGATCAGACTTGCTGGGAAAAGCTGTGTATTGAATATGTGAATACATTCAGTTAAAGGAAATACTCATGTGGTATTACCATTACTCTGAAGATTTTTATACTACTAGAAGATATAAATGTATTTCAGTTAGTAGGAACAAAAGTTTTAAGTAACATTGATAGCCCAATTTTTGTATAGTTATTTTCATTTCTAAAAGCTTTCAGAGTTTTTATGTTCATGTGTGGAAAAAAAGTTTAAAATATATTCTTTTTTATTTATGAAAAAAATGATCTTTTCAATAAAACTGCTTCAGTACAAAGCACTGACAATACAATCACTTGTGTTGAATAAATTGTGTAATGAAATGAGATTTTAATTTAAAAAGCATCCCAAACTGTCTTGAGGAAGACAGTCAAAGGTCACCTTTAGTGATCTACATTGTAAAGATTTTAGTGATGAACGGGGCAGAAAAGGATCATACATGATTAAAGATGAAATTTCAGCCAGGGTCAGAGCAAGCAGCTGGAAACAGACTTGATTGAAAGAAAAAGATAGGGCAAGAGTAGGAAACTAAACTTGAAAAGTATAAAACTATTAGTTGAAGCCCTGAGACAGTGTTCAGGGGTGTGGATGTGTGGGTTCACATCTGCCTCAAAGAATTTCTGCCTAGGAGCAAAGGTTGACACCAGTCTACTGATCTGTACTCTCAGCAACGAGCATTTTATATACATACTCATTTTCTGAAAAAGGACTTTAAAAGGTATGGTGGCCTCCTGTTAGAAGTTTTGGAATGCTGATCACTGGTGCACATTTCTGTGACAGTTCTAATAAAATGAAATTTCTCCAAACTAAGGAGAAATAAAGCAGTGTAATTTATGGTTGAAGGTTTTCCAGAGCTTCATGTTTTAAAGATGGGTTAAACATCAAATTGTCCTACTCTTAAAGAAAACAAATATATTCAAGTATAGCATGTAACACCAGCAAGAAACTAAGCTAGCCCTACCTCAGTCCTTTTCCTGTTTATTCTCTCTAAATTTAGACATCAAGACTTGAATCAGACATCATGAAGGGTTTGCCACGTAATGATTTGTCCCACCACACCAAGATAGTACTTCTTTTAAATTAATTTAAATTCCTCTGCCTAGCCTCAGCCTGCAGCCTCTGGTTAACCTTGAGTCTTATTGGATTAAATATGTATTCCAGCAGAAATGTTTCCTTTTGGAATTCATCCCTTGCCTTTGGTAGTCAGTGTAGGCACTACTAGCATCATGTGATTTATCTCCCTGGTGGAAGAGGCAAACAGAAAATTAAGGATGGTTTCCAGCATTGTGCAATAGCTATCAGAGATTTCAGGAAATTTCACCAGGATCTTTCAGGATTTTCCAGCAGAGTGATGGGAAGTTGTTACAGTGCAAGTTACGGCTTTGCAAAGCTGTTGAGGGCAGCTAATTTGGTCATGACAACAAATTAGAGCTCTGAAGGTAAGTGTCAGTTTTTTCCTTTACCCGCTCTTTACTCTGTAACAGAGCAGTGGAGACCTCAGCCATGCTGGGCAGCTTGTGTTGTCCTCATTGGTTTCATTGAGGGACTGCTGGAAATCCATGCAGGAAACTGGGAGAAAGTGGTTGTGGTTTTGGTCTGGGCCTGGTTTTCAACCAGCACCCAGGGATGCAGAGACTGCCTGTCAGGTGAGGGGATGGATACTCCATGTAACCCTGTGGGGTAGGTTGGATTCAAGTCCTTGCTGCCAAACCACACTTGGGGTTTACAGCCCCACCGTCAGCATCATGGCCCTGGCTCTACATCTCTACAATCCCAGTATCACCAGTACTTCTCTAGCCATGTATCTCATCTGGGACTTCCTCTGCCTCCTCCAGGGCCAAAGTCCCCTTGTCAGCCAGAGCTGCAGTTCAGGGAAAGAGCAGTGAGAGGGAAGGAGGAAAGGATGATGCCCAGGGGAGCAAAAGGGAGGCAGGGAACCACTGCAGGATGTTGCTATGTTACTGCTGCAGCAGTAGCCTGGATGAAAAACACAGGCGTTCCAAATGTCCATTGAGCATTGTGAGACTGTGGCAGTGTAATTACTGAAAGTTTTCTGCTGAAGCCACCAGAGTAGGTGCATACTTGATTAAGTTAGCTTTATATTGCTATCCTGAACTCCATTTCAGCTAAGTTAATACTTCAGTTGATCATAATGGGAAAAGAGAGCGGTAAGTTGCTTGCTGTTTAACAGCAAAGGTATCAGCTGTTCCAAAGACTTTGATGATGATAGTATATTGCTGGGGTTGTGGTAGTGTCATTTTGTTGATATTTAATAAGGCATTATTAAGGAACTATCATTAAAACATTATCTGCTTCATGTACCAACGTTTTTTCCCAATAAATTCTGCTCCCAGAATGTTCAGTTTAGGGGTTTTTTTTAATATTTAGGAAACAAAAGCCATTAAAGTTGCATTTCATGATCACACAGCAAGAATAGGCAACCATCACAGACCAGATCTGCATTAAATTCCTTTTGACCTGCCACAATGCAGTACACCATAGGAGATGCCCAAATCACTTCTAATCTTTCTTTTTTAAAAGTCATTTTGCTTATTATATAAGAACTAGAACATATCTTACTGATGGTAGCAGTGCCAGTATCAGTAAAAAGCAGCTGTTTGCTTCCCTTTCTGCCTGTGACTGGACAGGGTGTATCCAGGGATTTTGACATTCCTGCCACACCAGATCATCTCCCCACAGGAACAAGCATCATTTCAGGTTCATAAATGTATGGACATGTGTATGTGCATGCACATGCCAAGTTATATATGTACATGCATAGATATAGTTCTCTTATTCTATATTTCCATAGACAAGCTCTTCCACACCCACTGTGACAGTGGAAGAATTCCAAGAGAACTACTGTGTTGGCTGGATGTGTTTTAGCTGCTCCTATCCCCTATCTCTGCCTCTGTGGCATGTCTTTGCTGTGAAATGGTTCTAAGAGCAGAGCAGTCCTAGCTCTAGCAAAGGAAATTGACTTTAAAAAGCTATGCATGTAAACTAATTGTTTGCAATTTTATTTTAAATCAGCCTGTATATGAAACTAAGGAAAATTTTCAGTTAATAGAGGCAAAAACCCCCAGCACTTTCAATTTGTAAATACATAAATTCCACAAATTTTACAAATATGTTAATGGATTCTTACAACTCTTGAGAGCTTTTCTAGGACTCAGTATTTATGAGGGCTCTAAAGAAATCTCCACTCGTTACTTTGGGGTTATTATTTTGTAGTAGCCTGGCTTTTTATGACTACACTATTTAGGCCCTGTTTATATGCACACCATCAAGCACAAGTGAATTTTGCAAGAGAAATGGGCCACTAAGACCTTCCTTCAAAAAACTGAAAATATTTTATACAACAGCAGAAAGAACTATGTGTTTCGCAGTCTTACCTAGGAACAAATTATAATTTTTTTTTATCTAATAATACAGCCCAAGAACCTTTACCTAAATCATAAAGTACTCACCCTTTTTAGAAAATCTATGTTACTTTCTAGTTAAAAGACATTTAGTGGGCTCTCATTTCTTAGTATTCACTCCCTCTTTATCCCTCATCCTGTAACTTTGGTAAATTAATTAAACTATATCATGCAGCAAATATTGCAGTCAAGGATGATTTCAAGAACAGAAAAATTATTTTCCCCCAGTGTACTTTAATGTTTCAAAGAATGACGAACCAACTAACTGCAGCAACCTCTGATTCATCATTTTACACCAAAAAAAAAAAAAAAGGTAGATTAAAAAGTTACTGAATTAAAAACTGAGTTATTAAATTAAAAGTTGCTGCTTCTTTGTTTAATGGAAAATGGGAATGATCCCAAAAAATTAAAAGTTAACTTTCCCCAGTAAACAGCTTGTGAAAACAAATGTTTCATATTAAATACAGCTCCTGCTTTTAGTATGTTCTTATAAACAAAATATAATAGAGAAATGAAATGGCAATGTCATAAAATTAGTAGCTAAAGAGTGCCTTATAAGAAAAGGGAAGGATGGACTGTCTTACTTCCAAGAGCCTGTCATTGTAACTAAGGGTCTCGTAGCACCTGCATGCTTCTGTGTGGTGGTATAATATTAACCTAAGCTAACTGATTCGGAAGATACAGATCAAAGGTCCAGCTCTGCTCAGACTGGAAGGGCTGGTTGAGCAAGAGGAAGATTCATGACAGCCTGAGGAATGCAAAAGAATTATTCTGAAACAATGGAGGAGGCCATTCTACAAGTTGCTCAAGAGTTTCTTTTCTTCAGCAGTCCTGGGGCAATTCTAGGACAGAGACTGTCCTGTAAAAAGTGAGAAAGGATGGTTAGAAATCCTCTTAATACTAAGGACTTCTGGCAGAAGCAGTCATGAGAGTAGATTTGGTAATGCATACCAGAGCTAAGGGGAAGTCAAAGCAGAACTGCTGAAGTGGAAGCACACTGAGAGCTGGGTCACATGTGAGAGGCCTCACATGCTGAAGCTGAGCCTGCTTCTGTTGCCAGTGGTAATTTTGGCAGATAAATAGCTTATAGAGAGCTTGCCTTCAGCAACTCATGTAGCAACTTCATCTTGCCTCATCCATACCTGAACTGACCTGAGGCATACAGCACAGCTGGTGGAGTCAAACTGCTGCAGCAGCACAGCAAAAATGGGACTGGTGAGATCAGTTAGTGAGTTACGGTGTGTTGCTGTTGCAGTCTGGTGTTGCACAGACATGTACAAGTTTGCAACTAAACATGTCCTTCACTGGCATTTTAACCACAGTTTTGAAGTTTTTAAGTACATTCCAAGTGGACAGCCTTTGGATGCCAAAGGCAGTTTGTTGTCATGCAGAGCTTGAAAGGAAAATGTGCCTTTGAAAGTGGGTGGTCAGACCAAGACTGATTTATCCAGTTGGTCCCTGGATGGAGATTATATCTACCTCCAGAACTGAGCCCTTCTAGGAGTCCATGTCAGAGCATCTGAACTGTACAAGATCTGACCATTCTTGTCCTCCTTTCTCTGGAAACAATACATAGGGAGGCCAGACACAGTGCTAGCAGAGTGCTGTACTTGCCTCGCACTGCTCAAAGCCAAAAGGGTCTTGACTTTTTCCTCTTAACTGTTCCTGGAATAAGCTTGTGATGCTGGTAGAGTCTCTCTACCCTACTAATCTTTAGCACCCTCCTGTGCTAAGATAAACAAGATTCAAAGATAAACAAGAGTCTCCAGAAAAGTCCAAATGGAGGAGTGTAGGGTAAGGAAGGGGGAAATGTGGAAGCAATAAGAGCATATGGAATAAGACATCTTTCACTTTGGAATTTATGTCTGAAATTTCCCATCTCCCAAAAGGACACCTCGGATTTTGTTAGGCATCTGTCACTGGATGCTTCCAAGACTGCAGCAGTTTGGAATTAGACATGAACCAGCCATGGAGGCTACTGGCACGTGAGTTGAGAGCCCCTAGAAGACTCAGAAGTGTGATGAGAGTACCCTACAACTGGATGCTGATGGCACAGGGAACATGAGCAGAAAAATGGAAACTGGTGGAGTTCCCAAAAATGGAACACCAGGTATGTATGTAAGGAGTAGCAGAAGAGCTGAGCCATCTGTCGGGAGAGATGGACACATCTATCAACGTAAGAGGGAGAGATTTATGGCAGATTTAAAGATGGTGTCACCAGTGCAACTCCTAAAGCCGATTTCTGTTTCCATGCTGACAGGTAGGCATGGATTCAGGATTCTAGTGAGTATACACATTACAAAACATCTTTGCAGTAGACTTGAAACTTATGCCAAATACCTTGTTTCAAAAGATTTTAAGGGTCACTTTTCCTTACCATTGTGATCAGGTAACTTCCCTGGGTTGATGAAAGGTCATGAAAGCAGAATTAACTTAAAAAAAAAAAAAAAAAAAAAAAAAAAAAAAAAAAAAAAAAAGTTTGGTGGTAAAATAAACTATTTTTCTTGTGGGAAAGAAAGCACTCTGAATTTTTTAGATTTTGTATCTTCCTTGTGAGGAATCTTGTGGCTCCCAGAGCCATCTAATCCCCATCTAGTTATTCAACTACTCATCAAATCACAGCTTGGGAATGTGTGTTCTAGGCTATGAAGGCCTAAGTAATTTTTGATGTTAATATTCCTTAAGTATTCATATTTTCTAGAAAAATAAGCAGGCTTGGATACACACAGATATACTTCATAAGCTTTACATATAAAATGCTAAGTATTCTGGAGAATAGTTGCTCCTTATATATTGATATGCTGATTCTTAAATGCCATAAATACATTTTAAATATTTGTGTTCCATTTTTTTCCCCTGAACTGCTCTACTTTCCCTTATCTTAGAATTGTAATATATACCACTTCTGGTGTTAAGAAAGATTGGAACCATTATTTTAACCAAATGTGTTGAAGTGCAAATAACAAGTGAACTTTTGAACTCTTGCATTCTCTGAGGATCTGAAGGGGTCTCTGCCAGGCTTAGAGAAAGAGCTGAACATGGATGTTTTTGTTAGAATTTTGGCAAATAGAATCATCTGGAATTAGCATGGTTTATTCAGATTCCAGCTTATCACTTCAAACTAGATTTCTCTTTAATAAGAGTTACTCAGTTTCTCTTATGAAGGGTTTCCTGTATGCAAGAGGGTAATAGTGGCCCTGTGTCAAATGCATGATAGCATTATCAAAATAGAGGAATTTGGGGTCAAAGAGTTTGCTGGTTAGCTTTGTTGCCAAGACTGACTGTTCCAGATCCTTCTAAAGACATGCTGACACATCGGTGTGGTGTGTCAAGGACCTGATGATATGGAACATTTTCCATAACACCACTTCAAATGTGAGCCTTTCCTTTGTTGAAAAACTCTCCTGCACGTAGAGAGATTGTATGCAAAAAATAATAATGCCATCCTGAGGGGGAGAAGGGGAGGGGCAAGAACTGGAAAGAAATTTGGACTCTTTTTCCTGAGTTGGAAAAGCACAAAGCATTCAGCAATCTGAAAAAAAAAAAAAAAAAAAAAAAAAAAAAAAAAAAAAAATTCTTTGCAATACATTTATAATTCAGTTAGAACTTTGGGAATCAGTTTAGTAATTGTTACCTTGTTCTCTTGTTCTCAGTTTTCAGATGTTCCAACATCACAGCTATCACTTTTAAGTCTGCTCTGTCTTTGGAATGTATTTGTCACATTTTTTATGGACACTTACTGTATATCTGCCTCCACTCTTTCCGGTTCTTCTGATTCCTGGGAAAGAGGGAAATTTGTGAGAACATTCCTCAGGTTTTAGGCAATGCCAGTTATTGCTCTTGGAACACTTTGACAAAGCAGCTACACAGAGAGATACAGAAGTAGTCAAATCCTGTTCAGATTTTCGCTTAGGTGAAAAAAAAAATAATGCCATCTCAGAATCCATAACATACAGAACTTCCATCTGTATTATTTCCCTCTGCCTTTTCAAAAACAACTTACCTGTCAGCTTACCTTTTCAAAAACAACTGTCTTCTATATATACCATATATATTTAGTAAAGATTGAGAAGGATTTGTGAGTAGTAAATGTAAGCTTCTCAAAAAATAAGGAAAACTGGACTCTCTAGTATGAAAAAGAGCTATCAGATTATCTTTGCCAAAGGATCTGAAGCTCTTTGAAGATGAAATGCTGGATGTCACTTACTAAGATTTTCTTTCTCTTCCTAAAATTCAGGTTAAGTCAGCTGGTATAAATTTCTCTAGAATGTAAAATAAAGATGATTAAAGAGGATTCATTGCTGTAGGCAGAGAAGCAGTAGACTTCTGTGCAAGCTGATGGCTATTTTGTACTGCTGGACATGAAGCTACTGGATTTCCACCCTCAGAACACAACACTGTGGCTCTTTCAGTATCCATTTGTGTACATGATGGTGATGGCAAGGAAATTGATCTGCTCATCAGTGACTGTTAGCACAGCAAAATCTGACTGCTTTGGATGGTATAACTCTCATTTAATAATAAACTGCACTCAAAGTTAAGTTTTGATTACCAAATGCTTTCTCTCTTTGTTTAATATATCAGAAAAAGATCCAATGTTCCAATGATGACTAGAGAGCAGCTGCATATGGGTCTTATCTTTTTTAACAGTCTAATCCTCTACTACACTGGATAAAAGGCAGAAGCCTACTCATAGGCAGAAGCCATCATTCATTTAAATGTGTACAATTTTGACTGTTTGAAACATCTGCGTTTGCAGCAGCAGCAGGAACCTGCAGAGGCCCTGCACCTTCAAAAGGCCAAAGCCAATCTTGTCCTTAACAGTGGTGAGGTTTTGCTGTCAGTGTAAAATGTTTTGTAACCACTTTTTGCCAATTGAAAAACAAGACCAGACCCTAGAGACAGTCTGTAGAAAAGGACTGTCTTGTTCCCACCCCTGGATGTGTGTCCAACCTATGTTGCAATGTTTGGCTATGGACTTCTGCTTTTTTTTTTTTTTTTTTTACTGCCTTAATACAAAAGAGTATATCCATGCAAAGGATCTTGAATTTTAAGCTAGCTCCTCACATTTAAATTGCTAAAGCCTGGAAAAAATTATCAACACTTACGTGTCTCAGAATAGTTTTGCAAGTCACCAAGAAATGAGTCAGGCATGAAGTGCTGTCTGTAGGTTGAGGGGGCGACTGAAATGCAAATATCCAGTTACCACAGACAGAACTGTCGGGAAAGAAGGAAAGAGTCTCACACCAGTAACTCAGTCCTGATATATGACCCTTACTAGAGAAAGCTACCCCACAAGGAAAATGAAATAAAGTAATTGTAAAGCAAGGCTGATAAGAGAATGAAGAACTCTGATTCCATAACTGGATAAAGAATCTAAAAATAAATAAATTAAAGTAATGGTTGCCTTTCAATACACCACACAGCAAATAGTTCTCTAAGGTAATCTGTGTTGCCAGCTCCAGATAGCAACTCCAGAGGACTGCTGAAAGTCAGAAGCGGTTGGACAAAGACAGTGAATTACTGCAAAGCTCTAACAAACAAACAAAAAAAAATCAAAAATCAGGAGACTGGCTTAAAAGTCAGATTTGAAAATGATACCACTATATGTACTTTGCTTTTTGTTTCTGAGCCTGTAGGATGGGTTTGAGTCAAATTTTCAAATTGCTCTATGCAAAGGAATGCCAGAACTAACTTTCTCTTGCAATACAATCTGAAACGATCAAATCATGCTGGAATTCCAGGAACTGGAACTTAAATGAAAAAGCAAAATGTAGATGCTGCAATACTAAAAAAAAAAATGTAAGGACAAATGAAGCATAGTAGATGGAGAAATTATTTTTTCTGCCTCAGTTTTTAAAGAGAACACTGACGTAACAAAATACATCCCGTAATCTAACAATGATAAGTCATTCCTTCTCCATCGAGATTTCACTGTTGTAAAGTCTATTGAACTGAGCAGACCTCTCTAGGAATAAAGGTCTTGGGAGCATTCCCATTTTTTCAAGGGAAAAAGGACAACTCATGCATGAGGCAGTGGAGTTTTGGCTGTCTCAGGATACGCTCAGTGAAGTGGCTCTTTGTGAGTTATCTAAATCTCTCCAGTTATATACAACTGATATTTCTAGACATTTGGCTTCTCCTCTGGATATGGACATCTTCTCTGTGAAAAATTGTCCCCATAATTTGTGTTAATCTGCAGCAGTACACTATTTGCAGTGAAATTACAGTGTAATAATTTGCAGTGGCTTCCCTGACCTCCAATTAGGAAATGTCCTACTGTGCTTCAGGCAATTTATTTTCCCCTAGCACAGTTTAAAAATATGTTTACAGTCACAGCTTTTGTGATATTATTTCTCTATCAATGATAAACTTCAGGGAACAGTAGGAATGAACTGGTGAGATTTACTAATTGAATGTTTGCCTTCAAGTGGCCTGTTGGTAATGCTGGAAAACTGTTCAAACTGAATGTGTAGACTGACAAGAAGCGAGGCAGCTTCTTAAAGATTGTCTTATTTCTCCAAAATCAAAACTAAAAGGAGTAAAATAGTAGCCGATGTATTTTTAAACAGTAATGACAAATATAAGCTTTTCATTTCTTTCAGAAAGAGAAACACAAAGCAAAAGAAAAGACCAAAAACCCCCTGCTCCTTTTCTGCATTCTTCCCACTTCCTCCCCCTCCATCCTAACCTCAGCTGCCCTACAACACTTAGTGTGGGTGCTGTTATTATTGGAGTACAGGAATTTTAATCTGGGACAGTTTAACCACTTCCCAAATTAAAATAGGCTATCTCAGCATATGCACAATAACCTGTATCTACAGACATTTTTCTGGCTTTAACACTGTTGGTGTAATTGGAGTGGCAAAATCCCATGCAGAGACCAGGCCTCAGCACAAAGCTTGAGACTGTAACACAGAAGACAATTGAGCTCTGATTTTGTTCATATACTCTAGCATCACTAACAGGTACCTATAAAACAACAGGATTCCCTCCATAATCATTTCTCTTTCTAGAGCAGTAATGACTCCACCGTGATCTTCTGTGAATGGCTAAAGGGAAGAAAGAGAAAAGCCCAATACCAATAGGAGTAGAGAGTACCAACAATTCCTGACAGAGTTCATCCTAAAGTTTAATTTTAACTGTCATAAAAAAAATTAAATAACATTCTACAAGCCTGAAATTCTGTGCTAAAAGTAAAAGTGAATGCTGTAAATAATGCCAGATGCCCTGAACTGAGTCCATGACTGAGTTCATTCTTGAACATATGCTCCTATACATAAATTCTTCATATCTTATGCTCACTGAAGTAAATTCTAAAACCATGAGTTCATTTTACCACTACTGCATACAGTCTTGTCCAGAAATATTACTGTCATTTGATCCACCAGTTCTCAGTCCCCCCCACAGGGAACACACCAGCAACATTCATCTTTAACTTCTTTTCCCCCAACCATCATCCCTGTAGCCACTGCTCTTCCAAGACCATATAAAACCACACCCTCTTTTGGCAGCAGATATTTCCTTTCAACAATAAAAGACAAATTAAAGAGGATACAAGTCCACGGTTGATCAAGAACACTCGTCTGTACAGCCTGCAGCAGGAAGGATGCTGAAGTGTAAGATGTGTCTGAAAGAATCAGAGGAAATGCTGTCACCATCCTCACCAGGAGGTTTTGATCTCAGGTGGGAAAAGGAAATTCAAGATTAATCTGGACTCATCTCATAGACAACTTAAGGATACTGCTGAAACCTCTGAGATGTTCCAAATTCTAAACATTTACCAGTTACTCAGTTAACTGAAGGATATTATGATACAGAATGGAAATGTCATGGTGAGTGAATTTAAATACTTATTTAAATACTCTGCACTGTCTACCAGTTGTAATTAATTACGTGGCTACTGCTCATTAGAAGACATGTATTTAAACCTACCCAGTTTCTCCTGGTACTGGAAAGAAAATATCAACAAGGCCATTGTCTGTGGAAAACATTTCTGTACTTCCCTGTACTCCAAAGACTTTGTTACCCAAGTAATGGAATTACTTTAAACCAGCATGTCTGAAAACAGATATTTGGAGTTTTAAAATAAAGTATTGATCCTTGCCTGAGATATTCAAGATGAGGTGGTAGAATGAGGCAGAAAATACACAGAGATGGCATCCAGTGATGTTATCAGGCAGAGATTTGACTGAAACAAATCTTGGGTGCTTAATTCCTAGTTTTCACAGAGATGAGGGCTGTTGATTTCAATCAACAGTGGTGGGAGTGAAGTACTTACCTACTTTGAGTATGTTGCCCTCAGCCCATTTAGATTTCTTAACTGATCAAACCAGAGCACTGCTATCACTAGTTTATTTATTTGCAGCCCTGAGAAATCCAACACACATGGTTTGCAGTCTGATTAATACACAGTTGGACACACAATTAGGATACAATGCAAAACATTTATCAAGAATAATTTCTTGTAAAATCCGTATAATAAACAAAGGTAAATATTAAGTAAATTTTTTGAATGTAAAACAGATAAGAATCAGAAGAAATGTAGAGAAGGTTTTCTTTTTTTTTTTTTTTTTTTTTTTTTTTTTTTTTTTTTTTTTTTTTTTCATTGGGAAATAATTAAAGCAGGAGTTATTTTTTCCAAGGAAGCAAGACTGATGTTCTGAATCACAGTATTAGATCTTACCAACAATAAAGGATTTCCGCCTCTTGTTTTCAGGAAGACCTTCTTATTTTAATTTTAAGTAGACTGACTGCATTTTTAATCAATTCCTTTAAATAAACCAACATCTATTTTGTCTAAAATGAGATTATAATGTCTGCATAGAAACTTGCCCTGTTGTAGTTAGACTCACATAACTTTCTTGCTTAGTTCAAACTCCAGGAACTTTAGCAAGAGACTGACTGGATGAACAGATAAACAAGGAATTCAAGCTTCAGAATCATGTTATTTTCTATCAAGAGCAATGTAATTGTTTAAAAATCTGCTGACAACTTTGTCTCAAACACTGCAAAGCCATGTGCCACTCCCTTGCTCTCCATTCCAGCTCATCTTTAAAGTATCATGAAAGCTGAAATCTGTCACTTTCAATCAGAGAGCAGCATGTTGAGAAGGGCAGTGCATGCTGTGAAACTATGGAACCTGCCCTATACCACAGGAGGAAAGGACTGCACAGTAATTCGTGCCCTCAGTTTTATTCTTTATTTGAAATATTGCACTAACATCAAAAGTGAAATATCAAAATAAGTATGACAACTCTTCATTTCATAAGAAGCAAGATTCAAGTAAACTCTTTACAGCAAGGGTAAAGAGTGCATAGTTTGAGGCTCAGCCTTTTAAATACATTTCAGCAATTTGCCTGCCAGTTTTTGAAGGGCCTGTACACAGGTACCAACTGTAGTTTTGTACAAACCAGCTTTGTCCTACTGTATATACAGGTTAGAGTAGCTGTGGAAAGAACAAAAGAACATTGTGCATCTTCTCCCTTGAAGTCACCTGGCAATTTCACCAAATCAAAGATAAGCTGACACAAAAGAAGTCTCTTCCCCCTACCTCCTCTACCCTCCCACCAACATCCCATCTGCCAAGAAATGCCAATCTCCTCTGATTTTATTCCAGTACTCATTAACTTCTTTGCCCCTTACCCGTGTCAGCCAGCCTCGGGCTCTTCACTGAAAGATCTTGTAGAGCAATAAAAATGTTTTCTTCTGACTGTCATCCCATATTGGATGTCCAGACTTGCTGTGCTCAGAAAACCATGGTAACGGTGGGTGATATGTCAGTTGGTCCTCTCACATTATATAATAAGTAATATAAGAGAGCATTTATCTTTTGTATGGGAGGAGTGTAGACCTTAATCCCACTATTTCTTTAGGTGTCACAACCATTCAGTATAAAGTAGATAGGCTGTTCCATAAGTGTGCCATACTTGAGGTTTATCATGCTCCAGCACTCAGATCATTCTTCCAGGTGAATAATGTAGTTTGATCTCTTCTGTCCTGCCCTGAAGTTGAGCCCGCTTCTGTTGCCAGTGGTAATTTTGGCAGATAAATAGCTTATAGAGAGCTGCCATCAGTGTAGCAACTTCATCTTGCATCATCCATACCTGAACTGACCTGAGGAATAAAGCACAGCTGGTGGTGTCAAACTGTTTCAGGCCTTGAACAGATCCAATGGTGTGCTGAGAGCTGCTCCCAGGGAATAGCCTTTGTTTCTTTTGTTCTCCAGCAAAAAAAAAAAAAAAAAAACCCTGTGACAATAAAGAGCATCAGTTGCAACACAAACACTTGATGCATGCTGCCACTAGGCCATGTTTGGGATCATTCTAATACAGCAATTTGTTTTTCTGTTTAAATTAATGAAATTAGCACAAATGTTTTTCCCAAAAAAGGAAATACCACCAGGAAAGAAAGGCTGGAGTTGCCAGGTTGCCCACTCACACACTGAAACATCCCTGGACAGGCAAAGATGGCACTTCAGTAAGGAGATGTGGCTGAGCACTGGTTGGAACCACATGGGTTATTTCCCCGCATACTCCAGAGCTCCTAGAATGGTCTCAGCTACAGACCTTTTGTCATGGAATGAACAAAATCCTTGTGGTTGTGTAACTGTAATGGCTCTCCAAGGTGGCTCTCCAGTTAAGAGAAAACCAAAATACTCTGCTCTCCCCTCTCTCATTTATTTATTGATTTATTCCTGACTAGTGCTGCTTGGATTTCAGTCAAATTTAAAGTGTTTATAAATAGTAATTTTATTAACATCTGTTATTTACTTTTCGTTCAGTCATTAATTTTCATGAAACATTCACAGCTAAATATGTGTCTGGCAGACTTAAGTGAGGTGAATACACATAAATATTTAAAAATTGAAACCCATTGCTTCTTGTGACAGGGAATGATTTTTTTAAAGAAATCACAAACAATGTTCTCATTCAAGAGTGGGAAAGTTGCAAAACATTCATCCTAGATTCAAGTTAGAATTTTTATGTTCATGTTAAGATTAGTATGTAATGGCATACAAGCCAAGTGAATGGGACAGGGCTGTATCATGTCTCTGCAGAACAGTATTCAAACGCCTCTTTCCCCATAGAGTACTTTTCCTGGTATATCTAAGCCAGTGTGCGTCATACACCTCCATCCAAGCTTTCCTCTTTTAGCCTGGAGTTTCCTACAGCTTCCTACCAAACTTTTCTTTGTTCCTTAATACCAGTTTCATCTTTCCAGAGGGACACTGTGACCTGCTTTGACTCATGGACTGAGTTAACACAGCACCAAACGTAAACCCAGACTACTCACAGCTGTAGGCTGGCTCCTCACATCTGATGGCCAGGGAGAAGTACCTGAAAGACCTTCTGTGCCACAGACAATATTTCCTTTTTTTTTTTTTTTTTTTTTTTTTTTTTTTTAATTAAAGAGAAGCATCAAGGCAGTACAAACACCTCTCTGAAAACCATTCAACTCAGGTGATTTTGGCAATGTTTTGAGGCAGTGAACCTGAAGAAAAGAAATCCAGAATTCACAAAGCAATTTGTTGCTGAAATCTACAGAAAGAAAGAAAGAAAAAAAAAAAAAAAGCTGATGGAGCTGATGGATAAGGGTGATAATTGCAGGGAAAACACCATTTCCATCTCATGCACCACAACACTACAGACACATTTCTCTCTTGAACTTCTGCAGTAAATACTCTGGTAATGTTTTTGCGAGTTATTCTGCCTACCTGCTCTGCACACTTCTCTGTCTCTGGCAGGCCCTTGCACATGGCCTTTGTTGTTTGCCCATCATTATCCTGTAATGAAGCATGAAAGTATGGTTGATCTTGGTGCTAGAAACACAGACAGACTGCTTAGTAAAGAAACAAGGACTTTAAAACATTTCAAAGGATTTATGGACTCACATTGGTGAACTCAGTCTCCCAAGGATGTGTGTACTGAGCTCACCAGTCACTGAAGCTGTCCTCAGTGCATTCACGGACTACATGCTCCATTTGTAGGGAGGGGTGCAGGGATGCTTTCCATGTACTGTAAGAGTCATCTGTCTTGGGATTACTGTGAATCTTAGAGATGAGAGGACATAGCACAGAAATACAAGATGTGAACATTTCTGTCTCCTTGAGAACAGGATTAACCCTCATACTTATACTGTGAAATAAAACTAGTTACACCCTCAGAAAAAATGCAGCCATGCACAGAGCTTGGACCACATCTTCAGCATGCACCTGAGCTGAAGATTCTCCAGGCAAAGCCCAGTTTCTGTACTGGTCATTGTTGATATCACACTGATAGGCCCAGAGTGAATATCAGCTGAGATCAGCTCTATGCACCCGCCCAAGTTCATCCATTTCTATTCAGCTCAACACTTGTAGCACAAGTCATCCTCTGCTGATACTCCTTACTGAGCCATCATGCAGCCACACTAAAACTTCACTCTCTGAAGCAGCACTTGTATTCAAGCTCCCACAGAGCTCTAGTTTCAGGGAGAAGATGGGACTGGTCCTGCAGGATTTTGGTTTTTATTGTTATGGTTTATTTTTAATGAAACAAACTCCAAAAATGCACTGTGCTTTGCAGTGGAAGAAGTCTTACATAGCCTTTTAAAGAAATGGCAGCAAATGCTGTTAAAGCCTTTTTTCATAATATTTACAAAGTAGTTGATCCAGACAGTAAAGGAACAAACTATATATCAGAAATCAGGAGAGATTTTCTTGCATAGTTCTTGAATGAACAAACACTGAGTGTCCTGAAGTTGCAGGAAGCTCCTGACTTGTTATCTGTCTTATCCATGGGGTAAGCAGGGGCTCTAACAACTCTCCTTCTAATGGTGTTCCCATTTTTGTTTGGTCAGGCAATTGGCTCTGGGGCTCACAGGTAAGTTGGGTGCCCTCGTGGCAAATCAGGTAACATCTGCTTTGTCTTCCTTCATCAAAATATAAGCTCAGTGTTAGCATATGGAAATATACTGTTGCTTCATGCTCATTTTGTTTAAATCAGTCTATTAATTTTTGTACTACGCAGTCATTCTCAAGACAGGCATGACCTCAGTCTTTCATTATTTAATGACTTTCCCTTTGTGGGACAATGTACAGCTCTTCCATGTTGCTCATCACTTTTGGAAAAGGACCAGTTTCAGGAGTTCTTTGGCTGAGTGAGGAGGGGGAAAGGAAGAAAAAGCCTTCTTCATTGCTTTTTAAGGACTGAACTCTAGTCTTGCTCTCTACATGCTTGGGAAACTCCAGATAATTTCTGCCAGCACAAATGATGAAACCTGAATTACACGCTTCTGTGAATGCAAACAGTGGCACAGGAAATTGTTTAACCCTTGAAAAGGTTAAAACATAATTTCTTAAGACAGCCTCACCTTAAGTGAGGTGTTTTCCTCTTTGAAGCATCTACAGAGCATTAAAAGGGTTTCGAGTGAAATGGGACAGACTGAAGCAACTTCTCATCTTTTTCCATTGCTATTTATTGCCAGTGAAGTGTTCCTATGCATCTGCAATGGCACACATTTCTCTAGGGGACAGGAAGCTTTAGTGTATATTTCCAATGAAACAACTTCTAAAAACCAGCCTGGATGCATCATTTTGACCTCAGCATTTAAAGCTTATTTCCCTGCAGACTTGGAGGCAGAGTGAAGTTGTTGGGTGAGACTCCCAGTAAGACTGGCAGATGAAATTTGCCTGTTTCAGCAGGTCGGGGCAAATGCTGAGGTCAGCAGAAGGAAGAGCCCTGCCCTGCTCTGGCTCTGCCCCATGTGAGAACCAGGAAAAGCCTGAGCAGCTGCTGTTGGCCATGGGAGGCCTTGGGAGTGCGTGAGCAGGGCTGGGGCTGGTCAGGCTCAGCAGGAGCTGCCCACACTGTTCCCAAACCTCCCACCCAAACTATTCTCCACCCAAACATCGCTCCCACCCTTTCCCTCCTTCCCACTGGTGGGAGCAGCCTGCCCTGGCCCAGTCTCGATGCTTTCTTCAATGTCACTTCAGCCCAAAAATCCAACTCACAAAAGAGCAGGAGCTGAGGAGGATAGAGGAACATCCCTATGGCCCCATCGTGGGATGGACCCATTGCTGAAGAAGAGCAGGAGCTGAGGAGGATAGAGGGCTGTCCCCGTGGGATGGCCTCACATGGGCAGGCCGCTCACTCCAGGTGCTCCAGTTGGATTCTAACAGCCAGGTGCAGCTGAATGCCCATTTCCCACTTTGCCCAGTGAACACCTCTGCTCACAAATACAGGGTTATGGTACATCCCTCGCTGGGGGAGCCGCCAGGACCTTTCCCATGACAGCGGCAACACGAGCCCTCATCCCACGAGGGGAGCACCGACCCCCCACGGCTCCGGGGCCAGGCAGGACCAGGGGGCAGCAAACCAGCCTCAGCCTCCCCCGCGGGCACCGGGAGCTCCCCGCGCCTGCCCCGGCCCCACCTGGAGAGCCCAGAGCCCCCTCCCCTCCCTGCCCTCGGCCCGGCCTCTCCTCCCGTCAGCTTTCCAGGGGGGAAAACTGGTTGGGGGGCTGTGGGCGGCCAGCCCGGGCAGGGGCCGGGGAACGGGGGCTGCCCCAGGGCTCCTGCCGGGCCGGGGGATGGAGCGGGGCTGGAGGGGGGCCGGGGGATGGAGCGGGGCCGGGTCCGGGCGGGCGGAGGGAGCGGCGCCTTGTCCGGAGGGGGGTGCGGAGCCGCCGTGGAGGGCGGAAACGGGGTGGGGGGATTTGCGTCAGTGAGGGAGCCGAGAGCGGGCGAGGGCGGGCGGGACGGAGGGACAGACGGACGGAGGGAGCCCAGAGAGGCACCGGCCCCGCCGCGCTCCGCTGCCCTTGGCCGCCCCATGGAGCTGTGCCCGGGGCCCGCGCCGCCCTCGGGATGGGCGCTGCCGCTCCTCCTCGCCCTGGGCGCCGCCGGGCTCGGCCAGGGCACCCCGCACCTGCCCTACTCCCGGCCGGGCTCCCGCAGCAAGTGAGTCCTGCCCCTGCCCCTGCCCGCCCGGGGCGCGCTGCGGGACCCCCGGACCAGCCTGACCGACACTGTCCATCCTTCCCCCGCAGGAACTGGTGCGCCTACATCGTCAACAAGAACGTGAGCTGCTCGGTGCCGGACGGGACGGAGAGCTACGTCCAGGCCCAGTACAAGTGCGCCTGGAACCGGTTCCCCTGCGAGCCCACCCTGGTGTAAGTAGCGCCGGGGGCGCCTGGGCCGGGACAGCGCCCATTGCCGAGCCCCGGCGATGGGGGAGCGGCGCTGCCTGGGGCTGTTCTGGCGCCCCGAGAGGGGCAGGGCCCGGTAAAGGGGTGAGCACCGGCCCCGGTCCCCGGCGCGCCCCGGACAAAGCGCTCGCTCATCGCGGACATGGGGAGCGCTTTGCGGACATGGGGCTGCCGGGGCTGATCGGAGCCAGACTGAGCCGCTGCCCTGCCCTGGCGCTCCTCGTGAGGCCGGGGCGGCGTGCAGGAGGGCGGGAAACACGCGGGCGGCTCTCCCCGGGCGGCAGGAGCGGGATCAGGATCAGGAGCGCACCTGTCTGTGCCCGCCCGGAGCGCACCTGGCCCGGCCGCCCGCGCACCGCCCGCCAGAACCGCCTTGGGGCTGCTGGATCGGGAGAGTAAAGGGAGAGCCAGGAACGCGAGCCAGCGCCTTTGCAGCCGTGTATCCCTGTCTCCTATCCAGCAAGGGGAGCGGCCGGGCAGATTTTACGGGGGTAGCGGAAAGTTGCTGTTTGATTTTAGTCTTGGTGCGTGTGAGCACGTGGTGATGTGGAGGGGCACCTGGGGCAGGTGTGCTCGGCAGGCACGGCAGGCACAGGGAACTGATGGAGCTCTCTCACCTGCTGGCTGATCACGGGCAAATCTCCTTTCCCCATTTTTCTACTTGGAAAGCAGATATTTACACGTTTCTGTTTGAAGGTTCTAGGCAATATTTACTCTGTGAAACCATCCCCACGCAGTCACTGGAAAGACACCCATAGATTTTTTTGTAGGCTCAAACTTGGGGTTGAGGCGATGATGAAGAGTGTTTTACAATAAAGCTACAGTAACTAGTTTTTATTTTGACATGAGACAGATACTGCTAGATCCTGGGTATTACTGAAATAGAACTTCAGACCCTGGTGACGCTGCCACCCTGGGGCCTGTGACAATGGGTGTTGGGTGTTTGGCATTCAGACGTGCTGCCTTCTGTTTGTTTGGGTTGTTATCATTGTTAAAACCCCAGCTTTTCTCTATATAAACACTTAGAATTTGAGGGGAAAAAACAAAGACGGCAGACAGCTGAGTAACAGTGTCCTGTGTAACTTCCCTTGTTTCTCTTTGGAGTCTTGAACTGGCCATTTTGGAATTCTGATTGAGTTTATGGATGTGTAATGGGGTGTGCCCTCTATCCCGGGAAGTCTCTGTAGTGCAGCTACAGAGGCACAAGGAGGGGTTGAAACTGAGCTCTTTATACATATAAATCACCAAGCGTTAAGATAAGGAAATTTAGAGGCAGTAAATTACGACTTTCATGGACTAGTTGCTAAGTAGATAGTGAAGAAAGTGCAAAGGCATTGCTTCTAGCTCAGGAAATTCCTGTACTGAGAGTGTGAGATTGTTGGCAGAAATAACAGGGGGTAGCCCAGCTTGAGCAGGGCCCTGGATTGCACGACCTCCAGAAGTCCCATCCTTTCCAGATTTCTCTGTGGTTCTCTGAAATGGCATTGTCTGTCCTCGTGCTTCTAAACATCTGGAGTTGGCTGCTGTCAGAGAGAGAATATGGGGCTGAACAGACATTTGGTTTCACCAGCTGTGTCCAGTCTCATGAGGTTTTTTTGTTCTTTTGAGAATGGAATTAGATGCTTATCATAAGACTTTGTTTTCTCTGTTTGACTTTCTTTGGTGAACATCACTGTTGTTTTCTTCATAACCGTAATGGCAACTGCAGAACAACTCTTTGTTCTTAACATAAAGTATTCCTTATTCTTACCATAAAATATTTTTATTCTGTCATAGCACCAGCTGATTAACACCAAGAGAAGCGGAATGTCAAAATCTTGAACTTTTATTGTGCTCACAACTGTTTAGAGGTTGTAATTTTATTTTTATGTCTGTTGTATATACACTCCCTTAATGGCAGAATAAGAAAGATGCTAATCCAAAAAGTTGGAAATATATGCCTCAAACTCTGCAAAGCCCTAACTTGATTCCTGTGAAAAATATTGTTTAATTCAGAAAGAGTAGCGGTCTGCATAACAAAATGTGTTTATATATGTTTGCTAGCTAATGTTCACAAAAATAGGACAGGAAAGAGCTGTAAAACAACAAAGAAATGACTGTGAGGTCTTTGTGGAAATTATTCTCTTTTTTTCTCCTTTATACACTTGAACAGAGAACTTAAAATGAACTAAATAGCAGATATTCATGGGAATAAAGTACAGTCCCTGTGTAGTCTGCTCTTGATACCCATGGTTTATCTAAGAGCTCATTCAGCTGCAGACAGTGGGGACAGTGAGATCCAAACCAAACAAAGAGTTCCTTAACTGTATCATGGATGTGTGTTTTATTAGTACTTAAGTACTATTAGGTCTATTTTTTAATCAGTCGGTGGATTTACTGTTGGTTTATATTAGTTTAAGACTAGATTTAAAGAACCCTTTTAGTGTTTAGGTACAGTCTAGGTTATGCATAACAATTACTTAGATTGCAGTGTATAGGGGAGCATTTCACTGCCTTAAACTTGCAGTGTACTCCTGGATTCCATGTGTTCTTTACAGACAATGAGTGTGTGTGTTGCAGATACAGATTATAGTCAGCCCTGATTTGATTTTTTTTTTTTTTTAGAAATAGAGAGCTCTGGTGATTAAGCCTAAAATCATATGCATGCATGAACCCTTCTTATCTACCCTTTAAGCCCATTAAAATATAATTTGTCTGAAGACAAAAACCCTAAAGCCCCCTGTTAGAATGACTACACTTTCATGATTGTTGACTGTAAATTCACATTGTCTGCTGGGTGTATTTCCTGAAAGGTTAAGTTGAAATTCAGGAAATTATTACACTTCACTGTTTAACTGTTTTATAGGTACTTGGGCTCGATAGTGCATGTCCCTGCTGAAAAGTTGGTGAATGCTTTGGCTGATTAAGGTGTCAGGGATGAATGAGATGAAGTGTGGCTGCTTAAGAGATAGGAAGAGAGTAGAAAGAAAGAGCAGAAATGCCCTTTGAAGTATGTTCCCTTTGAAGTGTGGGGGGCTCCTGATTTATTTTTCTTAAAACTGTGACTAGCAAAGGAAGGAGAAACTTTGTTATTAGAGGGTCATTGGGCTGAAAGGTACAAAAATATTAGTGTTTATACTGACTAAAAAGAACTTGGATATTTTGAAATTTAATACTACTTCATAAATAAGTGACCCCTCACTGCTTCTTTTGTCAGGGATTTCCATTCCTAGCTTTCTTATGAATGGTTTGGTAACTTAATTAGTAATAATAGCCATTTGCAACTAGTAGTATTAGAGCTGCAAACAGGACTTCCCCCCATGAGATAGTAAATAAAATAGAAAAAAAAATAGCTTGGTAAGAACCTCTGGAGGTCATGCAATTCTCTCATAGCCCCCAGCTAACAGCAGAACCAGTTTCAAACTTAGATGAGGTTGCTCAGGGACTCAAAGAAAGGTTGTTTTATCAGATCTCTTAATTCATGTACCAGCCCCCATTAATTATGCTCATGTGAGTAAAGGTATTTGTGTGCTCAAGTCAGGTCATCTGTCTTTAGCTTGTGAGAAGTGAATTTCATGATTTAGTGTAAACTTCTCAATACTAATGATACATGTATATACAAACCAAGCCCATTATTTCATTTAGAAAATGATCAAGGAAGTGATGAATGAATCAATAGCTAAATTAGCAAGCCTCTCCAAATCTCTCATTGAGCGATGTTTTCCAACTTCTTGTCATTTAACACTTTCAAATGATCATAAATAAGCCCAGTGCCAAACTAATCATGATTTTATTCATGCCCCAGAAGAAGATTCAAAACACAAGATTGAAATTACTTTAGAGAATGTTACTACAAGTTTTCTGCATTCATAAACATCAGAACAGATTACTACTACAGAGTAAAACACTGCTTTTAATAAGCAGAGTTCTGCAATAATTAACAATCTCTTACTGGGTAAAAGTGGAAATTTTATTACTGAAAACCCTCACACGAGAGATCCAATTAGAGTCGAATGGCTTCATCCATCTGGCAACCCCAGAACGACCTGGGTGGAGCACATCAGCCCCAGCCTAGGAGCACAGAGGAAATCCCCATGTAGTTTTCAACCTTCTAACAGTCCCAATGTAGTTTTCTCTGAGGCTATTCTGTTGCTAGAAATCCAGAATGCAGATCAGTGTCAGAGTGCTCAGCACCAGGCAGGATCAAACCTCAGATATTCAAGTCAGCACAGGTTGAGCCTGTGTTTGCCACTGGCCTCCAGCAATACATATCTCAAAGAAAAACTTTCAGGATGCACAAAAACTTGAAGGGAAAGCATGAACTGTTTAATGTTTCCCCTCCAAGTATCTATAAAGGTCTTCAGGACTTTCTTTCCAACTTTGTGTATTTTGTATGAAGCAGAATTTCTTTGTACAGGCTCCAGCTAGCTGACTGCATGGGGAGGTTAGCCTAGGGGCTTCTGCATTGAAAACAGTAAGGAAACTTAAAAAACTTCAATCTCCTGGAGTGCTTGTTTGAAAATCTTTGAGATCCTGCTGGGTGTGGTAAGTTTTCCTGGCTGTCTCCCCAAGCCTGAAATTGTGCATCTCTGTCTCCATGCACTGAAGGCAGCAGAGTCTTTCTTCTCTGTGAACTGGACAGGGAATTTTATTTCACACATCATTTGAGTTTGTTGCAATAATGTAAAAAAAAAAAAAAAAAATCCCATGCTGCTCCTCACTTTACATTAATGTAAATACTTGAAGTTTCATGCTTTTCTGGTTTGAGAAATGTGTGACCTGGAGGTCTGGAGCCTCTTCTGTTAAGCACCAAACTGTTGCCAAAGCAATAATTTTTTATTATTTTTATTTTCAGGGAGCTGCTGACCCATTTAGGTGTATTTCATCATTAATCACCCAAATAATCAAGGAACATTTTGTACCATTAGACAGTGGGCAGTGCCACTTTTACTCATTGGGGATATAATGACTCCCATCTGACTTCATTTTTGCATTCTCTTCTCATCTTTCCTTTCCCTTCTGGTTCAGTTTTAACTTGGTGTCTTGAAAAGTAACAACTCTCAAAACAATGCTCCATTCTATTCCTAAAGTTGGGGTACCACTTAATCCCACAGGTTAGCTCTTGTCTTCCTTGTTTATTGTTTATTTGTTTCATCTGGGTATGTATTCAAATAATCTGTCAGCAACAGCTCTTTCTGGAGCATTCTAGGAAACAGCTTATTTCATGGGCAGAGAAGCAGAAGAGACTATTGGAGCTCAGTTTTTCAGGCAGCTTTATCAGCAGCAGTGCTCTGCAACCTCACTTCATCTTTCCACTCGTGTAAGGTGAAAAACAGTGTAAATCCCAAGACTGAAGCTCTGCTTTGAGCTTTTCAAAGGCTGGCTGTGGCTCTGGGTTTCTTAAATGCATCCTGTGTCATCGTTTTGCTGCTCATAAGAAGAGGATGCCTACCTAGTGGTAATTTATGAACATTAAGAGTATTAACATTTTAAACTTCTGGGCATTTCCTACTGGACTTTAGTGGTCAGCTTTTTGAAAATAAAATCCTTGGCAGCAGAGAGAGAGTTAGGTAGATATTTGTGTATGTGTGTGTGAAGTTATATATACAACAAGAAGACATCACTAGTATGAGACATGAGGTCACGTTTCAGAGTGTCCTTGGTTCTTTCTTCCATGAAGAAACAAGAGAGAAAATTGTAGTTTGAATCTCATCTTTTTTTGATAGGAGAATTCCAGCTGAGTGGCATAAAATCCACTGTATAAGTAATAAACAATGGCACTTTTGGAGACTTTGAAATGAAACCATGTGGTGTTGCCTGAGAATAGTTGAATGTTCTTGTGTTCTACGAGTTCCTGTAATCTTCTGTCCTTCTTACTGAACAAAGCACGAACTCTGCAGTAAAATTCAGCCATATTCTCTCAGATGCATTGAAATAATGTTCAGTGTTGAAGACAACAAAGTACCAGAGACCAGGCTGTCATGAGCAAATTGGGACAGCATGGTTCTCTGCTTCTTCCCTGGTAGATGAGATGACAGTTTTATTTAGGGATAGACAAATACAACTTTTTCCTTCCTTGTATGAAGGAGTAATACAATCACCTGTGCCAGGTCCCTGCCCACTTAGCAATTTCTTCCAGATGGAAGGCCATCTTCTCCTATCATGTTTTCCAGGTAGCGTGAAGAGACCAAGTAAAAACAACCAATGGAAAAAAGTACTGAGTCTCTAAGTGCTCCATGAAACATTCAGTAAAATTACAGTGTTTTCATGGTCAGATACTAAAGCACTCCTTGCAGTGACCTGGATGGGTGTTTTTTTGGGTGTGTACGCAGCAGGCAGTTGTGTTCCTGTGGATGCAGAGTGCTTTGACTCATTCCCTTGCTTTCCTTCAGTTTCTTCCCTGTTAATCCTCTCAGCCAGTAGCAGTTTTTTGTTCAGGATTTAGCTCAGAACAGATCTGGTACAAATGTTGGCCGTGCTATGCATGAGTGCAAACTTCATTAAGAACTCCCTCGTGTGCCTGTGCAAGTCCAGAGAAACTGAGTTTCCTGGGTCATACACACTAGTGGTGCTTGTCATAACTTTATATTTGCCACAGGAGTGCCTCAAACTTTGTTTCTCCCAGCACAAAAAATTTTGAAGCACTCTCTTCTTGCTTTTTGTGGTATATATTTTGTTTTGATTATTATGTTATCCAAAGGCCTTTGAGGAACTTCAGTCTAGATGGCTGTGAGTGGGCCAGGCACTGGACTAATGTCTAAGGTCTGTGGCATTTTTCTCAAGAAAATGTAATTGCCCAGACCCCAATGCCTGTTAAGACATTTACTGACCTACTTTATATAAATTTTGGAAAGAAAAAATGCTAGGTAAAGGAGGAATAGCAGTGTAAAGATAAGAGTTGCTTAAGTCCATCTGTAAGAAGCAGCTTAATGTCTCTAATGCCAGATATATTTGCCCAGATATATGCCCAAAAATATTTTGGGGTGCAATAGGATTCTTTTTAAATAGACTTTTGCTGCATTGTATAATTGAGATTTATCATGGCTTTGGTGGTTTCACTGAACATCTAGACTTCTGTAGGATCATCTATTCCTGTCAAAACATCTTTTTGCTGCTTGCTATAAATGCCTTAGGATAAATTCTTAGTAAAGACACACTTTTCTCAAATTAAGCACATCTGTGGGCTGGAACACAAGCTCGTGCTGGTGCTGCTGTGTAGTGGCAAGATAATAAAAGAGCAAAAAACAAAAGTGGGATTTGATTCACCCTGACCTGAGTTGTCTGCCCTGTATGCAGAGGGATGAATCTGAGTGTGGGAGCTTAGACATGCAGTGATGGTGACACAGATGCAGGTCAGTGGTGTCCAGCACACTCTGTAGGTAATAGGATGTAAATAATGACTTCAGGGTGAGATGCAGCCCTGTTTTGACTCTGCTGGCTGTGTGGACTATTGCTGTTGGCCTTCATGGAAATACAGACAACTAAAACTTGTCCTTACCTATATACAAGGCACCTGAAATCCAGGTGTGCCAAAACTCACTGTGACAGACAACTGCTAAAATCTCCAGATATTTAAGTGGATCTAGGATTTCTGCCACCATTTGTAGGGCATACAATTAGGCCTGCATGCTTGGGAAGCAGAAAACGTAGGATCAACTGGTTCTAGTTCAGTGTTTGTGTAGTATAAATAACAATAAGGTCTAGTTTCGGCAGAAAATAAAATATGTTTGGTCAAAATATGATTGCATTTAATTACATCTTCTATGTAGTGTTTTTGGGTGGTGTCTGTATACCACTTCTTTGCTCCCATTGCAGTATATTGGAGATTTGGATGACTGGGACTATACAACTCTAGTATAACTGTATAAATATAACTATCAGACGATGCAATTTACAAAGAATGTGTCTACATGCAATAAAAATGTTAAACAGTGTAGATTTGATATCCTCTATTTTATAAAGACAGAAATTTGCAGGCTGCTGAAGTCATGGGACTTGTTCCAATCACTACAGAATTTTGGAACAACCTTGAAGTTTTGTGCTCAGAGTAAACATTTTATATGCTGCTTATGTAGAAACAGGCTGATTCTGTGGTCCCTTCCTCGCAGTGAGGATGTGGTGGCACTTATCTCATTGCATTTCCCAAAAGATTGAATGTTAATATCCAGTTACAGAGCTGAGCCATATGTTTTCCCACCAATTTTGTCCAAATGTTTCTGATTTGTTTCATCACTATTAGGTGACATGCCAAATATCAGTGTTAACTGTTTCCTTCTGTGGCTTAGCACCATGAGAATATTATAGCTCATTCCCTAGTCAAAATGTCCAGCATTTGCAGCAAACATGAATTTTTAATTAAGCCTTTTCCTATGGAAGTACTTCTCTCTCAAAGAAGAGGAGTATTTGAGTGCTATTGTCATTCTGTACAACTTCATTTCAGCTGTGAAACACTTAAGAGATTAGAAGTGGAGATTTGCATTACTGTTCTGGGTGTGTTTTGTCATTTAACCAGCATGTTGAGTTTATAGTGAAGGTGGTAGGCATAGGTAGTTTTGTAACTGCTTGTGCCTGTTGTGGAAAAACTCCTAAAAAAATGTTGTTCTTATGTTCTCTCTTGCAATGAAAGATTAGAGACAGTTGATATTAACCTTTATTCATGCTTTATAAAAGAATGATTTCAGTATTTAGCTCAATTCATCAAGAGATTATGACCATCATCTTGGACTTGAAGTCCACAGGAGAATGCAGTGACTAGGCACAGTATATGCTGGTGTGTTATGTGCAACTTCTAACCACATAAGAAATTGCTATTTTTTAAATAGTTTTGAAGTATACTTGTAAAAATAATGGTGTTTATTAACATGTATTTGAATAGCAGAAATCCAAGTCAACCAGAGAAAGATTTGATGTTTTACTGGTTTTGAATTGCATTGCAGCATATAAAGGTATGAAAGTGGAGCCTCAATTTTTAGGACGCTTTTGAAACTTTTGTGGACCCTTTTGACAAAATTGCCTCACTAGATAACTCTGTAAAGATTCACACCTGCCAGATAAACAATGTGAAACTCGATGTTACATTTCAACCATGTATCTTTATCCAGCTTTATAGAGAAGGAATGTTTTGTCTCTCTGGGTACCCTGAGTGCCTTTTGTGTGTTTTACATGTTTGTGATTGTATATTTATGTGTTTGCTGTGACTATGAATGAGTAATTGGATTTGGAATACTGCAGATTTAAATAAAGACATGTCTGATTTGTATATTTTGATAGTTCCCAGTCCTGTGTCTTTCACATACGCAGTATCACAAATTAGGGATGTGGTCTCTAGCAGAAATTTATGGTTTGTTTTGTTAGAACTGTAACCAACAACGTAATTGTGTTAGTGCTCTTAGCTGTTATCCTAGCAAAATCCTGGAAGTCTCTGTTTTCTCCACTGAATTTCACTGAGTGAGCAAAGTTCTGACTTTAGAAAGCATCTTGTATGATTGAGGATCTCCCTGGGGCTGGGTGCATGCTGGTGACTCATTTGTCAGTGCAGCTGGATGATGCTGTTCCTTGCATGGGCAACTTGCACAGCAGTTGTGCTTGAAGAATGTCATTGGTAGAGAGGCTGTAGCAGTGAAGCTGTGATTTAAAAAAAAAAAAAATTATCTGACTGGATTCAAATTAGAGAAGTGCTGGTGTAAGTTCCTGTTTCCCAGCCTTACATGATTAGCCTTCCTGGAGGAAATGAGAGTAGCTGTGTGATTCATTCAGCTGGACTGGGAGTATAGAGAAGTAGTTCTTGGTAAGTAAATCCCAATTGAATTTTTGAGCCATCCATGAGTATAGCTGTCTTGTTACCACAGTTCAAAGTGTGAATATGAAAGCTGTTCTAGATCCAGGTTTTGAAATGTTCTGATTCTAGATTATTTTTGGCTCTAGGAAATTGTGATTTATGATTCAGGTTAATCTGTATTTGATGTACCATGTATGAAAACAAAACAGTCCCAATTTGTGTTTCAAATTTGAAAGATTTTTTGAGATGTGGACTGCTTTTCAAATTTTTTTTAAAATTAAATCATATTTAAGCATTTTATGCCTATTAGGATCAGGAAACTATAAAACAAATAAGAATGGGAATGTGAAACATGCCTGGTTTTTTATTTTTAAGATGAAGTTTGGAAAAGTTTTAAATTTTTGACATAGGAAAATATTAAGCTTGATTTCTTTTTTTGTTTATATTCTTCTTTTGTATTTGGTTGTGTCATGATTTTTATGACTTTGAAGTCATCCGAAAGTGTCTGTATTGATGAATATGCCTGCAGAGAAGGCGTTCAAAGAAAAAATTGTTAAAGATATGATGGAATATCCTTGTTCTGTGATTTGAGCAAAGAAGCACGCAATTTGCATATGAGTAGTTCTTATTCATTTTACAAAGTTAGTTTCAGCTATATTCTTAAAACTTTGTTGGGAAAAAAGAGAGATTTGGCATTTAAAAACAACCAAAATACTGTATTTTTTCAGGAAGGGGTTTGGCCCTGAAAGTAAAAAGAGGAACACACACAAAGTTAGGAGTAGTTAAGTGTTTTATGGAAATCATACAGAAGTATGTACAACCATTTCCGGCATGGGAAAACTGATCTGGAAGTTCAAAGTTTGCATTTCAGTAATGTGGTGGTTGTGAGAGAGGTTGTAATGACTCTCAAAACCACTTCAAAACACTAAATCATCTAGCTAATCCTGTAGCTCCTGACTCTGGCAGCTAGCTGGAAGGAAAGGATTCAAACCCAGATTATCTACACAAGATGTGGTTTAATACTATAGATAAAGGAGAAAGAAAAGGAAGTTCCTGGGTGGCCGGGGTATTGTTCTTCCCAGTGGTGCCCTCTACATTGCACTCCTCTATTTAATTTTTAAAGCACTTGACCATGGGGATTTCTGTGCTTTGTAAACAGAATTCAGCAGATGTTTAAGTGAAAACTGTAGAAGAAATGATGAGCTGGAGTGCAGTCTACAGCTGTTTCATATATGGTGTTCAGAAGGTATGAAAGGATTGGAAACCCTTTCTGAGTTTACGTGCTCCAAGTCAGAGACTGAAAAACTGACAGCCACAGCAAACCACTGCAGTTATGAGCAGCTCATAGAGAGAGATACAGCACAGCCTGACCCTGCCTTCCTATGCAGATCCATAGAAGAATGAAATCCAGACAGGCTTATTAGGATAAACTACTTTGGAAGTTTGGAAATAGTTGGAAAAACTACGATTTTCTCCAGTGAATGTAGCTTTTTTCCCCTTAAATGAGGAGTCATAGATGAAGTGATAATGCAAAACAACACTGAGTATTTCCCAAGTGCAGAGATTAGACTATACATTTGGAAGGATACATTTGGAAAAGAAACAAATTCATAATTAATAGTTAATATTTTAAGCACACCATCACGAGTTTGTTAACCAGCTTACCAAAAAGGGACAGCAAATGGCTGTCAGATGGAGGACATTATATTAAAATTATATATCTGAAATATGCTGAATAAAAAAATGTTAGAATTATTTCAGCAACTATTTGCACTCATGGCAGGAGAAGCTTGGAAGGGTAACAGTAAGCTGACTCCCACTCTGTGACTTTCAATAGGAAATGTTTCATAGTCTATGTAAGATTTATATCTTTCCATTTGGTAGCTGATTTTTTTTTAAATTTTTTTTTACTAGTAAGGAATTTTGCATATTAATACAAGGCCATGTTCAATGAAATAGGTGATTTTTGTGTGATAGCATGGCTGCTTCTGGTGCTGTTCTGCACTGTGTTCTCTGTCCTAGGATACATGCCCTGTGAGCCCAGCCAGGCTATGGCTGAAATCTCTTAGAGCTCCTGTAGATTTCTTTGCTGCTGTACTGCATTTATTCTGCTGCTATTACTGTTTTGGGACACCTCAGCTGGGAAATGAGCCTGTCATTCATTAATGGATGCAAACTGTTCTAATCTGAAATAATCTTATGGAAAAAAGATCTGGAAAAGCCTTAGGGAAATCAGAAGCATGATGCTAGTTTAACTGAGAGAAAGGAACCCACATGAGAAATTGGGATGACTTTTTTGTTTCTATGTGTTCCAAGAATACCAGTTTATAGAGCTGAGGTGGCAAATCCCTGTTTTACTCATTTTCCTCATCTCTCAATCCAAAATGAGCTGTACCTTAAATTGATTTAGTTTTTATCCAATAGCATAGGCTCTGCTTATGCTCTGGTGGGATAGCGCAGTGTCTGACCACAGCTGAACATGTAGGATGTGTTGTAAGGGAAGCTATGGAAAAGTCTATGGTTAAAGAAAGTTGCACAACCAGAATCAGTTTGCCATTTATTAACTTTTGAGTGGATAATCAGGGAAGCTCAAAATTGTATGTACATAATGTGTGCATAGGTTTATCTGCCAGACCCTCTTCAACTTAACTGAAGTAGGAAAGAGTTGATTCCTTTGTTGGCTATAGTGTTTCATCTGATTCCTTCTTTCATGTCCTTTTCTGACTCATACTTTTAGCATTTTGTCCTTTTCTGGAATATTCCTCTCAGCTTTGACTGTGCCCTACATATGGTTCTGAGAAATTGTTTAAGTGGAGACTGTGGAAATACAAAAAGGGGGAAGCAGGCAGAAACATTCTGTGATGTTCAGAAGAGCCCTGGAGGGAGGGTTGCAATGAAAAGTTAGAGGAAAAACATTTTGAATTCATAGAATAAGATACTGGTGGTCACCATTACTCTCAGCGGTTTCTGATGAGTTCACTTGCCAGAACATTTTATCCCTCTGCTCATATATGAAAGCCCCTATTCCATGGCTCCCTAAAATGACTGTGTTGAGTGGAGGCAGCTTTAAAACCTAGACAGAAACATTTGTTCATTCGATGTTTAAAGCAGAAAATGAATAATGACTGTAAGTATTTGATTTTCATTATTAAAAATTCTGAAACCTATTTTAATTTTAACTTTCATCTAAATAGCAGCTTGGGTTATGGATTGTTTGAAATGCTTTCTGTTTTGGCAGATACCGAACGAGTTTCAGACCTCGGTACACAGTTGCGTATAAGACAGTGACAGAGCTGGAATGGAGATGTTGTCCTGGCTACAAAGGGGAAGACTGCAGGGAAGGACCAGCAGAAAAGCCAAACACTGCTCGTCGTCCTGCAACGCCAGTGAAAGCTGTCCTGAAGAAAGGCACAGGTAACTTTTTTGTTTGAATCTTGGTATGCACAGTCATGTCTGGTTTCTTGTTTTGTCTTCTAAGGATAAGAATCATTATGGTTTCTGTTGAACTCAACTGCTGGCAGGTTCAAAAAGCCATTAGGGTTGACTCTGTGCAGTGAGAAAATAATAGCCAGGCAATAGCAGTTCTGATACAGAGAATTTCCTGAAAAATAACAGAGGAATGGGCTGTAGAACACTGGCTGGAAATGCTCATAGTTCCAGAAAATCTTTGGGTTAAGATTGTGGGTTTTGTAAGAATTTAGGGGTGGGGGGAGTTTGTGGTTTCTCCAATGTTCAGGAAAAAAAAAAAAAGAATATTACTAAAACAAAAACCCCAGATACTAATTTTAATGATATATAAGGGTTCCTAGAAGTTTCACGATGTTTTCTTTCAGATTGTGAAGATTTTACAGATTCACATTAGATTACATGCCTTAATAATGAGGAATAAGGGAATAAGTATGGATAAGCCTCAACTTCTGAAAAAATATCTTAAAGAATGAATGGTGTTTGTTTGTGTAAGATACTGTCTTCTGAAAGGGCAAGAAAGAATGCTGTAACTGCCATATTATGCCTTTTCTCCATTAAAAAAAATGATAAACAGATGTTTCCTTCTGAAGAACTTTTTCCAACATAATTGGAGATTAGTGTCACATATAGCACTTAGTCAGATTTCCGCATGTGTTTTCTGTGTGGTGGAATGTATTGAATGACTGAATACATGGTTTCAAACTAGTCCCCCATAGATTATACACCTGCTTTAAAAACAAGCTTTTTAATATTTTGTTATCTGACATAAAATATTAATTCAAAAAGATGATAATAAAACATTGTGATACTGGTATCTGTCTTCTCTCTTCTAGACAAAATTAAAAATTAATTTTGACTTTTCCTGCAGTTTATCCTTTTTTCACTTCTGATAATGTTTGTTTTCTGAGTTTTTGTTCGGGATTTTCTGCAATTGTTACATATTTTGTGTGAAATTGAACATGCAGATTTGTACATGGCTTTCTAAATGAGGTCCAACTAATGACAAGATTCAGATTCATTAATTGATTTATGATAGGTAAAAAGTAGATTGCAGCTAAAAGTCTATTATATATACCATAGCTTAGATCCATTGCTGAACAGGAGAGGTGATTGCCAGTTTCTTTATGGCCACTGTATCTTGGCAGGAATTGGTGCTAAAACTTTTGGTTCTGAGGGTTTTGATAACCTATTAATTATGAACAACTGAAAATAAGAACAGAAAAGGCAACAAGCATTAGGCAGTTTAAATCATTATTTAATTTTAAAGAAAAGTGAAGCTAACTGCAGCTGATTAAAACAGATACCACTGGGAGTATTTACATCCACATTTTGTTATTTCTGGGAAACAGGTGCAGAACCAACAGAAGCGCCAGAGCCTCCAGCATATGAGAAGAGAATGCAGTTTCTTGAGGATGAGTTGTTTAGACTTACACGGTCCGTGATTGAACTTCAGTCCTCCGTGGCAGGTGTGAATGAAAACCTGAAGTTGACTGTACAGGAAGATGCCAGCAAGATGTTGGTCACTTGGCTAAACAACCTGTACGACCGCTCAGAGCCTGACAGTGCAGTTGGTGGTGAAACAGACACTATTCAGCTGCCAGGACTCCTCAGCAATAAAGATCAAAAAGACCCTTTCATTGATTTTGAAGTGGAGGATATAAAAGCTGAGCTAGCTGAGGTCAAAGAAGCCTTGAAGATGAGGAATGATGAGCTGGAGGAACTGAATGGAAAAGTAAAAGGCTATGAAGGACAATTAAAACAACTGCAGGAGGCAGCACGAGGACCTACAATAACAATGCCCCGTGACAATATGTATCAGGACTATATAGATTCAAAATTTGAGTCCCTCAGGCAAGAAATAATGGAAGGATTTGAAAAGCAAATGGCAGATCTGAAGAACTCCTGTGAATATAAACTAGAGGATATTCAGCAGCAGTATGATGGCAGTGAGAATAACTGTGCAGGGATAATTGATGTTATAAGAGGAAAAGAGAATGACTTGAGGAAAGAAATAAATACTCTCCGCACTCAGATTCCATCAAACAACTCCAGTTGTTGTAGGAAGGGTGAGGGAACCGACTTTGACCAGCAGATGCAAGATTTAGATAAGAAGATCGACAGAATTATGGAAGCACAGAGGATCCTGAATGTCAGAATAGATAATGAAATCATTCGGTTGTCGACTCCAGACCTAGAAGACGTGTTTGGGGAGAGGCTGGAGGAGCTGGATGCGAGGATGAATATTACAGAACGAAATGCTGAGGAACACTGTTTCTATGTTGAGGAGACTCTCCGCGGTGCTATTGCTGCCGAGGTGGACGAACTGAGAGACTTGTTTGACCAGAAGCTGCGGGCACTGGAGGTTAGGCTAGGTGGGACTATTTTGGAGATTGCCAACACCACGGACCCAGATGGAATGTTTGTTAATCCTGGGCCTGTCTTACCCAGTGATGCAGGATTTGCTAATGAGCAGTTTACAGCAGAGATGGATTTCGTGAGGGACAAACTGCTGTCGCTGGAACAGCTCTGTGGGCAGAAATGTCAGTCTGCACCACGAGGTGCAGAGGACCTTCAGAAACAGCTAGAAAATTTTAATGACAAGTACAATCACTTGCTTTTGAAAACAGAGAATAATTCTGTTCTCCTGCAGTCTCTAAATAGTTCTCTTAATGAGAAACTCAACTTAGTTAAGGGTAACCAACGTGACATCCAGAAAATGCAGAGAGATGTACGTGTATTCCGATACAGCTTAAATGCCATTGATAAAGACATGAAAAATCTTCAAGATGGCCTGAGTAGCTGCAGAGAGCAGCTTCTGGGTGTCAATTCAACATGCAGAAAAACACAACGGGGTGTCTTCCGAAAAATTGATCAAATGCAGAGGACATTTGCAAATCAAACTGCTCATTGCAGTGAGAATTGTTGTGGTGAAGTGAGAGAGAGACTAGAACAATTGAATGACCATGTGTTGACTGATCTTAGCAAGTGCAAAGAAAAGACCCAAGGTGTCCAGGAGGGTGTTTCAGATGTTGAGAGCAGAGTCTCACATGTAGAAAAAGTCTGTGGCAAGCTGGACTCTGTTTCAGACAGCTTGCAGCATATAAAAGAAGGTCTGAATAAGCACGTGAGCAGCTTATGGAACTGCATCCGTGAAATGAATGGAACTATAGCATCTCATTCCACTGATATTTCTGGCCTCAAAAACTCTGTCCAACAGTTTCATAGTCAGGTTTCCAAAATCACCGCAGACATTGAAGGCGTGTTGAAATCTCAGCCTGACACAAGTAAGTTTCTTGCTTATTTTTTTTTAACTTTTTGTTTGTTTGTTTCTCAACTGGCTTTCCTTTCTGAAACTCTTAGAAAATAACTAAACAAGGGAGAAAAAACTTAACATTACACAATTCCTACTTTGTTTTTGCAGTGACTCTAATTTTGGCTCTTTGCTCCAGAACACCACAGAGTACTTTGAGTGCTTTTAAAAGTGTTCTCCAAAAAAAAAAAAAAAAAAACAGAGAAGTCTTACATGTTTTATGTTTTCTTTCAGCTAGAATAAAGAGCGGTAAAAGTAGTGGTTTTGAATCGTGATTTTAAAGTGAGTTTTAAGTAATAATTGTCTGTATTATTCCAGTTCTTTTGATTTGATTTTTTGTTTTGTTTTATTTTGTTGTTGAAGATTATTCTGTATTCCTCAGGGAAAATTGAAAAGCAAGTAAAGAAAACTTAAGTCAAATGAATTCAAATTCACGATAAGAAAGATTTCCTCTAAGTTGTGTTCTTAGCATGAGTTAATAATTCAGCACCAACTCTTTGATCTAGAAGTTTCACAAATGAGCTCTGGCATATCTTGGCATGGCAATATAAGACTTTTGCTTCTTAGCTCTCCTAGAAGCTTGCATTCCCACAAGGTCGTTGGCAGTACTTGGCACGTTCCAGCTGGCAATGCTTTAGCACCTCAGCCAGTTCTGTTAGTAGTCATGCACATGATATGCATATGATGGTGCATATCTACCTCCAATTTGTTTAAAGTTTGTGTTAGAGCACATTCCCTTTGGCTCAGAATGCTGGGAAATGGGAACCTCAGCATGTTGGTGAGCCTTGCCGTGAAGGTTTAGAGATCTTGCCAGATGTCACTCAGTTTCCTCTGCAGTTCTTGCTCCAAATTTCAGCAATGGGTTGTTTTTCTGAGAGCTGAAGTTTACAGAAGGAAGCTGAGTTCCTGTTTTCCTGTTTCTGTTAGCATGACTCGAAATTGTAGGAATCGGAGACTGTTTGGAAACTGCACTCTTCGGTTGGTTGATGGTTCTGGTTTTAATTCTGTGCATGTAGGAGATAAATAAGAAGCCAATTTCTGTGACTGACCTAAAATTAGAAGAGATGTTGAGGGAGGAGCCTGTGCCCTGTTGCAGCTGATGGTAGTAGGGAGAGATCAAATGCGAGACTCTTGGGTGTTCTTTCTTAAATGGACAAGTTGTGCCTCATAAAGGGAAGAATATCCTTCTCATCCCAAGGCAGAGACTTAAAAACCTGTGCCAGATGTGTTTCTTTTGTTTAATCATTTAAAACCAAATGTATAGCAGTACTTGACACAAGAATCCTTCTGAGGTGAGAAAATTTTGTGTGAAATAAGTTTATCTTAAATGTAAAAGAGGAAGTGGAGTGAAGAGGGGCTGTAAATTTCAGATAATTCTTTTGCTGTAATTTTGACTTAAATTCAATAGGGTTAGGACCTCTATCCCTCAATCTTGCAGAAGCATCCCAGTCTCCATTAAAATGGAACATGATGTATCTGTGTAATTCTATTTCTCATCTGTCCTGCCCAAAATTAACTAGCAATAGGGGCCAACATTGGAGAAAAGTCCAAGATACATACAAGTAGTTACAAGTAGTAATCTTCTGCTGTTTGAAGCAGGTATTCAAGCAACCTCAGGGATTGCATTTATCAGCCCCTGTTACAATGTATTAAAGCATTAAAAAGCCTCTGCACACCTGGGTTTCCATAAAATAATACCTTTTCAGGACAGACCCCTCCATCCACCACTGGGCGTTAAAAGCCTGTGGAAGGACTCTGCTGCTGGGTCTGGGGTGCAGGCACTCTGAGCATCCCTTGCTGCTCTGGGGTGCCTCTGGCCTCTAAAGGATTCATGAGGCACACATTGCAGTTCCCAAATGTTTCCAATTACAATAACACTGTCTGGCACAGCAGCCTAAGTGAGTTTCGATGGCAGGAGCTGCAGAAAGATTTTGGCAGAAGAGCCTTTTTTGGAAGTGATTTTGGGAACCCTGTTACGTGAGTTGGGGTATGGCTTTAACTATTTTTACATCTGTGATCTGCAGCATTGTCTCCCATACCAATGTTATTTGACAGGAAGACCTGGACTTGGATCAGTGAAGAGTTTCTTATGCACAATTTGCCAGCATATCGTAGCATTCAAATGATGTCATTTGACTTCAGAGGGGCCGAAACAGAAACAAGTTGTTACTAATAAAGTTGTTGAGGGCAGTAAGGCAAGGATGTGTTGCAAGAAATAAAACATAAAGTCTTACCAAGCAGTGTAAGCCCAGCAAAGTCAAATGATCCTAATCTTAAAAATATGGCTGTATTTTCTTCCATATTTTTTATTCAGAGGTTTCAAATGCCTCAATCCAAACTAACAAGCCAACTTAACAAATGACAGTGCATCAGATACGAACCTAGAGACCAGAAATGTATTTAATTAGTTGTAATTCCTGGCGAGGGTAGTGAAATGTCCTGCAGCACACAAGGAAGTGGTGACTGCAGGCAGTGGTCTGCTCTAAGCATTTAGGGAACCATGCATGATGTGCTCTCCAAGGTAAAATGATCCAGCAGCTTTCCATCCACATTAAATGGTGCTTTCCCTCAGCTCCATGTCTTGCAGTCTAAGTTGTTCTCATTGCACTCTGTTCCTCTCTGCAGGTAATGTTTGCTCTTCACATGGCATGAAACTGAAAGCCATGTTAAAGTTGGTAGTCTCTTTTAACATACTGCCCTTTTGTGTATATATATTTATCTATCTATCTCCATGAAGTTTTCCAGGAATCAAAAGTGTGGTCTGGCAGTCAGATACTGTGCTGGGCATGCAGTTTGCTTTGGTTACGGTTATTTGACCTGGCCTATGGTAGTTGTCTGTGTATCAGGGTTTTGAAACCAACAGCAAAATATTGTCTGATGAAGTTGTGGCCTAAGAAACCGAATATGTGCTCTGCATTACAGCATGGATAAAACGCAACATAAAGTTTTTAACGCTGTAGTGTGAATAGTCATATAGTCAATTCCTCTGGGCTCCCTGTGAGCTTGTGCACAATGCTGCTTTCTAACAAAATTGTAAAATCCCCTCAGTGTCTATAACAAAATTCAAGTGAGGTCTTTTTAGGTCTTGTGAGAGCAGTCACAGATTCCTTTACTCTCTGGTTAGCTTTATGCACTTTGTTTCTGTGTGTTTTGGGGGCTGAAGAGAGCTTGAGAAGATGCCAGTATGTGATGTGGTAACCACATTGTCTCTCACAACAGTGAGGACAAGCAGAGCAGCAAGTATGCTGCTGCTGAGAACAGTGTTACTGTTCCTAGCTGTGTAATGATCTCAGCTCCATTCTTTGCCTTCCCAGATAGATGAGAAGATGATGGGAAGATTGTGTTCATGGCCTGCTCAGTCAGCAAAGTTAAAGCAGATCTCTATTCACACCTATCTGATTCCTTCCACTTGAAGTTGAGCTTTAGGCAAGTGATTCTGGATTTAGTATTATGAAGATGGGATAGTTCTGAATATTGCAGTATTGGTGTGGCATGCAAGCAAGCAGTTTGCTCAGGATATGGGATTTCAGCAGTTGATTGTTATTTAAAGATCTAGTAAAGCAAGCAGAGAAATGTATTCATTTTCCCAGTGTCATCCCAAATAATTGTCTTAATGAAGCTTAGCATAATTGACTCAAGAAATGACAAGTACACGTATCCCAAGATAAAGTACTTTGTCAATTTGTTTTTTCAATGAGATTAATTTGAAGATTTTAGTTGAAGGTCTAAATCAATGCCTCTGTGGACAGAAATTGTCTTACTAAGTCAATAATTCTGTTAAAAAGTCAGGTTATTTTTGAAAATTTTTATAAGATTTTTTTAATGTTAAGGTTTTTTGTGAAAATAGTTTTAGTCTGTATAAAGCAAACATTTTGCTGCTTTGTGGACAGAGTTACTGAGTGAGTTTCAGCCCAGCTTTGTGGTGCATTGCTTGTACGAGTTTCAAATCTCTTGACAGTTAAAAGTCAGCCAGCAAAGCTCAGGGAGGTTTTTTTCTAGCAGCCATATCTAGTAAATGAATGCAGGTGGTGTGAGACTATGACTTCAGACAGCCTCCCAGTATTCCTGAAGGCTTTTGTGGGCTTTTAAGGCTTTTATGAGACTGAAAACAAGAAATAGGATTCACAAGGGTAAAGTGCACGTGTCGAGGAGTCACAAAACAGCTCGTGGGTTGCCAGTGACACTGGTTGGACCCCAGCTGTATGTTGGGGACAATACCTGCATAGCTTTGCTGTAAGCTCTTCCCCAAAGGTGCAGAGTAAGGTTCTCCTGGGGTCCCCAGACACACAGCAGAGCCAGGGGAAGCCTCACACCACATCTGCTTCCCAGCACAGCCAGATGGCTTAGCCCTAGCCACTGGTGAATTTGCCTAGGCTGATTTTGGACTGTACTGAGTTGAAGTGCTTCATTGTGAGCACCACTCAGAGAGGTGGTCCCCACTGGGGACCTTGGCAGGCACCTCTGTTGTGTGACAAGTTGTATCAGATAAATTTGCAGCGGGATGTTTCCCCGTCTCCACAGAAACTCACATCTATCCCTGCACCTAAAGACATGTTTTGGTCTGAAAATGCAACCAAAGTAACCTATGCTGAAGCTTAATTTAGCATGAAATTATGTTTATTGCCTGTAAAAGCTGTCATTGCATCTGCTAAAATCTACATGTTTGTAAAATTCTGTTCTTAGTGTAAATGTAATTCAGCTTTACTCTTGGGAGGGCACTGCATCATTAAGCGTCAATCTAGGAATTCATTTGTATGAATAAACCAGAATTCCTATAAAGGGCTTAGAACTTGACCAGATACACAAATGGAACCATGTCAGCACTGTTTGACCCTGATGTCATATAGGTTGGCTGCCCCAGTGAAAAAGTTTTTTAATGTTATCTCTTCTATTTAAACAGTAAAGAATTTTCTGGTAGATTATATCCTTGATTTCTGCCTTCATTGTCAGAAAATATTAGTAATGGAACTACTTGGACATTTAAGTTTGTTGTTTCTTAAAGTAAGGGGAAAAAACTTCTTAAGTTCATTTACTGATGTTTTTTGCTTTGGAAAATTTTCTTTATGATCATGCTAAAGGGACAGCCTTGTGCTAAGAGTTGTGTGAGTACAGAGTTGAAAGCAAGTGCAGTGGGTGTGAGGGATTGAGGAGAACTGAAGTAAGGGGAGATAGAGAGAGGATGCTCTGGAATGAAGGTACTGGTGAGAATAAGTGTGGTACTCAGCCTGCTTGCTGCAGAAAGGCCAGCAATTGAATGAATGTTCATAGGTTATTTGGTTGCTGCTTGCCCTGTCTCCAGGCTGTCTTCATTCCTTTCCCTGTGTCACACAGGCTGTAAAGAGTGGAGTCTGTAGTACTTCAGGAGTGGAACGGTGTTTAGCCAGTGCAGTCTTGGGTCTGAGGGAACAGGTGACCTCCAGCCGAGTCCTATTTTATTTTTAAATATTTATTACGCAAAACTATGCAAATTTATGTTCTATTTTAGGCAAATAATTTTGTATTTTTCCTCCTCTTTCACCATGCCAAAGGACGACCAGATGTACCCCAGCAGCCGTTGCCACCGAGGCCACCGGTGCAGCCCCAGCCTGGTAAAGCCCTGCTGCCATCAAGGCCCAGGGTACAGCCCCCACGACAGAGGATCCCCCTCCTGCCACCACAGCAGAGACCTCCTCCACGCCCAGCTCTGCCAGGGTCAGCAGTCGTGCCACTTCTGCCTGGAACAACCGGCATCATCTTGGAGACTGGGGAGGCAGGGCCCCCTGGCACAGTTCTGATGTCTGGGAGAGGGCGTCTCAGGAGTGCAGATGGGCAGGCTGGCCAAAGCACCATGCCCATTGCTGAAGGGTTCGCTGGAGCACCAGGTGAGAGAACCAAACTGCGAGTGCTTCACTCCTGACGGAGTGCAATGGACATGTCAGGTCTTGCTGGAGAGCTGACACTGAGATCTGCTGTGCCTCTCCAGCCCCCTTTTGGCCTTTTGTGGACACCCACTGAGGCAGCTGCTGCTGCTGGGAATGGGTTTACAGCAGAGATGATTTGTGAATGGGCCTCTGCAGCCTCCAGCTGGCTGCAGAAGTAGGGGAAACACATTCAGTGCCAGTTTTGCTGCCTTTCCAAAGACACACAAAGCATGAGGTCAATAGAGATGATGTAAAATCCCTGGTAACTACAGCAGTCTTTGCCACTAGGGAAACTTAATTTTTTTTCTTTCCATAATGCTTTCAGTGGATTTAGTACATTGGAGTAATAACTTGGTTGTCTTTGCCATGACCACCCCAGTTTAATAATACTTGAGCATTCCATAGGAAACACTATTTAATAGCTGTTTTGGTAGGTTGCTGTTCAGTAACCAGGGATGCTTTTTAGAGGACTGCAGTGATATTTCATCATATTGTAATCCGCTGTGTACTGAGTCACTATTTTTCCTTTGTAGGATATCCAAAGTCATCTCATTCTACAACGGATTCACAAGGTAAGGCAATTGTTTCCTAGAAAATTTTCACATGGGTTCTTAACATTTATTTCAGTCCCTGGAAGGTCATGGCTAAAAGAAAAAAATGCGTTGATTTTTAGTATTTAAGTTTAGCATTGAGGAAAATCTGACCGAGTTTTGCTAGACCTAAGCATTAAAACATAATACGTATCTCTTGAAAATATGGAGGTGGGGAGAGGAGTTAGGTTTTGAAAAATCATTTGGGGTTCTTGCTATTTAATTCACTGTGTGTTTTTTAAATACAGAGAGTTTGTATTTTCTAGCTAATGTCAGTGTGCACCTTTCTGTTTGCTTTCTAAATGAGAAGATATTTATGATGATTTTATTATTATTTATTTTGTTAACAAAATATGAATAAGGCCAAGACTAAGATCTTGAATAACTGCTGGTGTCTTAGCTTAGTGCATGAGGTTTTTCTCTTCTTGGGAGAATTTCTGGCTTTGTTATAGTCACCAGGGCTCACATTCCTGACTCAGTGAAAGCAGAAGTGCTACCACTGACAGCCAATGATTAAAATGATTCAAAATGCAGTTTACTTGGTTTGCTGGGGTGCTTTTTAAAAATAATTGTTAATATCACAATTTATTTATGAAATTGTATGAAGAACAGGTATAAAATTTATGTCAGACATGCTGGTTGGCCTAGATAAATATGTTGATTGGGTGCTGCCAGCACTGCAGCCTCATACTCAAGATATTATCAAACCCTGGGAAATGGTATCCTTGATCAAAGTATTTCCACATCCTCTTCAAAAGAAGTTATTTCATCTAATTTTGTTTGAGGAAATGTGGGCGATAGATGGAAGTAGAACATCAGGCTTTATGGAATCCAAAAATCTATCTCCCTGCATGAAGAATGGTCTGGGGATGGACAAAAAAAGAATTGTAAAGAGTTCATGCTCTCATCGTGATATTTATACCTGTTAATTAAAATTCCATCATAGCCTTAAAGCAATGTTTTTGCATTTGAGGATCTTGGTAGTAAGAACAGCCAGCAATAGATGAGGTTTCTGGAAGAGGATAAGAAGTAAATAAACATTCCTTTATCTTGGTGCCAGCAAAACCAATATAGATGTCTAGATTTCTGTGATAAATGGATTTCCTGGGGGTTTTCTTCCCATTGCAATTTATAGATAGCAGTATTTTAATAAGTTTATGCTAAAACTGTGTGAAACAGTAGGTGGATGTTAGAAATGTTGAAAAGGCAGGGTAAGACAGGAATGCACCCATCTGCTGCTTGGTGGAACATGTTGGTAGAACAGTTACTACCCTGGCATCCAGAGGGAGGTGGGCTTGATCAAGGAGTTCATTTTCCTCACCTGTGCCACTGAATACCTGTCTAAATACAAGATATTCCTGCTGATCTGTCCTTAAAGTTCCCACAGTGTGCCTTGCAGACCTCAAACAGAGAGATAAAGATGGTACCAAAAGCTGTTAAAACTTCTCTGGAGTTGGAGCATTTGCATCCACTATCCCTAATCTGGACTGGCTGCATTGATGGGGTGGGGACAATTGGATGAGATTCAACATGACCAAGTACCAGGTCCTGCACTTTGGCCACAATAACCTGCTGCAGTGATACAAGCTGGGGGCAGAGTGGTTGGAAAGCTGCCCAGAGGAAAGGGACCTTGGGGTGCTGGTCAACAGCAGCTGAACATGAGTCACGGTGTGGTCAGGTGGCCAAAGAAGGCCAGCGGCATCCTGGCCTCTATCACAAATAGTGTGGCCAGCAGGACCAGGGAAGTGATTCTTTCCCTGAATTTGGCACTGATGAGGCCACACCTTGAGTGCTGTGGCCAGTTCTGGGCCCCTCAGTTCAGGAAGGTCAATGAGGTGCTGGAGCGTGTCTAGGGAAGGGCAACAGAGCTGGGGAAGGATCTGGAACACAGGTCTGATGAGGAGCAGCCGAGGGAGCTGAGGGTGTTTAGTCTGGAGAAAAGGATGCTCAGGGGTGACCTTATCACTCTCTACAACCACCTGAAAGAAGGCTGTAGCCAGCTGGGAGTCAGCCTCTTCTCCCAGGCAACAAGTGACAGAACCAGAGGACATAGCCTTAAGCCACACCTGGGGAGGATTAGGCTGGACATGAGGGAGAATTTCTTCACAGAAAGGGTGATTAGACACTGGAATAGACTGCCCAGGGAGGTGGTGGAGTCACAGTCCCTGGAGGTGTTTAAGGAAAGACTGGATGTGGCACCCAGTGCTCTGGTTTGGTCAACATGTTGGTGTTTGGTCACATGTTGGAGTTGATGAACTCAGAGGTCTTTTCCAGTCCAGTTGAGTCTATGAGTCTGTGATACTAATTGTCTGTGTCTGATGAAGAGAAAGCATTCTGGAACAGAATTCAGCAGTTAAATTGGAAATTAACGGCTGAGGAAGGGAAGATTTTTGGCTTATTGGAGGAGCAACTTATTGTGTAAATAAGGCATCAAGGAATCCTTACTGTCTAATTAGTTCAGGACAACCATTTATGATGTCTTTGGCAGTCTTCATCCAGTACATTTTGTGGTACTCAGATTCAAATCTGAAAGATGATCAGACCTTCTTGTAGTATAATTCCTAATATAAGAAGCTTGTACTATTAAAATGGCCTTCTGAGTACTCTGTTTAATTTCTGTTTCTGAATAGCTTCTGTTACATAAAAGCACTGCTCAGGAAGAAGTCAAGGACTCCAATTCTGTCTCCTGGGACTGAAGTAGCCCACTTACATGCATTTCTTGAATGCTGAGGCATGATTTGCATATTTTTAGTACCAGAGCATTTCTTGATCTTTTTTTCGGATTCCTTAGCTGTGTATAAGGAACAGTAGGTAGGTGCTGGAGCAATATTCTCTTGCTGCAGTGTGAAAGGATGGAGTTGTAAGAGCAGGCAGATGTTACTAACAGACTCAGGAGGAAAGTAAGTGTTTTCATAACACACCGAGATATCATCCACAACAGAATCACTGTGACTTAGCAGAGCAGCTTCATTGAGCACTGGCTCATGGAAATCACATCAGTGCTGTGTTGCATGGCCAACCATAGGCAGGAGGAACGTTTCTGAAAATGAGATATTAAGGTCAAATTGGAGAGTTTTAAAAAAATAGGCAGGGAGATGGTAAATTGCTTGTGTTTTTGTTCCATTTGCTCTAACTGAAATTACACACTTTGCCTTCATTTAGATTTAGGAGTATTGACTATTCGTGAGAGGAAATCTGACAAATCCTCCTTACTCCTGCTATATCCAAGGGAATCATAAGTGCCTACTGACAAATTAATTACGTACTTACAGTCTCTCTTCCTCTCTTCTGTGTTGGTTCTTGAAGAATCCTCATTCCAGTTGCTGAGCAGTTGTCGGCAGCACCATCACACTGTTATGTTTTTTCTCCTTTCATCTTGATAGCAAATGCCTATGCTATGTGCTGTTTTGTTTTGCTTAATGATTTTTTTTTTATTTTCTTTCTTTCTGGCCGTTGAGCTCTGTGGGAGTCATGAACTGTGCTTGGAAGTCAAAAGAGAGGTGGAGAACCAGAAACACAACTAGCAGATGGGTGGAAGTAGATGTAACCTAAAAGAGGCCACCCATGCATCTTCTGTGGTTTTTTGACTCTCCAGAATGCATTACAGTAGCTTAGATTACCAAGAACAGACTTACCTGCTCCTGCTTATGTGTAACATCTCAAGTGAAACCTTCTTGAATGTGTCTGAAGGCAAAAGAGCTTTTTCCTTCCCCAAAAGGGGGAGTAAAACTGTCAGAGTTTGAATCTTTTGTGAAACTTTTTGTCTGCCTAGAAGTTTCTTCATCAGAGCTGTGCCTGTAATTCACAACTTTTAAATGCTTTAAAATTATTTTTCTGATGTTTGTACTTCAACAATATTGATTGCTTAAATGAAGGTTGTCCAAGCCTGGACCTTCCTTCAAGAAGCAGAACTTTGATCTTTGAATGAGGAAAAGTGTTTGCAAGAGGGGACATGTAGAAGAACGTGGTGCAGCCCTCTGTAAAGTTCTGCAAAAGCACTGCTGAGCTGCTGGTAGGGATTGTGAAAATTTCAAACAGGCACAACTCCAGCTAGAAGGTTGGAGGAGGGGAAGAGAGCACAGACACACTGCATCTTCACTGTGTCTCCTGACATCCACCCCTGAACTGATCTACAGGATATTTAGACAGGTTGAAGATTTCTCCTTTGAATAGATACATATGGTGTTCTAAACTAGGCTGCAGATCTGAAGCAATTTCATCATCATAGCAACAAGTAGTTATTTCTAATAAGTATTGTTATAAATGAAGCTTGGACTCGGATAAAAAAAAAAACAAAAGGCACTTGTTTATTTAACTGTAACCAACCACTGGAAGCAGAACCCCAGGATAAGCCCAGGTTCCTCTCAGTAAGTACTGTTGTGTTAAGGTGTTGGAGCTTTGCAGAAGCTGTTTAAGTTAGTAGACTTCCTGCAATTAATTTTGGTCCTTTCAAATAATCTCATCTTAGCTTGCAGGAACACCTGCAGGCAGACTGGCAGCTAGGAGTAATGAAAAAGGGCTTCTGTCTATCTTCTGAGCTTGATACAAAATGCTGAATAAGAAGATTCCCAAAGATATGTGAGGCAGCTGGTTACAAGCCCCTGAGGGAAATCAGTGTAGTTATCTGCCAGTTCTGAAGTTTCAGGCATGTCTTCCCCTTTGCCTTCTCCTCCCCACCACCCCAGGGCTGAGTTATTCAGAAAAAAAAGTGAAGAGCAGAACACTTGTATATCCACATTTTAGATTAAGTTATGTGACTTTTTAAACTTCAATTTTAAGTAATATCATCTGAAATAGATTGGATTTTAGGAAAAGTGTTTTTATCCAGAGGGTGGTCAGGCACTGCAATGGGTTCTCCAGGAAAGTGGTCACAGCATCAGCCTGACAGAGTTCAAGAAGTGTTTGGACAATTTTCTCAGGCACAAGGTGTGGTTGTTGGGGTACCCTGTGCAGGGCCAGGAGTGGGACTTAGATGGTCCTTGTGGGTCTTTTTCAATTCAGGATTTGATGAATTTAGCACTTGTTGATGATGAGCATCTCTGAGAGGGAGAATTTTAAGGAAGGCAGAAGGAGCAGGGTGAAACAGCAGCTGTGGACAACTTCAGGGCATTCGTTGTTTAGCTACTTGCCCAGACAAAGCAGCAAGAATTGCCTACTTCTAGCAGTGTGTACTGCCTTAAGGAAAATGTTTAAAGGGAAGGTAACTGGAATGAGACTAAGTGGCTGAGCACTGAACACTTGCTATTAAGTCAGTCTGTTAAAAGTAAAAATTCATCTTAATTGTCCAAATTATATTTCATCCAACTCAGTCTAACTGCAGTATTCGTCTAGTAGCTGGATAGCCACTATAAAATACTTAGGTATCTGTTTGATCTGCTGAGAAAAGAAGGAAAAATTGTGAAGCAAAAAAGTCCCCAAAAGAGAAGTGCTGGAGAGAGACAAAAGGTTCTCTTTGCATTAATATAGAAGAGTTATATATCCTTATAGCCATTTTCATTGTGCTTTGGCAGAGAAAGTGGGAGATCTAAGCTGTGCACAGCTTTTCAGCATGACAAGGAAAGCTGGCACAAGCTATTATCTATAGCATTCCTATAGCCATTGTGATAGTAATGGAGAGTGGAGATGCTGAAAGGCAGCCTCTGTCCTGAAGAAGGTCTTTGGCAGAAGCACTGTTGAATTGAAGGGTGGTAGGATTTCCACTGCCAGCATTTACAAGCCATGTACTGTTTCCTTAGAAGGGAGGAAAAACCCCAAAAATACCTGTGGCCAAGGCAGGAATTTTATGGTGCTCAGTAAATTTTATGGTGAGACACCTGGGGTCTGGGCCAGCAATACCTATTCTGCTAATTCTGGTGTCCTGCAATTGGCAGGACTAGTCCAAGTGGAATATGTGCAGGAACAGACACAGTGGATTATAAAGCATTATAGGGAAAAGGCTGTATTATCATCCTGATGTGACTCTGACTCATGTTGTTACCCTTTTCAGGACCTGCCACTGCTGCTGTGCCCTCTCTGGTGTCATTTTCTGCTGGGCTCACACAGAAGCCTTTCTCCAGTGATGTCGGTGTGGTTCACTTCAACAAAGTGCTTGTGAATGATGGGGACTATTATAACCCCAATACAGGTAACAGCCAAAGAATGCACCCACAGACATGCCTGACAGGCAGGAGCATGGGTTACCAGTGTTCCATGTTACCTCAGGCCTTGCTGGCACCTTGAACAGATTAAGTAAGCCCATCTAAACCAAACACATGGGGGTGAAAGCTTCCTGTGGCTGTGGACAAGCACACACTTTCATGGCTGGTTTTCCATGACTACCCAGTACTGCTGAGGCCCAGCTCACCTCTATGTCTGCCCTGCCAGCACAGCTGGTTGTGCTCATTAGCCCTCCTGAGGCCAGCTGGGCCCAGGTAGCAGAGGTGAGGTTCCTCAGTAATCATTTCACCATGGCTGGGTTACTGGGAGGAGAGGAGAGGATGTTCTCATATTGCCTCCCCCAGGGCCCTGACTGGGGGCTGCCTTCTTCTCAAGCACTGAAGTGTTAGATGCACCCTCACCTTCATGACTTCAATCAGTTGGTCACTTGCCCAGGCTGACCTTGTTGCCGTTACCTGTATGAAGCAGTGGGTGATGCATGTGGCTTTATGTGCTTAGGGCAGTCAGGTGTGCCCGTTTTGAGGAGCAGTGGTCAGCCCAGTGTCTCTGTTCTGCAGGCGTTTTCACATCGCCGTACGAAGGGCGGTACCTGATCACGGCCGTGCTGGCACCAGAGAGGGATGAGTACGTGGAAGCCGTGCTGTCCGTGTCCAACGCCAGTGTGGCTCAGCTCCACACTGCTGGCTACAGAAGGGAACTGCTGGAGTATCACAAACCCTACTCGGGGAAACAGACCTGTGGTGGTCCTGGGACGTTCCACCTTGTTCTTCACCTCAAAGCAGGAGATGAAGTAAACGTCGTTGTAACAGGAGGCAAACTGGCCTACACAGACTCTGATGAAATGTACTCCACGTTTAGTGGAGTTCTCCTTTATCCTTCCATTTCTCATGTTTAGGTGTACCTTGAACAGGGGAGAAGGGTAAGATATTCAGAAGAAATTAAGTGTAATAAAATTCAAAGCTTTAATATATTTAGTTTATATATTTGATTTCAGTGATGGGTTTATAGTCTATACAGAAACATTTTCCTTGTCCTTTGTTTCCAGAGATAGCTACAAAAGACACATTTCTGTGGCTAAATGAACTCTTTCCCAAGCCCTTGTTTACCTGTACTAGCAGAACAACTATTTAAACAAGTATGTTCTCGATAGATACTTCTCCATTGTGCTTCTGCTAGTCCCTATGCAATTGCCTTTGCAATCTTTTCCTTAGTTTTTCAAATTGTCCCTAGTGTATCAAAGTTTACATCTTTGCTCAAGTTTACAATTGTGGTCGGCTATTTTCATGTTTTCAGTAGAGCAGAGCCAAGAAAGTGAAATTGTAGTGGATATGGTTTATGACTTTTTATTCCTTGTATTATTTAATAATGTGCGTTGGCATAATCAATTTGTTCAGTGCAATTGCAAACCGTGGTGGTACAAAGCAAAATTATATTCACCTGCATCAGTTTTCTTTTTTGCCTTTAAGGGCCAAACACAGTGCTAGGAGACAAGGTGAGTGACTCAGTCAGGTGGAAGCAGCAGGACAGAGAGAAACTTTCCTCAGCTTTCCACTGGGCAGATGTGAACGCAAGGTGCACTTGCTACTCCTGAAAGATTTGGAACAGTTATTGTCTATTTATGAAGTAAAAAAGATGATTGGTTAGTCATGATGCTCTTGAGATTAAAGCTTGCTGCTGGAAATTAATAAAACAGGTCAGAAAAAATCAGAATCACCTTTGCTTAGCTAGAAAAATGGTGATTTTGAAAAGTTTAAAAATTTTACAGGGTTTGTTTCTGGCAGTCCAGCAATACTTGCATTAGAAGAGCAGTTTTTGTCTTTGGTGCATTATTGTAGAAGACAAATCATAGAAAAAAAATGGTTGATAAAGGAAAGTAGTGCTACTAGTCAGTATTGTCAAATGCACAAACCAAGCCCTTGCCAGAGTCATGACAGCCTCCTGCATTGGTGCTTTTGAGTGAGGTTTGTTTTAATACTCTGCATCTGTTTATATGGATAAAGCAGCTTTCTTAGCTTAAACAGATAAACACATTTGAGGCAGCAGTATTTTATTTTGCACACTAGCCATTTCTCAGTGGAGGTAATAAAAATGATGCTTTGGCTCTTAGGAGTTAGCATTTTGATCACTTTTTTGGCTGAAAAGAAATCCAGACATGTTTAACCAAGAGCAGGAGTGTATATTAATTTTTCACATGTACATACATTTGTCACTTGTACATTCTTTATATCAGCTTATCTTATATCAGCTATCTGTTCATGCCACATAGGGTTGTATTTATCATAGTGGTTTGTGTAATGTATTTTCCTTATTACAAATGCAGAACAGCTGTTTGTAGCCTCAGAACAAACAAATTTTTTAGGTGAGGGAAGAACTCCCTGTGCTGTAAAGCAGCACATTATATTTAGCTGAAGCCCTTCCCATCTGAGATCAGATGAAGACTTGTGCTTTTGTAATTTAGTTTTGGAACAGATACTCCCTAATAACTGTGTTTCCAGGCAATGAGATGGGGCCTTCCCACAACAAACTATCACATCCTGGAAGCTGAACTGCTTTAAGAAAAGCAGGCATAAAAAACTTTCTGTCCACAGAGGACCTCTGAGTCAGTCCTAGTGCAGCTAGGGTTGCACTGGGTCAGTTGTGAGCACAGGAAGGAAACTGTGAGTGGAGTTTTAAAACACCTGATTTGGGAAGCTCTTTTGACACCTGATTTCCAGAAATGAGGGTGTTAGAGATAAGCAGAAGCTAAGGCTGTCTGTGTTCATAGGAGGAAGGCTGTTTCTGACAGAGCAGCTGTTAGTCAGTAGCCAAAGATGTACAGTGAACTTGCACTTCACAGCCTGATCAAAGGAGCTGCCTCCGTCTCATTTCCCTGCACGTGTTCCTGGACCTGTGCGTTATTATACAGTCAGCAACCACACACTCGTTCAAGGGGGGCTCAGCTTTCTTTTGGCCTTTCTGTCCCATGCCTTTCTGGGTCACAGAATGTTAGAGACATACAGGAAGGGTTGTTTCCTGTGTTTTCAAAAGCCAAGCATATAATTTTCGTTTTAAAAACATAATTTCTTGTTACATACAAAAGCCAGAGAAGCACTTTTCCTTTCAGGATATTTTTCACTCTCGTCAAGAAAGCTCTGTTCTCCAAGAAGCTGGCTCCAGACTATGTGTGACTCAAGATTATTGCTGCCTGTTCTAAAAATGACTCATGGAAACAAACAAAATGAGCTGAGTGCTTAGGGAGACCTAGCTGGCAAACACAACCTTTTTTGTTCCACCCTCCAAGTGAGAAATTTTTAAGAATCAGCAGTGCAAGTTTAGTGCTAAGAGTTGCTAAAGTTGTATCAATCATTTAATTATTACCTAAGTGCTCCAGGAAATATTCAACCCACAAATCCTTATAGACCTAGTTCTGCTAATGGGACAGGACCATCTTCCTCCAGAAAGTTTCTCTTTAGACCCAGGATCTGGTGCTGCCCCTGCTGGGACAGTTTAAGCCCTCTTAATGCAGTGTAACTGATATTTGTACACTGCTGTAGAGTGTTCCCTAAACTGTGTCACAGCAGGACACAATCCCAGCACCTTATTTTGAGGACACCTTTCAGGGACAGCTTCTCATTCATCCCTAGCTGTGTGGGTGGGTAAAGCTATGACAAGGAACCTCTAAGATTCCTGCCTTTTTTGAGGGGGACTTGACCCTTAATTTGCATTTCCTTGGTAATTGCTGGAATCAGGGTAGGTGCCTCAGTTCCTCTTAATGAGGTTATTTTCCTGGAGGTTACAAGGTGGAATGTTCACCCACCTGGGAAGACCACAGGGATGTAGCCCATCAACAGGGAAAGGGAGGATGGAACCTGAGTTTGTCTCTGCTCCAGTCAGTGCTTGGATTAAATAATAATTATGCAACAGCTGCAAGAGACTAAGGCACAAATGCATTCATAGACCTGGCAAGGGTTGGCTCCACACAGTGCAGCCCAGATTCCAATGAAGGAGCAAGAGCCCTGCTCCAGAATACACTGAGCCTGCTGACAGAACATTTACATCTTTGGTGAGAATCAGCAGCAGCACACAGAAAGATCTGCACTGAAAGGAGCATGTCTCACTGTGGGTTTATGATTTGACTGCCACATCCAGGACAATCCACAAGCTCAAATAGGAAGCATCTGTTAACTGAGAAAGCCTTAAAAAATCCAGTAGGTGGGAGCTCTAAGACAGGACTGGTGCCTGTTTCATAGATGACAGTGCTACCTTTTAGATCTGCTTTGTAGATAGTTTAGTAATGCAGTATATGAGAATTGCAATACTCTTAGACAATGCAGTATCTGTTGGGCCAAGTGCTCTAATTTAACATAAAAACAGGAAGAAACCCAAACCCTACCAGGTGAAGCTCTACAGACAGGTGTGAGTCTGACGGTCCCTCAGCCAGGCACAAAGCCCTGTAGTTACTCAGGGACTGCAAATATCCAAACCAGATGAGTCCCCAGAGCAGCATCACTTGTGAGACAGGTGAGTTCCAGAGGCAGGACTTTAGCAGCAGAACATCTGAAGCCAAGCCAGCATGCTGGCAGCCAGAGAGACTTGGCTCTGGCCAAACGTGGCAAGCATATCCTAAAACCCCAACATGACATATAAATCAGTCATATCCCTAGGAAAGACTGGTACCTCATTATTTTAATTTGCTGTTAAGACTTTTGGAGACAGCAAAGACATTTTTGAGAACACTCAAAGCAATGAGGATTTTCTGTGCTATTCTATCACATTTCTCTTCTATATACACTTGGATAGCTGCAGCAACTTTGTGCAGTGTCATTGAGACTCTAGTTGGTTTGGTGAAGCCAACTGGTCTGACAAGAAAAATTACAAATAGTCAAGCAAGCTGTAGGTGGAAAGCAGAAGAAAGCAGCTTGAAACAAGATGCCCATGGCCACCCCATAGAACTTTAATATGCACTGGGAATGCAAGGAAAAGGGCTCCCCAACTGCAGCTTGGAGATTCAGATCAGGACTGAACTCTTTTGTGAGAATACACCGTGCATTTGGAAGTGATTGTCTGCTGAATAGCTAAGTCCTTGTATTACAGCCCAGTAGTGGTTATGGGTCTCTGTCACTAAAACTAGAAATGCATTTACAGTCTCAGCTTGGAGATGGGAGGAATATGCACTCCACTGAGACTTGCTCAGCAGGTACAGGTCGGCTGCTGGTTGCTTCTGGATAAAGGCACAGAGTTCAAATCATCCAGCTACGAGAAATACCTGGGGGCAGTCTCATGTCATCACAAGGCAGACTTGTGCTCCAGCCAACACAATCTTTTTGCAAAGTACCCTGCAGACTTGGGATGCAGAACAGCAGCTCTGCCAATTTTTTTATATGGGAGACTTCAAACAACACCTTGTAACATGTTACTGCATAAGCAGGTATTGGCATTTATTTTGCTGTCTCAATTGTGAAAAAAGTAACATTTACTAACATTTTTCAGCCAAAAGAACATTTCAAAGTATGCTTTAGGTGTGCATGTCTATACACATATTCATGCATATATAAAAATAATCTCAAAGGGGGAGAGAAATGTCCAGGAACATGAAGAAACTGTGTGACAGAAAACAACTGCAGATATGTCCAAATAAAGCCTACCTCTTGTGTAATGCCTTGATGTCCTTTTGCTTTCCAGGGAATACAGCAGCCAGAATTTTTGCTTTCTTCTCCGCCGCCTTTAGAACTGCAGTTTCTGGTTTCTCAGTCAAGCTTGCATGTATATTTGAAATGATTATTCAGTGTCAAGCACTGTTACATAGGCTTTGTAGTACACAGAAGTTCTGCCAACACAGCTTTTTTCCATGTTAATTGCTCAGTCACTGCCCTGATTCCTGGCAAAGATAGTATTTCAGTTGCACGGGACTAACAACATCACCTCCAAGTGCCTGACCAATTCAGGGCTGGACAAAAACTAAAGCATGTTGTCAAAGGCATTGTCCAACTGGCCTCTTAAACACTGACAGGCTTGGGGATCCTGAGATGCTCCCCCCATTCCCCAGCATGGCAGGGGCAGAGCCCAGAGGGTCAGGATCTGGCATCTGCAGGGCTGAGCCTGCCACTGCTGCAGCGAGTCTGTGCCTGCTCCACAAGCAGAGATGAGGGCTGTCCATGCCCGGGAGTGCTGAGCAGCTGCACAGACCACTCCAGGGCTGCATTCCTCTCCATCCATCCTGCTGGAATGGGCTGTGACTGAGAGAGCCAGCAGCCAGCCATTCCCATGGCCCTGTATGGTGTATAAAAAGCAGCCTGAAGTTCAAGAACATGAGGAATCCAGGGTGGCTTCCACGGAAAAGGAAGTGTCCAGTGCCATGTGGGAAGTGCACTTGGCTGCCTTACACACACAGGATTCCATAAACACTGTGGTTTGGTGATTTACAGTTGTTTGGATTTTTTGTTTGTTAATTTTTACCACTCAGTCACCTTTGCATTTGTCCTGGTTCTAGTTGGGACAGGGTTACACTTTGCAGCAGCAGTGTGCAATTGGATGGGAATTGTATGCTCTGCTGTTCCTAGCATTGTTGTTACTGCTCCTTATTTCATTGCTGTTTCTAGTAAATTGATCCCATCTTGGCCTCTGATCTTTAGCTCTGTGTGCCTCCAGCTCTCATTACCAGCCCTCCACAGGAGAAGAGAGGGAGCTCAGTGGTCTGGGGTATTTTAATGGGAATACAGAATTGTGGAATACCATTCCTAAACCATGACAACCGCAGAGCAGAGCTGCCCAGAGCTCCTATCCATCTAGATCTCTCTGCAAGGCCTTGTCCCTCAAGAGTGAACAGCACCTCCCACTTTGGCATCATCAGGAAACTTGCAAATGGTGCATTTGGCTCCTGCATCTAGACCACTGATAAATATACTGAACAAAACTGGTCCTGGAACTGAGCCTTGAGGAGTACCAGGGGTCACCCATCACCAGCCAGAAGCAGAACCTTTCACCACAACCCTTTCAGCCCTGCCCTTCAGCCAGTTCTAGGCTGAGCAGTTCAGGCTGTTGCTTGTTATCACTACAGCCATGTACACAGGAATCAAGAGGCAGGGAATGTAAGATTAAAGATCAGCAAGGTAGGAAGATGAACTAAAAAGAGAGGGCAGGGAAAGGTTGGCTAATTCCAAGACACAGTGTATCCCGCACAGAGAAAGTGCCTGTTCCTGGAAACAGTGATTCTGTTCTTCACACATTGAAGCCTGTTGCTCCAAGACAAAAAAATCCATCCACCAAGAACAAGATCACCCTAGTAGGAGTGCATTAGAGTAAAATGGACACAGGAGAAACAATGCCAGCTCAGAAAAGTTATCACAACAGATCCAAACCTTTGGCATACATAGGACACACCATCCTCCTGTTGCTTGCACTAGCAGAGTCACTCACTGCAGCACCAAGGATGCAGTGGGACCAAGGTGTGAAAGATGGGCAGTGAGCAGACTGTGGTGTAAAGAATGCAGCATGTCAGCAGAGTCATGGGGGAAACCTGGCAGGAACACAGGAGGTGACAAAACACCAGCAGTAACACCAGTGACACCACAGAAGCACCAAAAGGCATCACTGACCTTTTCATGCAGATCCATCATAATGTGATTGAACAGTCAGGTTTTCTATGTAGGCTGCTAGTTGGTTGCATGTAGCAAGAGACCAGGAAAATCCATTCCTACTGAAAGCTAAAGGCCCCTTTTCCAAGACAGCCTCGCAATATTTGCTTCAAGCCTTTTAACAACTGCTGTGGAAGACAATACTCTTTGCCTTGAAAGGGAAAAGTTAAAGTTGATGGAAATAGGATAAAACTCCAAATTAGGGCAGATTTACAAGAGCTCAAACTGCAGTTACAACATTTTCTTCACAGCAGCTTGTACATTCCCAAGTCATGCCTCTGTTACCTGATATTTTATACTACCACGTGCATGTTTGCTTTTCATTATAGTTGTAACCCAGTATTGGTACTGGCACAGAAGTTAAGCTTGATGACAGCAATTTTTTATCAGCGGTATAAATACTCTGAATAAAGTAAATCAGGCATGAAAGAAAGCAAATGTACTGTAGTCCTGAGAAGACCAATTTCAGTTCTATGTTAAACATAAGTACAATTTTAATAGCCCCGCATTTACTCATTCAGCAGCACAATAAAGGAATTACCAAACACAAAGTAAAGAGAAATTTCACTTTAAGTCTGTTTTTATTGTGATAACATTGTTCCGAACACCAATAAACATTGCACTGAAGTGTGGGTTGCTGTACCCAAGACAGTCCAGTCTTAACAAAAACCACTGTATTGGTATGATCACAGATTTGACATTTTAAACATACTACCTTATTAGTGATTGGGTTGCTTAACAATCAAGTATTCCACATCTTCAAGATAAAAATGAAACAAATGACTGAAGAGAGTTTTCCCACCCTCAAAATAATCCAACATTTTAACTTTCATCTGGAAGTAATTAACACTGTAAAGAAGTCCCAAACAATTCCTTTCTATTAAGCAAATTTTAACTCTGGAAACTAAAATTTCTTCAGGCAAAAGTGACACTTTACAGGCGTCTCAAATTCTCTCTGTGATGTTTCATTAGGAATTTGCATTACAGTCATTTAAACAACTCATTCATATGACATCATTTTCTAGAAGACTTGCATGAAATATTAACATGAAATCTCATCTCTTTTGCATTTACCATAAATGGATTCAGAGTTTGCTTCTCAAGTTCCATAATGGAGTTGACACAAGTGTTAAAACTTTTCCAGTTGAAAAGAAAAAATAAAGGGTTTGGAAGGCATATATTGATGACAGAAAGTTTAGAAGACATGAGCCAGGATCGCACATGCACTTGTATACTGTTGGGAATGAAAGCCCAATCTTTTGAAGTACAAACATGCTTGGTACAGTAAATAATAATTTTAAAAAATTAAATCCAGAAATGCATACCCTTTAAACTGCTGATCTTTAAATCATTATAGAAATGGATAATGTCTAAGTCACTAACAAGTTTTGAATTGCAATGTTCCTTATTTACTCCCAGACAGGTGTCATTGACTCAGCCTTTGAGGGGTTCCAACACTAAGAGGATCTGCATCTTCAACAACACAGTCTTAACAGGGGTGTGTGTGCCCACAGCCAGGCACACTTAGAAGTTCCTCTTTCACAGAAAGAATGATGTAGCTTGCGCTAATTTTACATCAGTATAGCACAACTTGTTCTCAAACATTAGTTTCAGGCCACTTCTCTCCACTAAGATAACAAAGGACAGGCTAATGCATAATTATTTACCCCCCTGCACATTAATATTGCGGCACAAGCCCACAGTTTGATAGCAAAGAGATGTCTGCTCTAGAGTCAGTAAAGTGCCCAGCAGCCTCAAGAACACGGGTACACAATGACAGGCCCCAGATTCTGTCCCCAGATGGGGTTCACAAACAATCTGAAAAGCTTCAAATACAAGCCAGAGTTAGAAAAACCAAGTCCCCTGCCCTACTCATATCAGAAAGACTCAACAACATTTACATTTTATCAAAAAACAAATATCAAACTGTAGCTGTTACAGAGAAAAAAAAAAATCAGCTTTTTAAATTAAGCAACCTTTTGGACACTCCTGCAATGCAAAGTGACATGTTAGCAGAATGAGGAGCTCTCAACACAACTCACACAACCCCCATTTTCATACCAGCTGGAAGTACATGTATTTGGAGATATACCTGATACTATTTTTCCACGCTTCTCATTTACCCAAGTCCCCACCTTGAAATCCACAGCTTATCTTTATGACAGTCTGAAAAACTGAAGGGAATTGAAAAAGAAAAAAAAAATCCAAGTGAAAAAAGAATATTAACCAAAGGCTTTAACACAGCCAAAGCATGGTAACAATCTGTCCCATCTGAGAACTCATCATGCTTTCATGAAGTGCTTTTATTTTTAGAAAAGCTGTGTAATACCAGGGCTACCAAGAGTAGACTTAAACATGGTAGAGCAAATTTTGACATCCACAAAAAGACTGTTTTAGGAAAGGCTGCTTCATTCCCTTTATGCAAAATAGAATCTTTAGATAGAATATTTAATCTTGTAAGTAAAATACTTTATTACGCTGGATTCTTATTTATTCATTTTAAAGTACTTAAGTGACTTAAAAGTTCAAATCACATTGATATTCAAAGCACTTGGTGATCATGAAAATTTTAGTTTCAAATGAAATCTATGGGATAAAAGGTAAGAAAAGGAGAAAAAAAATACATGGAATGATGTTTGCAAGCTTTCGACAATGAAAAAAATACAAGAATGAAACAGTAAAATACCCTTTGAGTTGAATCCTGTGAAATCTACCTAAACACTGAGTAGACTGCTGATCAAGAACCACAGAAATTATTGTTCTCACAGTACAAAAATGAGGATGCCTTTCAATTCACTGACATGCACGACATACCGTGACAGGTAAGTATTTTTTTTATCCCACTCTCCTTCTCCTGCTCTGAAAGAGATTCCAGGTTGATTTTGCTTGCCTCCACTCTTTATCCAGTGTTTTATAAATACAGGAATACACTAGAATTTTATAATGGGGGAAAAAAGTAATTTCATTTATATAGTGATTCCAAAATGCTCCCCCCGAGCTCTGAACCAACTGTCCAGTTACCTGGTGTTAGATCAGAACTGTGGGTTAAGACAGCTGGACAATGGAGAAAAAAATACTCCTGGAGGAGCATAAAATCCTCTAAGTGTATGCTTTTGCAGGTAGTAAAACCGAGTGATCTGGTGTTTACATGATGTTTAAATGACTGTAGTCCTTAAGCCCTCTGGGCTGGTGGAATGATACATTCTCACCATAGTTTTGTCCAAAAGAAGTTAAATGCACTAATTCAACTTAAAAAGCAGCCACCTTTGCCTTCAAATACTTTTGGAGAAAGAACAATTAGCTGCTTTTGTAGCTGATAAACACCAGAAATGGAATGTAATTTGTTCACAGGCTCTGACTGGAACCTGAAGAATGACCAGCATGATGTTTGTGAATAACCAAAAACTTAAAAAAAAAAAAAAAAAAAAAAGAAAAAAAGAAAAAAAGAAAAAAAGAAAAGGTTTTATTCTGCTCTGCAGCATTTAACCATTCTCACAGCTGGAATCTCATTACTGAGTTACATTTTCTTCCAGCTACTGAAAACCTGCAATACAGAACTCTGGAAAGACCTGCAGTAGACAATTAAAAAATTAAATACATTATTTTTTTTTAGTATTACAATTCCCTGAATATAATCTCTACATACATTTTACTGGCCTACACAGCATACACACACATACGCATTATCTCTGTGCTGAAAAAGGAAATAAAAATGCCAGTTCCCCAACTCTTACAGAAATGTTCCAAGATTTTTCTTGATGAAAATTTAACATGACACAGCACAGCCTGAAAACAACAAAAGCCATACAAGTGTCTGAAGACAACTTTCATTTTAACAAGCTCATGAAATAAACATTGTGTGTAAAAAAAAAAAAAAAGTAATAAGCTGAGTTAGTTTGAGCGTGATTTGTACAAGCCCAGTCTTGTACATGTAACAAAAGGCATATTTACATTTAAAGAGGAATTTTATGTCTTCAGAATCTGTCAGGCTAGTAAGGTCTGTACGTTTTCTGTATTCTAGCTGAGAAAGAGCACAGTGGTCTTAGGCTCTGGCTCTCTTCAAAAATGGCCTAAATGCCCATCTGAACATTTAACCATATTTTTCATTAATAGGTCTGACATTCTATTTGGCAGTTTCCATACATTTTTTTGGCTTCATTTTAGAAAATATACTTAAGACAACTTAAAAAGAATTATCTATGTTTGCAATAAGGTCTGTATTGATGAAAATGCAAAGCCATAGTTAACCTCAGCATTTAGTTGCCCTGAAGCACTTGGGTACCATGACCATCAATGAAAGGCCAATCTCAAGTGCCTTAGAACAGGTATATAATAACAAGCAATAAACAAACAAACACAAAAATCCACACATCCACCCACAAAAAATAGACAGTAGCTTTGCATTTTCTTTGTTTCAAACCAATGGAATTAAAGTGATTTCTTTAGTAAGACTTACGGTACCAATATATAAATTAGCATCCTCATTAAGAAAGTTCTTCACATTTAAACTGAAGTTGAGTAGCTCAATGTGAAATTCCATCTCCTGCTGAGAAGTACTTTTCAGGCCAGGTCATCCATGTTAAGGTCAGGAAGAGGCTCTCTCCAGTAGCAAAAAGAGCTGAATTCTGGGCATGGAAATGCAGAACTCTGTTCTTTATTAATCAGTGGGAACACATATTCCACAAGCTCACTCAGTCTGTAATACCTGTATTAAATAAGAAGAAAGACCATTATTTAAAAGTCTAGTTACTGTTCAGCTGTAGCCAAAAGCAGCTTTAGAAATCTAGACCAGAAAGTTCTAGTCAAATAAGGCCCCACTACTGCAAAAGTGATTTTCAACTTTATTTTGCCAATTTTCATTTTGAAAAGTTTCAGTCAAGTATTGAAAGCTTTAAGTCCCTGGCAAATAAGGTTTTGCACATCATATGTTAAAGGAGATCAGTCATAAATGTAATTATTTTATAATCCCACTTCTAAACCCCTTCTTTAGCTGAAATAACAAAAATGGCCTTACGAAGATTTGTTTCCCTTAGTCTGTTCTTGGATCAGTTCACCCTTTGGATTCACAGTAAATATTCTGCAGTCTGGAACTCCCACTTGCATGTAGGCATATACATCCTGCAAAAGCACCAACACAAGTACATACTTCAATATTTCCTTACTGAATGTGTTAACAAGCAATTTGTCAAAGGAATGAGAAAAGATGATCTAAAAAGGCTACAGTAAAACTGCCCCTTAAAAAAAAACTCCCCAACAACAGTTAAAAAAAACCCACCCCCAAAACACACACACGTACACTATAATAAAATATTCCCTCTGTCCCCAAGCACTTGATTCCTGTGCCCAAGCCCAGGACCACAAACATGCACGACACGAAGTCTCCACCACACAACACCACTCCCTGTGACAATATTCTTTTTACAACACCCCTTTTTCTCTCACTCAACTATAGAAGCACTGAGCTGAAGAGAACATACAGGAACTATACAACTGGAAAAGGGATTCAAAACTATAAAGCTCTAAATTAATGCCCTTAGGTCACAAAGCAGACTAAAAGTTTGGAAAGGTGGCACATATTTAAAATAAAATTCTGAGAATAGTAATGCACCTTTGCAACCCTTCTCAAATAAGCAGTTGTAGCAACTTTTATTTAAGGTATCTGTGTGTGGCTTTTCCCGATCAAACCCATAAAAGCAGCAGTGTCCCATTTCCATATTCAAATTTTTTATAAACACAAAAAAGAAAAGCCTGTTTGTTTTGCTTCTCACGTACATGCATTTTAACCCTTCAGTTAGAAAGGTGCACTTACATTGGGCCTGTTTCCAAAAGCAGCGTAGAAAGGCTGTTTACTGGGAGAAAACAAATTCTTGATATCATTCAAGCATTCGATTTTGAATTTTTCAGGCTTCTTTTCTATCACTTCCCTAAAATAAAATTGCAACAGTCAAATTCTAAATCATGATTTAATAGAAGGTATTCTCCTTCCCCCATTTATCTGATATTTATATTCTCATTGCTTCCTGTTGCTAGTGCCGATAGTTATATATACAGTGCTACATAGCTCTCCAAGAACAATACAAGAAACAATCAAACATTCCCTCTTTTCCAACACCTACAGGAAAAAAGAACAGGTGAATACTGTGCATAGGCTAAGTATAAATGGGAATGAAATTCCCAGCTGTGAGTGCAGCTGTGAACTGCTTTTTTGTAGCTGACTATCTGAATCAGAAGATCTAACCAAGTACACATGAGTGTACTTGTTACAACTCCTGTCTCTGGCAAAAGTGCATAAGGCCCATGGCATTAATTGAAATTGCTGTCATTGTATCCATGAAAAAATAGAAAATAAATTAACAAAAAAACCCAACAAAATTTAAACAAACAAAACTCCACCTCTGCAACCAACCAACCAACCCCAAACACTTGTCCATAATTAGCTCCTCCCATCAAGAACAGGTAGACTATGGCTGGTCCAAAAGACCAACTGAGTTGACCCATACCTAAACTCCATAGTTTTTTAAAAGTAGCTGTATATGGAGCAATCCCAGCATCACAAGATCATTTCACATGACAGTCTATACTCCTCAGATTTTTTTCTTTTCTCTCTACCTTATGTAGTAGCACTGCACTGCAAACCTTGAAGATATGCTTGAAAAAGACAAAAATGTACTGATATAAGCATAACCTAAGAATCATCAGTCATGGACTAGATGAATAAAGAGAAGGGAAAAGAAGCTCCCCTTGGGCTGATATGTTGTGTTTTGTAGCTACTTCTAGCATGCCCACAGGAACACAAGTATACAAGTGAAATTCAGACAAAACAGAGTTTTTAAATGGTCACTAGAGGGACATCAAGTCTCAGTAGCAAATATAGTCCAGAGTGGAATGTTCTGTAATGCCAAATATTTTTAATCTACTCTTTCTCTGAAATGGGGAGGGAACTGACACAAGAAATTCCACATGCTTACCTATGAAAGGCAGAAAACAAACTGCTGGGGGATAACATGAGAGGGCCCCTGGGGAGAATTGTTCCTTTATCATTCACCCAGTGCAGGTATCCTCTGGTGATATCTGCCATCCCAATGGCACGGGCGGAACAGTACAGGAACTTGTAGCCATTTCTAGAAAATAAATTACCAACTTAGTTCATATTCCTGCTGAAGTTGCTTTGCAAAGGTAAGTACACAAATATAGCAATGTCCAGAGGCACCAGTTTAGGTATTGAACTGCTGCAGAGCTCTGCACACATACAAGGGAAAGACTTTTCTATTGTTATAAGAATCTGCAAGGCATTTAGTAGTTCAATTACAAACTTAATCAAAACTGAGAAACAGGAAGTGCAAACAGAAAAGGGATGGTAAAACTCAGAGGACACAATTAGATGGACTAGACTGTGTTTAAGTGAGTGCCACACTGGTTTTATTCAGCTTCTTTCAGCCCAGCTGTAGGATGACAGCAATTATTTAAATTATCTGCATCACAAAATAATGGGTGCCAGATCTCCTGTCTTTTTCAGGTTGTTGGCAGAATTTGCAGTGCAGAGTGAATGATGGATAACAACAAGCATTCATTAAGCCCTTAAATTCTTCCAGCAGACTTTGTATGTTCATCTGTTACACAGATTTGTATACAGTTACTGCAAGCACAAAAGGCTTGAGTGTTTATGTGCACTTTCAAAGACTTGATTCAATTTGGCAAATAACTCCAAAACTGCTCTTCTGTTGTGCACTGAATAAACAAAAAACCCACCCCAAGCCACCCAAACAAAACCCAACAAAACAGTAACATTCATGTTATCTCCCATGAATTAAAAGGGGCCACATGAAGGCCAAAAATAGATTATAAGACCCCAAATATTTTTGTGGAAAGAAAGACTACTAAGAAACAAAGATAAAAGTTGATGATTTCAATTTAATTCTGAAATTTCTAACAGTTGATCATCCTCAATTAGTAAGTGTTATTTTTGGCATCACTGTGTTTTTGAAAAAAGTTGTTCCAGAATATAAAATCTAATCTATGGAGCACTGACCCGGCTTTGGAAGCAAACCCATTAAACCAGAAAACACTTATGCATTGGAAGGACACTATCTAGTTTTAAATTTATGCCATATGATATTGCTGAAAGGCTTAGTGACCAACCTGAGTTGGTGGAAGACAGATATGCATGTTTGAGGAATTATTTCTATTATGGTTCTCTTTTGTATTCATGAAAATATTACACACAGTTTTTATAAGCTAAAATGCAGAACAAAACGTCTGAGAAGGGAGCTAGTAAAAGCGGCGGCTTGCATTCCTGTAAAAGTATATATCTGTGGAAAGAACTTAGTTTCACTTGTGTATGACAAAAGTTGCTCACTTCCCAGCATTTCAACCAGTACATTTTAATAAACTGGGTTATTTTTTAAGAACTATCCAATTACCTATACTTTAATTCCTATATTCCAGAAAATCTTAATTGTTTCATAGATTGCATACTCACTCGTTTATGGAATGATACAGTTTTGCAATGCCCTGATGCGTCCAGTCCTTGCCAAACTGAGGGAGGATATGTCCCAAAGCATCAGACCTAAAATGAGATTTAAAGGTACCTGAGACACGGTATGTGAGTTTTATTGAAGACAACCACTAATGAACATGATTTAGTAAAAATATTTACAGAAATATTTCTGCAGAAGGTTCTAACTATTTACAAAGAGAATTAATAAATAGTGCAGGCAGAGCAATTAGCGGGGTCATTCAATACAAGTCAGTTTCTGAGTTAACCTGTGGCTTCTAAACCTGGAGAAGTCTAATAGAGAGCAATCACACGGTAAATGTTATCATCTTGGCCTTATTCTTTTAAAGTACATTTTCTAGTTTGCTTTAAAGGCAAGTACAAATTAAAACCAAAGCAACACTATTAATGGACATCCTTTAATAGTTGTCTTAAATGAAGTTTCTTTACCTTGTTTTGAAAAGCAGGACAGGATTAATAAAGCAAGAAAAAAAAACAAAGAAGAAAATACCCCTAAGATACTCACTTGGTTATTGTTCCATCAATGTCTGATATTATGATTTTATCATTCCAGTTCCAGAGGTATATTGTTCCTGCACAACGACAAGTCCCTTGATACTGGGTTGTGATACTAAATACAACATCATTAGGGCCATCTCTGAGCTTCAACTTTGCCTGTAGAATAAAAAGGATTGAAAATGTAAGTTGCCCTCCCTCTAAACTTTTTATGATTTTAGAATCATAAATGAGCTGCACAAAACGGCTCATATACTCTTCCTTGTCTATTTTGATTAACTCATCAAAAAAATGAACCATGGTTTAACACTGGCACCATGGTTTTGCTGTTAAAGTCTGTTGCAGCCTGGGTGCACATGTAAGTCCACAGTTCTTGTACTGCCTACAGCCACAGATATTTCACTCTCCACCATTTTAATTCTTGCTACTACAGCAGACTTGCAGCACTACCAAACTGAACTCACAGTCTGCCATAGGATACTGTCTTCTCTACTTAGTGGATGCTTTCCTCAAAATTCTTCCCTGATGAATATCATACATTTAGATAGTAGCAGAACTGACTTGTAAATTTGACCATAGCGAATAAATTTCACAGCAATTTAAATGTATGCTATTACACAGATGGGCAGATCCCAGGATATCCAAACTGCAGAAGCAAACAATGCCACTTTTCTGGCAACATCTTAATATAGAAGTTCGATTATGGAACTTCATTAAAAAATACTATTTTTTGATCCAAAGAGATTCTTAAAAAAACACAACAGAAAAAAAAATTATCAGAAATTCCCTGCAGCTGCCTACCCTTGCACAGAAATATACTTTAAATTTCTTTTCAAAGTTTTTTGTTTTTTTGTTTTTTTTTTAAGATTATGAAGCATCCTACGCATGAGACACGCATGTCACTTACTATTTGGTCTGAAGACAGTCTAAGTGACTTCTTATAAGATGTAACGTTCCCATGGGGTGGATGCTCTCCTGGGGCAGAATCCATTTTCAGGGATTCCTTCAACTCCTGGGATGCTTCATCACTAGAAGAATCATCCTCTGGAGGCCTAACGTGACATCAACCAGAATAAATGTAAGAGACATAAAATCCTTCTTTAATGGAGTAGGATGCTTATGCCAGAGTAATTTCTGCTTATGCTGAGGATTTGCTGCTACCTGATAGCACAGATTAAGGAAGTCCACAGTCTAGTGAATGCCCAGATAAAGCCAGTACATGCCAGTAAGCAAGTAGGACTTGGAATGCCAGTACTGGTGGAGCTCTAAACAGGACTACTCCCAGCTGGCTCCACACACAAAGGGTTTAGTAAAGACACAGTGTCAGGCGGTCACTAATACTGTGTGGATGAATTAGGGAAACTGCAGATGAAAAGGGACACTGAATGGGTAGGAGTGCTTTGTTTTTAAAAAAAGCTGCCTCAGTAACTATGGCATTTAAACTGTGAGTGTTAGTGGAGTAGCTCACCTTTTAAGGTTATTCACAGACTTATTTTCCTGCTCATTAGAGATTTCAAGATTAAAGGCAGCATTTAGTTTCTCTGAATTATTAAATCACCAACATTTACAAGTACCTTTACAAAATCATGCAAGAATATGCATTTGCATAATAAATACCCTAGAACGGAAAAGTTTTGTGCTAAGCACCGATAGCTGTCTACCACAACTTGGGCAACATGTGCACTGTGATTAATACTATTTTATTGTTTCAATTATTTAATGTTACAAAAAATTCCACAAGGTTTAAATTATTAATACAATATTAGGCCTTCACAAAAGAAAAAATTATTACAAAGGGTATCAGAAACAACATCACTGTATTTACAGAGCAGTGGCCTATTGATAAAAGTTACCATGTATGTATTTGTTCTGTCAGTTCTATTACGATTTAAGAAATAAACACAATAGCATTTAGGAAATAACTGTAGTGTATTTGTAGTTCCTACAGTGTTTGCTGCCACATTATTTTGCTGAATTGTTTGCTATGCACATCTGGTTCCTCTTTAGTAGCTTACAAGAAAATATTTCTTCTCACAGTACATTACTACTGAACTCTTCATTCAAAAAAAAGAAAAAGGAAGGAAAAAAGGCACTATTCAGTCCACAGGTAAGTCTTCAGACAGGAACACACCTACTATTAACTTGCTCTTTTATAGTTGCTGGCAGTTCATTTGCTCTTTGTGTCTCAGTTTTCCCCTCTTTTGCCTCTGGTATCTAAAGAAACATGATAATAAAGAACATATTGACATTTTAAGCATTTTAAACAAATCCAAGTTAAAAACAGCTACCAAAATAGTTCATAAACTATACTAAGTCTCAGAATCACCATTCTACATACTGATCTCTAAAAATATGACAAAAGGATGCTTATGAAGAAATTCTCTATTAAAACTTTTTCTTATTTCAGGAAACAAAACTCTTACCAGAAATTGGGAACTGCAGTTTAACATGATAAATTTAGGAGCTGTCAACCTCTAAGCTTATAAATTGCTTTTTTACGGGGAAGTAAGTTTAGGGCCCATACTCAAGGTTTAGAAAGCTTAATTTAGCCTAAAATGGGATGTCTCAGCGTAACTATTATGCAGTGCAGCACCTACTTATTTATTTGTGTGAACATTTCTAAAACATACTGCAGTGACTGAAGAGTAGCTCTGATAACTGCTTATGGCTTAAAAGAAAGAATGTTATAATCTGCAACAGGTGAATACAATAAATTTTGTTGAAGCAACTAATAACACCAGATAATGATGCAGTATTTGAGGCTAAACAAACAGATGCAGCTACAGCTACTGCAACATCAGTTGGCCATCAGTGACACTGAACTATATAAGCAGTATTTTGAGGTACTTCTGACAAGCTACAACATTTTCATCTCTTAAAAGCTAAGAGGGGGGGAAAAAAAATCCCAATAGGCCTCAGTCACCTGCTTAGTCATGCTTTCCTTCTTGCGCCAGAACCACCACCTTCCAGACTTCTTTGGCATCTTTTCTTTGACCCAAGACTCAACAGTAGCCTGCAAAATTAGATGTGCTTTTACTTAGTATAGAAAACCAGAGATAATCAGTTGTTACTACATGCAAAATTTTCCAAGAAAGTATGCATTTATCTGTTTACCTTAGGCAAACTCTTCTGAAAGACCTGCAAACTCAGAATCATCGGAGCAGCCAACGCCCAGTTATAATACCTGTTTTAAAACATGTTATTGGTAAGATATTACAAAATATGTCTGCAGATCAATAAATATCAGCATGAAATCTCATCCTTGTGTTGATGAAAATACATATTTGCTGCCAACCACTAACATCAACACTTTCCACAAACAGAGTCACTTTAATATGTACAATTCAACATCAGTGGCAATTACAGAAAAAAATCTCACTTAAGGTAAAGCTAAATTCAATGCAAATTTTTGGTTCAAGCAGATTAACACACAAACTGCAATGGAAGCTGAGAAACGTGCTCACTTCAGAGACTAGATTTGAAATGGGATTTTGTATGACCTAATTACATGACACGGAGAATTTACCTGTTATAAATCCGTATTACCAAATTAGGATTGTCTATGAGTCCAGGGTTTTCAGCAAATTCATGATAAGTAATAATATGTTCCATGAATTTTTCTGCAACACAAAGAGACCTTAATTAAAAAGTAATAATATAATATCCCAAGATGTCTGATTAGTTTACATCTAGGAAAATCCTTTCTGAGTCTCTCCTGATCTTGCAGCATCACTGAAGATGTGCTAATTGAGGCCTCTCTGTCAAGGGTCCTGTGACTGCCTCCTTCCTACAGAAAAAGCCTTGGACCACTTCAACAGTCACAGCAAAGAGCCTTAAGAAATTAGAAGAAGAAGGATAAGGAGGAACTAATTCAGTTCAAAGGCTAGAAAAAGAAAGCCATGCTTGTCTAGGCAAGTTTTCTTCAAAAATTATGATAGGTAATGGGTCTACATACTACACTAGAAGAAGAGGGGGAAGGATGATGCCAGATTTTCAGGTTTGAAAAACTACTACTATCACTAACTAGCATTTTCACAACTAGTTTCTATATATATTTGCAGAAATCCATGATTTAGAAGAAGACCCCTGCAATCAAGACATCCTTTTTTCCAAACAAATCCAGTATTACTACTGTGTTACCACAAGAACAAGTCCTGAGTCTTTATTAATAAGCACCTAGATTTCACTTAATGTATTAAGAGACTGGATGACCATTTAAAAAGTAATATTAAAACACTGCAGTACATGTCCATGAAGATTTTATGCTCCTAAAAGCTCTCTCAAAAATACATACAACTTCAACAGTAAACAGACCAAAGCATTAAGAGAGAAAGATCACCTAGTAAAAATCTAGAGGTTAACAATCATTTAGGAAAGAAGTAGAGCAGAAAACAGTCCAATACAAAGGGGGTTTTTATCGCTTGAAAAACTGAAAAAGAAGAAAAATTATCAAGCAATTAGAAAGAAACTGAATTGTTAATACTTATGTAAGACTAAGCAAGGACTGGCAACCAGAAATCAATGTAGATGGTCGGATAAATACTAGTGCAATTATATAGTTATATAATTGCATATAATTATACAAAAATATGGTACAAATATATAGTACAATAATATAGTACAAAAAAGGAGACAGAAAGCTTCTCAAGACATCAAGTGTTCTTGATTAATATGAGGTTCAATTCTGCTATCTCTGCTTGGCAAATACTTGAGAATTTTAGAAAAATGAAAGATTTTCTATCCATTTTCTCTATGTAAGCATATAATAAGTCAAAGTTTTGCAGGGAGGAAATCAGAGCATTCAAGCCACTTCATTTGTTTAGCCTGTGCTCTTTTCCTCTTTATGCTTTAGTCTTTCACATACCTTTAGAAATCTCTCCATTTTCATTGAGACCTCCACAAAGTGAAAGAGTAACATCAGGCAAGTCCATAGCAGAATCAGACATGCACTCTGTACCACTATCAGCAGCAGCACTTCCCACTGACTGGGGTGACTGAGAACCAGAAAGGGTATCTGACTCTGTCCACTGCCTGAAGCCAGGATCAGAATCACTAAAGAAAAGCAAAAAGTATTTTACTTGCAAAAAAATGCACAGATCACAGGTCACAGAACACAGTATATGATTACTCCCCCCAAAAAATCTTGCTTTTGCATTTTTACATCATTTGACAACATAAATTTAAAACCAACCTAACAAAAACGCCAGATACATACACCCACACCAATCCTTCATAATACTGGCAGACTGTTTCCAGTTTTCCTAACGCCTCCTAAATTGGGCAATAATTACATTCCTTGCCTAAATTGGATTTAAATGAAGAAAAACATCCTCTACATTTTACTTCTACAGAATACTGTGCTCCTCAATCTTTACCAGGAAGTTGTAAAATAAAAAGGAAAAAAAGTGGCACTGCTTTTAGTGTTTTTAGAACACTGTCTGTTGCAAAAAGTACAACAGAAAAGTAAAATGTCATTAAAAAAAAATCACATTGTGATTTAAGGCTGGAGTCACTAATTTGATCCACTGAAAAGTTTACAATATGGCTGAACAACAGTACTGGTACAAAAGCAGTTTAAATGTACTGCCCTCCACGTCTGCAGAACATACAGGTTCCACAAAGAGGAAAACTCTCAGTTTTCAGTAGTCACCTCCCATGTGATCTTTCAGTGTGTTTCTTATCAAATTAGAATTTTCACAGTAAGTACTGAATACTTAAAAAAAACCCTAAAAACCTGAAGTCCAATTCTTTTTATCAGAATCGGCACATAAATAACACTTGTAATGACTCACCTAACACAACTACAGAATTATCCCAGATTTACAGCATTTTACTTCAAAATTACCTTTTGGGAAAGTAGAGCGCTGCAACTTCAGGTTCCAAAGCCTTTAGGTCATCCAAGTAAATATCATCAGGGCCTTGATGATGACTTCGCTTGTGCACCCCTGTTAATTTTAACAATTAAGATTACTAAGATGAAGTTACCCAGACATGTTAAATACAAACATAATCACGGAAGATTCAAACTTATTTGTATGTTTTTTAAGTTCCAGAGTTTCATTGTAATTTTAGTCAGATAAAATTTTAATTAGAAAAAACTGAAACAGCATATTTATACTTTTTCCACTATGACCTCAAGTTTGGTAGATCACACTGATGGCAAGAATCAAGAGCTTTATTCCACACCTTTCTTTTTTGAAGGAGAGTCAGTTTTTGCTGTTGGTTTTGTTTCTGGTAAAGGATCCATCAATATTCTGGACTGATGATCACCATCCAATGGCAACGGAACTTGCGGTTCTACAATTGCAGAAGCAAGAGTGTCTTTAGCATCCATCTGCTTAAGGAGAGGATGAGTTCTTGGCTCAGGTTTCAGTACTGTACAGACAGAATCTTTCACATCATCATAGTCTTCAACTTCATCAGAGCTGAGGATGACCCTAAAATGAGTCTTCTCTGATGGAGTAATGGTAGCTGTTCTGCAATGTTCCAGTTTTTCTTTCTTACTTATCTGAAAAACAAAAGTCTAGTCAATCCTTTCACTTCACCTGTTTGTTTTATTCCATTCTAAACATTAAATTTGTACTCAAGGTACAAGTTCTCATCACACAAGGAAACCAAAAAATAACTTGAACACGTACTGTAGCAACAGAAAGCATGTCTCACCATATTAGCAAAATTCCCTGAAAAAGAATTTTCACAGGATCTTATTTACAAGTTCAGTAAAGAAACTGGCATAGAGGAAGCACTGACTTGACCGAACCACAGCAAGGAAAAAGCCTAAGTGTGGATTTATCAGGGCCTCTGTTAGATACCAAATTTAGTCTTATCAAGGCTACAGGTCCTCTGGAATGAAATAGAACTTACTCTATAATAAAGAAAATTAATTTATTAAGTGGTTTCCTTCAGGTTCTAACTAAAAATTCAAAAATTTCAGACTTTCACTGCTAGGTTTCCTGGGATTATTACTTTGTTGAGCAGCTTTTGAACTCAAAAAAGCTGACTCTCTCTGCCTGCCACAAGGGGTTGCTACTTCCCCATTTCAGCTGTATCTGAACAACAGCAGCTGATTTCCAGTCCTCTTCTAGGACAGTCTTAAATATGCCAAAACTCAGTTACAAAGTTAGAGACAATGAAGATGTTTACCTTTGTTGACTCTGGGAATCCTCCCCATGTCCATTCCATGTGAGATTCAGATCTGAGCAAGCTCTCGGCAGGCTTAACTTCTAGTTCTGAATCACTTTTGGGGCAGACTTGCTCAGAGAAAGGGCTACCAAATCAATAAGAAAAAAAAAAAGAAAAAGAAAAAAGAAAGCCAGTGTTTAAAATGCATTAATGCATTTTTGTGCAGCTACTGTTGGTAGAGTTTTCAACAGCTTAACAGAGCTTCAATTATTCAGCAACATGGCAAGAAGCCCAGCAGGGTTTTCAAATGGTGAGAAATTAGGTTAAAACCAAAATCACATTAAAGACATTAAAGGACTTATATAGTGATCACACTAAATAGATTCCTCTACTGCATCTGCAGTGCAGGAATAGCTCTCCCTTCAGCCCACATTCCATTTTTCAAAAAAAATGAGAACAAACTGAAAAAGTTTATCAAAAAATAAGACAAAAAATAGTTTTTAAGTTCCTTACCTCCATAAAAATATAGCATTTCAGCATGCTATGCAGATATTTGAGTAATAGAAGTTTTGCAAACATAACTCACAAGTGCACAAAACAACATCAATTCCCAATGCAGGGAAAAAAACATTCAGAAGATAACTTAGGAGAGGGAAAGGAGATTATTTGAAAACTTCCTTCAGGTGTGTTTGAACTACATGACCTTTAAAATCCATCTTATTTTTCCTACAGTGGTTATTATCCATAAATCAGAAACAGACTTCTGAAATTTACTTCAATCAAGATTACTTTTAAGCCAGAACATCCTACAAAATGCTAGAAAGGATTTCAAAATCATTTTGCACTGCATTTAGGACCTTAGAGATTAAAAGAAACACAAGGTTTTGTCTACCCTTCCTTGAATATGGCAATTATACTGCATATTATAGAAATGCCGCTCTTTTTACACTTTGACATTCAGATTATGGTTTGGGTTTATATAAACAACAACCTCAGTACTTGAATTTAAACTGCAAAGACCAGAATTGGACACAGTCCTCCATGTGTGGCCTGACCAGAACTAAGAGGAGAGGGATAATCACATCTCTGTCCCTGGCACTAATGCCACATGGATGCAGCCCAGGATCCATTTTGCCCTTGTTGCTGCAGCCATGCTCTGCTGCCTCAGGTTCAGCTTGTTGTTTCCCAGCTCAGCAAGGCTGCTCCCAGCCACACAGATCCCAGCTTGTACTGGGCTCTTTGCTTGTGTCATTCCAGTACAGGGTTTCACACTTGTCTTTGCACTTGCTGCACCTGTAATTTGTGACTGGTCCGGGTGCTAGACAATGTCTTTGAGGCTCCCACTCCCATGAAAGGTTGTGCCAGATGAACTTTTGAGGTCACTTCCAATTTGGGTTGTTCAATGATTTAATACAGAAAATTTTAAAGTAACTCCCTACAGGTATTTAATCTATGGAATTCTTTTCCCCATACAAAATTCCTCCAAGGATTTGTTACCTAAATCAGTACCAAGTATCAAATTTTCTGAAGGTTTGAAGAACTCAGGTTTTGTAGTATCGTACAGGACTAAACTGTGATCACAATTCAGACTGCAAAAATAGACATTACACAGATCACAAGCCAGACAGTAAGAATCCCTCATGTTGCTCTGAGAGGACACCTCAAAAATCCAAGATATGAGGACATTTTAACATCTCTACAACGGTGAGTTGTCATCTCAGTTGACTTCCAGCCTTCAACACCCCATGGACACAAAAAGAAAAGTGATATTTTCCCCCTGAGTTCTCCATTAACAATGTCATACAGGAATCACATTTTCTGTACTGTTAGAAGGGCTTGTTTAAAGTGACACACTGATGAAAATACACATACACCTTTGTTTTCAGAAAGAATATGAACTTTCCATGAATGTCAAATAATTTACTCCATCTACACCACAGGTCAACTGGAAGCCGTGCACAATATTAACCTGTTTCAAAGTCTAACTCTTTAATATTCAGCAGTTCCTGCAAATGGTTTATTATTTCAGGGCTTTGGCACTCTATTCTACTTCCCTCAAGGTATGTTTTTCACTGCCACTCTCAGACAGAAGTGTTTAGCCAAAAGGCCCATGCTTGTAATAGTGACCTAGTTGTGCCAACATTGCCTGCTAAAACAGGATGAATACTGATGGCATCAGGTTTCAAATACTTAATGGTTATGTTTTTCATCTTATTATACTCAGTAGGACAAATAGAAGTGTTCTCATGGGACAGACTTGTGCTTTCTTCCTTGAGCTCCCTGCAAAGGTTCTGAAGAGCAAGACAACCAACTGAATTACAAGTTAGTTAGCTTTTTCAGATCTCCAAAAAGGAAGTTATTAAAACCTCCCATTTCTCTTCCTCTGTACAACAGCTATGTGATAAAATCTTTCTCTGACTGCTTAGGAGAAGCAATTTAAAGCAAAATTTCTCTTCTCCTAGATGGTTTGCATCAGAGAATTCCTGACCCAATGTCCTCTCCACAGACAAAAAGGAAAATTGCCAATTTTTCTGTTGAACTGCAATCTAGACTGGGTAGCTTTTTGTTAAAAAAACCCCCAGAACTGTCAAAAGCCTAAATACCTCACATGAGGAACAAACAAGTTATTACAGTGGAGTGGCCCCATAATACATAAATGAGAAGAGATGCATGAATTATCTCTCCCAGATACAATCTGCTAGTCTGTGTTAGCTCAGAGTTTTATAAACTGAAAATGAGTATCAGCCTCCATGCTACAGTCATCAAGGTGATACAATCCATACAGCAACGTGTCAGTCCTTAGGGTTAAACACTGTGACTGCATTTCAGTCACAAACCACAAACCTTTGGGGAACATTTGAAGACTACATCTCATTAAGTGTAATTGAGGATGTGGTTGTCAGCCCAAAACATAAAAAGGAATGATAATGGGATTTCCTGTCCAACAGCTTCTGTTCATTTACAAGCTATGGGGGAATTAGCAGACAGCCAAGCATGGTGTGGTACATTCTGACTCCACTGAGGCCACAGTTCTGCAAACACCTGAAGCAGAGAGATCATACACGCTTCAAAAAGTATTGGCTGAAGGTTGAACTCTTCCATTCTGCACCACCTATTGATGCAGAAGAAGAGGTACCTGTGCACTGAGCAGGTAACAAAAACAAGAGTCGCCATGGAAGGCTGACCAGTAATCCTCACTGACCTTGTGAATGTATCTGCTATGAGGCAGATTCCTCTGTCAAAATGAAAAGCAGTAGAACTAGACACTTGCCAAAGAGTTCAGATGAATCAGTATACTACTCAGCATGCTATGTGAGACATATATGCCCTCTCCTGTATGTCCAAGATTCAGGGAAAGTACAAAATTTACCTCAAATACAAACACATATGCACAAAATGCTTTCTTATGCATATACAGACTGAGGTTAGAGTGGTGAAATCCAAAGTGTGAGCCTTGAAAGACCAACAAACTGCAAGAGAAATAGCATGAACATCAGAAACTGAAGAATGTACTTGAATGTGCATATTGAAGTGCCCTGGTCACTGAAAACTGACTGGCAAGCTGTATTATGCCATTTTTAAGAAATAAAACAGTCAACTGATGATGATTTCAGTATCTCTGGACAAAGAAAGATACCAGAACTCCAGCAAATCCACCGCTCTGAAGTGGAATATGATTCAACTTTAGGATCTAGCTTTACCTTGAGAAATTTGGATTGCTTCACACAGTAAAATGTACCTTAACATACTCATCACTTTTGCGTTCTGGCAGATCAAGTATTGCTTATGCTCGGGTGAATCATAGAGAACATACTAGATTTCCACACTCTTCTCAGCTTGAGGAAATCTTATTAACTGTATTTCCTCTCTTTAACAGTGAAATAATACATTTTGTAAAGTTCCCAATGTTTCAAATTAGTATCAAGTGTTGCGTTTGACATCACAGAAGTTGGGCAAGTTTGATAGTTTTACAGAGCAGGGGAAAAATGAATAAAAAGGCATAGTAATTTTTGTTTTATAATTACTCATCATTATACAAATGATGACATTACAAAGTGACTTACTTCTCCAGAGGGGACCAGTCGCCATCAGATAAGGGGTAATGGTCCTTCGAATGATAAATCAAAGATTCTTTTTGTTCTTCACCCTTTGGTGATGAATTTGAGGATCCTCTGTGGAGACACATAAGACATTAAGTCAGCTATAGGAAATCTGTGTTACTAATTCAGTACAAAAAAAATTACATAGATGTTACTTAAAAAAAATCTAAGAGCAAAAGCAAGGAGTGTACAGCTTAAAGTATTTGTTGTTTGCAAGACACCTTTATGTAACTTTAAAAGTATTTAAGAACTATTATTAATACTTTAAAATATAGCAAATTTAAAAATCTACTACTCCTGGAAGTTAATACTGAAGAAATCACAATAGCATAAATGATACTACTCTACATAAGTAAAAGTTAGTCATTTTACTCTACACAGGCAAATAATATTAACAAAACACAAAGATGAACATAAATTTTTACATAGTAAAGTTTACTGTGTGAATTTTACAATCACTGGAAAAGTTGAACTAGTAAGGCTAGTTCTGACAATGTACATTTGACAAATTAAAACGGTAAGAAAACCAGGGTTAAGTATTAGCATCACAATTTACCCAAGAGTTTACAAATTAACATTAACTACAAGGAGATAAAATAATGCACTTTTCTGAACAGTGAGCTTTGTTTTGCACTGGGAAGTCCACTCAATATCTACATCAAACACCCAAACCCAACCAACAGTAAAACCCACTGAACAGGCATACATCCTATTTTACACAAAAGTCCCCTTGAAATATTACCACCATAAAGTACTTCAGATCTTTCTACAGATTTCTGAATTTAACTGAATAAATATCTATTCTCAGGATACAACTAACTTGTCTGAGGTTAGATCAAGGGCATCATGGGCATACAGCAGATAAGAATACAAGGAAAACACACCTGGAATTTGAGTACAAAATGCAACAGAAATTATTTTAAGCCATTATTATGAAAGAAAAAAGCTATTTTTATTCCAGTGCACAGTTTCACTAGATTTGTTTTGGAATGCTAATGCTCATTTCTCTTACAGATGGAGGAAAGAAAATATTTTGCTATTATCAAATGTGCAAATATTTAGAATCTGCATGCTTATTCAATTAGACACTAAGCAGTTACAGTGATCTACCTCATTTGCACAAGTCTTTCATTTGCAAGACAGCTTAGGTTATGGTAAATGCTGAACTCTAAAAATGTCTTTTTAGCTCCACTTCTTATTCCACAGTAGTATTCTTAGGAAACCTGATGATGCTGCCTGATTCAAGATGAGAACTGTACATCTTCTGTATTCATAAACTAAGTGTGACAGAAGTATGTTTCATACTATTGTTGTCAGCAGTACTAAGTATCTCCAAAGGAGGAAAAAGGTATAATTGAACAACTAAGTAAACACACAAAAAATAATATAAAAAAGGTCCTCAATATCTTTACTTCAGTGGGAGGGAGGTAAGATGACAATGGGTGGTACTGATCAGATTTTATTCACTGGAAATCAGCAACAAAAAGGGGACATACAAAGGGTGCAAAAATCAAATTTAACTGATAGGTGGATAAACACAAATGCTAAAAATCCAAATGCAGTCAAAGACTATTGAAAATACAAGAGGAAATCAGTATGCATCAACTTGTAACCTCAAGCCGCACTATCAACTCTAAGCTATTTATTTTGCCATGTTTATAAACAGTACTGCCACTCCTCACTGTTGTCCACCTTACATATACATAAATAAATAGGTAAGATTTCAGAGACTTTAACCCTTTAACACCCTTAGCACTGAAGAAATAACGCCCTCTATTTCTGAGTTGTACATATTGTAATATCAGTCTTTCTGGTATTATTTTATACAAGTCTAGCACTACTAACATCTAAATCATAGCTGGAAAAGACAAAGCACGTATTTTGAAAAAAGCCGATAAACACTAGGCAATAGAATTTCCCAAGAAACAGGAAACATCTTGTTTTCTGCTTTATAAAAAACCAAAGAGATAAGACATTATATACTGGCACCTGTGACTGAATTTTTGACCTTCCTGTTAAAACATCAGCCTCCCTTTTCTGTTCCTAGTTTCACTTTGAAATCTGAAGCTATGCCTGAGAACAGTTAAGTTTTTAATTTCTTATCTTTCTTCTTCCTTTTCAGAGCCACACATTTATAACAAAAAAAAAAAACACCAAAAAACAACCAACCGAAACACCACCATCTCAAGCAAATGTACTGATTCCACCTTACATCCCCACAGGGTCTGAAAAAAAACTTAAGAACACTTTTTCACAACCACATCTTTAGCTGAGAAGAAAACAAGTGCACGCCTATTTCAAGGCATTTCTTTTCCTGCCCTGGTAGTCCCCTGAAATGAGTGTACACAAACTTTACTAAACGACACAGAGACACAAACCTGATGTATTTGGGCCTTCACCATTATAATTTTTTTTTGTTTGTTTCAGTTCTGCATTTACTTGCTGTTCACAAGAAAACACCATTCTTTTACAAAATCATCTTCTTTTCACTTCATAACACCCTGTCCGATAATGTATTTCTACTGCTGTTTCTGCTTATACATGTTTTAAAAAAAAAAGTTCAGAAATAAAAAGCCTTGCCAAACTTCCATTCTAAAGGGTACAAAAACTAAAACAAAAAACTTGATGAAAACAACGTGGTCTGTTCAGCCGTGACTAAACATTCAACATTCTGATCAAACACACCATTTTTTATTCACCTCTAATCAAAGTAAGATAATTCCTAGAACAGCAATTTGAATCCTAAACACTGGATGAAAGCAGCCATTATTAACATGACATTCCTAAATACTTCATACATTTGTAATGACATGTTAAATAAAGAATAAACAATTATTGGGTTATTTTTTCTCTCTGTACTTAACAGTTATGTTTATTTTTGGTTTTACTATGACAAGTTTATTGTTGTCTAAATAACTGCATGTTAAAGACTGAGCAAAAGTCTTCCTTTTCTTGAACTGAAAAAAAAAAATTTTAAACCAAAAAAAATGCCTAGACTTAAACAGAGCTGGGAATATCTAAATGACAATACATTTACATAAATATGATACTAATAAAATAAGGCAAATTAACTAAGAAAGACACAGACACTCTAAAAAACACTTTAAAATCCAGATTTTGTTTGTTATGTTTTATTGATCATAGGTATAATAACAGACCCATGTTTTTCTGTTGCACTAACCTTTTTGTCTGGTACTTACTAAATTTGAGACTCCTTTGAAGACACATACTGAAGGAGTTTTTCAGTTATATTTTGCTATCTTACACCAAAACATTCTTGCAATTCCCAGACCTGATCTTGAATTTATTCAGCCAGTATTACATTTAACAACAATGCTGTCCAGTGAAACACCTACCTTTCTTTGAAAACCAAGTCCTGATGAGTAGGCTTTTCCTGGATTTGAAGCATATATATGCTTGATAGCTTCCATCTATAACCTTAATCTTTCCTGTTACCCTATAGACCTCTTCAGCTTATTATTACGTGCTACCACTTTAGCACAAGCTCCACTTTACTAAAGTGTTTATCCACTTCAAAATACAGGATTGACTTTTTTCCCCCCTCTTCTTCACACATGTATAAAGAACTCTCTTTACTAACATGAAGGGACATCCATTTAAATAATTTTCAGTAAACTTCAAGTTACAGAGAAGCCAAATTCAGATGTGGTGTGCTACAGGCATCCCACACTGCAGTGTATCTAGAGGCTACCAAACACACCAGGAGATCACTCTCCCTCATCAGAGAAACTACCCTGAAACTTGCTCAGTCACACAACAGATCATAACAATACTTCTTCACCAGAATGGGCTTAGCTGCATTCATACTCATAAAAAATGGCCCAACTTTAAGGTGAATCGATGAAGATTTGGAAGATACCTGTTTGGAGTTTTGTTTGTTTGCTTGAGGAAAGACTTAGGCAGAGCCTACCAAAACTTGTGCAATACTTGCATGGAGGAAATGAACGAGTAACCTTTTAACTGTTCAGTGATAACAGTGAAAACACCAACTATCTAAGAGCTTACCTTAGGGGCTGTACACTTTTCTCATCATCTGAGCTTATTTCCATTTCAAAAATCTCTTCAGTCCCAGCAGAAGAGATCTGATCTTCTTTCCTGCTATCTTGTTTGTATTTCTTCCTTCTTCTTTTTTTCTTTTTCACAGAACCTGGGGTGAAAACAGTCTCTGTTTCTCCAGAGTGTGGAATTTCTGAGTTTGCACATGTCCTCTCATTTTCACCTGATTTCAAATGATTGTCAGTGTCTTTAAAAAACTGATCTTCAGTGGGTATTGGAGATGTTGCCAAATAAGCAGGAACTTTTTCCTAGGGAAAAAAAATTAAAAAAGAAAAAGCTATTTTTTTCCACTTTGTTTTGTGCACACAGGGTAGTTGCCAGCTATAGATCAATCCTTGTACCTATCTATTTAGACACAAAGCCATACAGATGCCCAATGGTATGAAGCTGATGTCTAGAAAGGAACCAAGTTCACCAAGAGTGATTACAAGTAGGTCAGAAAAATGCATGTTAGTATTCTTACAGTTTTCAGACACAAACAATTGATTTTGCCAGAAAAGCAAATACCAGTCAGTGGAATGTTTTTGAAGTTATCTGCCCTGAGCATGCCAATTCCAAGCTTATTAAATGTCTTAGTGAAAAAGAGCTAATTAAATTCACTGCTGTTTATTTTGAAACAGATTCATTGGAAGGTATAGGTTGAAAGGAACATCTGGATACCATCTGGTCCAATCTTCTTTTGAAAGCAGGGCCTCAGGTCAGGTTATCCAAGGCCTGGTCAAGCCAAAGGTTGAGTATTTCTGTGAGGGAGTCTATCACTTCTCTAGGCCACCTATTCCTGTGTTATACTGCTTTTGTACAGAAGGATTTCCTTATATCTAGCTGATATTTTCCCCATCCCCTTTGCCCATCTTAGGACTAGAGAGCCTTGTGAGGAGAGCGTCTCCATCTGTTCTGTAACTACGCTGTAGGTAGTGCAATACTGTAGTTAGATTCCCCTGAATCCTCTCTAGGCTCAACAGAACAAGTTTCAGCAACTCTTTTTTTCCATTTCAATTTCTCCAGCCCTCCACTGGGCTCTCTCCAATTTTCCATGTCTCTCCTGAACTGGGAAGGCCATAACTGTGTTCCAGATTTGATCTAACACACACCAGGCTAAGCAGAATAGCCCCACATCCCTTCACCTGCTGGCTATGCTATTGCTGATGCTACCTGGCACACATTTGCCTTCACTGCAGCCAGGTCACACTGCTGGCCAGAGGATGCAGAGCTGCATATCATCCAGTCAGATCCCAGCCTGCACTTCCAATGCTTATGTGAGACTGCACGTGCATCTTGGTTAAACCTTGGTGTGAATCTTGCTGGTTCAGTCTCCCAGCCTGCCAAGCTGGCTCTCTGTGGTGGCTCTTTTTCTGACCTGTCCACCTCTCCTCTCAGTTCAGTGTTACCCACAAAACTGGTGAAGGTGTATTCAGTCATGTCATACTTGTCAGACATTATTTACATGAAGTATCTTGCAAAAAGAAAAAGTCAGCTATAATTTACTCACCTTAAACCCAACATACAGACAACCAACACTCAACTAATTACAACCCACTGCCCTTTGAAGGAAAAGCTTTAGCTATTTAGCCCCAGGTTTATTTACATTGTAACAAGAAACTGAAAAGACACTAATACCTAGTCTGAAAGAAACACACTGTGAAGGAACAAAGACAAGGTGGAACAAAAGCAGAAGAGAATGGAATATGCATAGTGAACAGAGAGTTATGGAACTCAACTTCATGGTAGAGAATAGAAGTAATTAGAAGATGTCTATTATTTTACTGGACTCTTGTGCAGAAAATTAGTCAGGAACACTGATGAGACACAGCCAGAGCACTGATACTACTATTGATGTGCTCAAAGCCTTAGCTGCTATTTAACATTAAATTCAAATTTTCATTGAATTAAGAGTTACAGAACAAATTTTGTTCCACTGGCTGTAGAGTGAAGTAGAGAAAGTAGAACAAAATACAGCCTTATTTTCCATTGTGAAAAACCTTGAAATAAAATGCTAGCACCTAAACTAAAGTTAATACTCTACACAACTGGTGATAAACAATCAGGAATAACAAAATAAATAAATAAAACACTCAGGAAAAATTAAAATAAAAATGGCTGGAAAATTGTCCTGATTTACATGGACTGAGGTGAGTGGTATTACTTCTGAATGTTGAGATGTGAAAAATGCAAAGACTGAGCTCTTGAAGTAGTTTTCTGAACCCCCCCAAAATGGTGGGGGGGGGGGGGGAATCAATGGGAGGTTTTTGATTTATTCCTTAAGCATAGCTTCAAGTGGCAAACAAAGATGTTGATCAGTTGTAGGGAAAAAATGCTTAAAAGCATTAAAAATACACTCACTTTTGCTTTGTAGGAAACTTGATCTATATTTTCAGCATGAATTACGAGCTTTCAGGAACACATTATACACAGATAAGGCACTCTCGTTATAAATCAAAATGTACTATGCAAGTGAAATAGCCTCTTTAAATCACTGCACTGGGGACAAAGAGTGGTTATCACCGTTGCGTTCCAAAACTCATGAGACTGATCAGTCCCCACCAGTGTCTGACACAGCCTACATCTGTAAAAAACTGCTTTCAGTTTTTATTTTAATCATGGTGTATGCTGACACAGAACCCAACCTTCCTTTTGCTTAAGTGTTACAAATCCCAAGTTATCATTTAGGGTCTTAAAAGTTTATTTTCTCCTTCCACTTTAAATTGTATTTAACTCCTTTCAGTATGAGAACTTCCTCTGATCCCTCACAGTAAACAAGTAACACCCTAAACTAAAAACTGGATCAGTCTCATTTCCTTGAAAGACTGAATGACAATAACCAGAGGAAATTAACACTTCACCATTTACTTTTCTGAGATGATTTTTTTTCCTCTCTCTTCTGACTATTTTTCATTAAACCTTTTGCACCCTTGTATTTAGAACTTCTTTCCTTCAGACTTGCTGAAAAATGCCAATAGACTCAAAAGCAATCAAAAACAATGGTCAGGACTGACCAATACCATGATTACATAGCTCCCATATCCTTAGGAAATCAGAGTAAAAGTGAACCATTATTCCTGCTTTTCAGAGGCTCGTTAGCTTCCAGTTGCAAAAGATTCTTGGGAAATAAATTCTCAAGTCAAAGAAGTTACTGTTACCTGGTGAAAGTTTCATAAACAAAATTGTGAAAAACTGGACTAAAATTTGTAAGGTAAATTAAAAATATGCCCAAAAATAGACTACCTTTATTAATAAAGGCACAAGCTGTAATAATTTAAAGCAAAAATTATTGCAAGACACTGCAGTTAGTACAACTGCAGTCAACAAGAATGAATTAACTAAAACAAACAAGCTAAAACAAACAAACAAAAATACTTCAGCATGTCTTTCAAATAATGCTCTAATTAATGAAAATAATCAGCTACTTTATTATTACTGGCAGCAAAATTGTACAAAGCATCAAGCATCTTGGCAGCATATGAAAGAGACATTAAGATTCAGTTACAGAAAATCTAGCTTTCACAGAAGTGAGGATATTGACAACACTGTATGAAGCACTTTTAACCCATTACTGTGTTATTACTACATTGTAGCCATCACAAAGCACAAAGTCCTTACATTTTCCTCCTCTGTTTCTTGCACAAAGAAAGCTTCTCCATTGTCACCCAATTTCATATGAAGATCAACAGCATCGCCATTAATTTCTATATCAATCTGGAGAAAGAGACAATTTATTATTAATAATTCATCATGGGGAAAGTGCTGATCTCATGGTTCACCTAGCTCTGAGAGTAAACTTTGTTTCACTGTATAATGGTGTCCCTTTCTCCTCTTTCTTTCTGACACAAGTGTGTCATAAAGGTCTTTAGTTTGTTCACCTGGAAAATACATCATGCTCCTGGCTGAAAATCTAACACCCATAAGAAAAATAAGAAAAAAAAAATAAACATCATATAAAGACTGAATCCTGTTCTAACAGTTATTGGTATAGTCTTTATTTCATGGAAGAATGGCTGAGACTGATCAGATGTTTAAATCTCAATCTGAATTGGGGCCTGATATCAATCAGACTCCTGAACACCAGAAGTTCCACCTGGAAGCCTCCTGGAGGCAGGCTTTGTCTGAAAGTGATGAGACTTGCCACAATTATTTCTGCAACTCAAGTTAGTGTCTCAGATTTTCCTGCTTCTGAATTTATGGGGGTATAACATGGGATCACAACCCTTCTGCAACCACAGAGTTTTTGTCAGAGAATAATGTTTTTTTTGTGCTAAAAAGGTATGTTTTAGCCAAGAAAACCCAGTCACAGGAAATGATAAATTAGGTAAATAACCAAATATGCATGGGGACTATATCCAAATCCTTAAGATAACCACTTTTCTTCTTCCCCAAAATAACAGACTGATTTTGATCTGAAAATCATACATATTTCACTACTGTTTATTTTAAAAATATCTTCTTGTATTTCCAATTCAGCAACACGAGTTTAAAAACACCTCATTTTTCTTTATGCTGGTTAAGACATACAAACATCTCTTTAGTACCCATACCTCATACCGGTTTCTGGAGACCTCAGTATATACCTGAAGTTGAAGCACAGATATGTATACTTCGTGTTCCCACACCACCTTGGGACTACAAATTGATCTTGGCCTCATAATGTGCCAGAGAAAAATACATCCACAATGCAGTAACAAACATTCAACTGACTACTGAGAGAACTGTGCAAACAGTAACTCCCAGGATGGAGGAAACAAGGAGCAGCAGTCATCTACACAAGCAAAAGCTGAGAATTACACTGGCAGTCTAGTACAACAGGCACAGAGAGTAGATGTTTCTACTGTATGAACTATTTAACAGCTTTTTAGAGGTAGCCAGAAGCTGAAAACTTCTCAAATTTGGTTCAAAGACATTTAACAAACTCAAATTTCAGACCACTCCTGTTGAAAGCATATCTTGCTTGCCTAGATGTCGGAAAAAATACAGCTATACTCTTTTGCACTCTGTTGAAAACTGTAATGTAATCTGTTACAAAATTTTAAGGTAAATTAATGCTTTGTCATCAGCAAGCTCGTTAAAATAAACACTAACAAGTGGGAAAGCAAAAAATAAACACAAAACCTGCTACTCGCCCGTGTTACAATGACAAACACACAACTTTAATGCATGCAACTCTATTGATTCTTAACAAAAAAATGCCCTGACCCAACTGCTCTTTCAATTTCCCTTTATTCTCTTTTTACAACAAAAATATAAAGATGGGATAGCTTCCCACAATAACCATTTACTCCTCAAAAAAGCAGAATATAATCCTGAGGGTTTATGTCCTGTTTAAATCAATTTGTCTTTCAGTAGCACACCCACATGCCATATACAGTATTCCCTACTGACAGTAAAGTCCCCCACAACAGCTCCATTTTCCAGCCAACCCAATTCAACTCACTCTCTTGGCATGACTAACAAAGCCTATGGGAAGGGGATGGAAGGACAATCTGCTTGGGGAGCACCAGTATCTCAGAACGGGTGGACTGGAAATTGTAACAGGTTCTCTTTCCAACACGCCCACACAGAAATGAAGCCTCAGTTTTCACTTGCTTGTGGATGTTAGTAACTACATTTTCTACTGCAAATCAGCCTTGAACACAGCTAACAAAGAGCAATATTTATAATGGGTCACCAACACTTACACATGCTCTGTTTGTCCTTCAGACATTCCAAAAAGAGTTGCTTACATCAGGGATCAGTTAAATAGCATTAAGCATTTCTTTCCCAGCATACTTGGGTAAGTAAATAAATAACCCCATGTAAACATTTTAAAACAGTGAAGTCTATATATTTTATTTGTCTTTTTGGATAGGCCCAGAGCTGTCACAGTTTTTCTTTCACAACATTTTTGCAGAGTCCTTAGATTACCACAAGAAGTTCTGTTTTGCATTCCCAAACTACCACCTTGTACAGCATTTATGAGCAACTTTTCTGGACTAAACCGGCCTGCTAACTGGGAACGTGAGGAGCTGGGGAAGGAAGGAAGAAGGAGGAGGGGAAAAAAGGAAAGCACTGGTACTCAAAACTCTGTTCTGACCCACTTTCTGAACTTACCACTTTTTCTTTAGAGCGCAGTACACCAAGCTTCCCAAATCGGACATGGAAGGGAGAACACTGGTATGTCCCATCCTGCTGCCGGACCACAATGACATCGATGCACCCCGAAAGGGTTGCCTGATTAATGCCTTTGTAAAGCTCCTTCACAGTAACCAGGACTTGTCCTGCAAGTTGCCCCACGTAGTTCATAGTCTGAGACTAAAGGAGAGAAAGAAAGTAAAAAAAAAAAAGGTAAGTAAATTTAAAACACAATAGGTTTTTTGAAATGAATTTTTAAAAAACATTTAAACAGATGTGCAACGTCATTTATCAATCACTCTATTGTAACAAGCTTGAAACAAATGTTTTCAAGCATCGACAGAGCTTTGAGGCAATCCTCATATTACTGAAAGTATCCAGAGTTATAAAACCTATTCCTAATGCTTTATCAACTTGAATCTATGACTAATGAAATACTTCAAAGGAAATTTTGAAGCATGTCCTTTTTAGACCTCAAAGTCTAGATTTAAGTGATGCTTAATAACTCGAGATAAGCTAAAAAGAAAAATTCCTTCTCTGGAGGATTACCTGCTTAATACAACTGATCCTATATTGAAAATGGAGATAATTGTACATAAGGATGCAAAAAATAAAATCTTGTAAGTCAGGAAAAAGTTATGTAGAACATGCTGCATGTGAACTCTTCCTTTATAGCCCCATATTTCAAAAACAACTGAGTCATCTTAGAGAAATTATCAAAGTATGTAATGGGAGAAAAGAGATACACACATTAAGAAGATTATGCTATAGTCAAACAGGAGAAAGGGCACAGAATCACTTATTGAAAATTCTGCCTAATTCATTAAAAATACTTAAGCAAATGAATGAATTCTGAATGACTGCAAGTCTTTCGGACTAAGAATACAATTTGAACTATGACTGCCAATAAGAAATAAAAGTCCAAAGATTTCTCAGAACATCCGAGCTTTAACAGAAAGAGGAGGGAAAACTGTGAAAATGTTCTGATAGAAACCTAAGTGAAACCCCTCCTCTTCCTACCATCTCCTGCCTCCCACCCAAAAGTCTGCTACAAACTCATTTCAAAAACATCCAAGCAACTGCAGCCTCTGAAGTTAAGGATATTTAGGAGAACAAAGAACCACTGCCGACAAGCAAAACCCACAACACCGAACATATAAAAGAGCCTAAATTATTTTTAAAAAGAAAAATCTATTTGGGGATATTATTTCTAGAAAAAAATCTACTTTTTTTTTTCTATTTGCATTTCTTTTTTTTTTTAGTTATTGAAAAGGTTTAGGATTTTTCTTAATACCTCTAAATAAAACTGTACTGCATTAGAACAGTTCTTCCCACTGATGCTGCTTTATTGTCTATATAATTAATCAGTTATTTCTCTTTTGAGCCCCCAAAGTCTTCCTTACAGTAATACAGGGTATCTCAAACTCACCCAAAAGTGACCACTTTTGTGGCATCTATATATTGATATAATTGTAATCAGGCAAGAAATCTAAAACTACTTTTACACTTATAGCAGCTACGGAAACATTTTCTCCATCTCAGGCTTCCCATACATTACCGAATCATATTAACATTTTTCAAAAATAATTCCTTCCTCTTCACAAGACTTACAAAGGAAAATGGAGGGTTTCCAATACAGATTTAAAACTGTCTTGAAATTATCCACAGAATTACTATGCTAGGTAGCATGCTAGAGAATATTTTTTCTGTAGCCTGTTGATGATGACAGAAAGAACAGACTGTCATTGAGTGAGTAATGAGATTAGGAGGATGGACTCCCTATCAACCTTGGTCATTAATTCAATTTCATCTGTAAGTAGCTTCACATACAACTATAAAACTGATTACTTGATAGTGAAGTAACAGCTCACTCTCGCTAAAGAGGGAAGGTCTCACTTCAACCTTTCCTCATCTGACCCTCCTAACGAGCTGATTTAGCTCCCTGACACAGCTGGCAAAAGTCTACCATTTTTTGTTGTTGCTTGTTAGTAAGTTAGATTAGCTCATTAAGCAGGACATGATAAACACCTGAGTCATGAGGTGCTGAGCAGCACCAGAGAGCTGGGGAAAAAAAATAAATAAAGAGACAGGGAACTGAACATCATTTTGACAAGTGAGGTATCTGCTGCATCTCATGGAACTGTAACTCAAGACGGAGAGGTTACAGTACCTCTGCTTTCCTGTTGAAGCAATTAGTGTTCACCTAATACGACAGTCATGTTTAAACTCAATCTCATGAAAAAAAAAAATCTTTAATGCATAATCATTATCATTCATGGCTCTACCTTGGCCAATTCCAAGAGCTGTCTATGGTATCAGCTTAGAAAGAAAAGTTAATTTTGTGTCACCAAGGAGACTGCATTTGTTAAAAGAAATGTCTGACACAACCGGGAATACAAGTCTTTAATAGGGTCTCTATTCCATGTATTTCATTTCAGTGAACAGGACTTGAGAAGGGGCATTGCCAAGAAATTCTCTATGATTTAAGCAGTGACTTCTTCAAAGATCAACATTTCACACCTTCTGCTAAGAACCAAGTTCAGATGATAAATAATCTAGTTTTTCTCCCATGCTAACTTGACCATAGAAATTCACCACACAACCCACACAAGACCAAAGCAAATTTACTTATATTCTTGTTTTTCTGTAGCAAGAATATCCTGTAACAGTGTTATCTCTTCTACAGGTATCGGTTTCATTTCTGTAGCTCACAGCACAGCCACTTTTATGAACATACCTACACTGAATAACCTCTTACATTTGAAAGTTCATCGCTGGTTCACTCTTACATGTGAAAAAGTCGTGAACTTTTGTACCTACTGAGTACTAAAAACATTGCTTATAAGGAAAGTAGCTTTTTATTGATCCAAGTCTTAATGTAAACATTGTTTTGTACATTGCAAGTAAACCAGACTAGATAAAGGTAATAAACTAATGCACATTATTGCTTACCAGGCTGCAGTTCAGCTTTTAACATAATGGCTCACTTTGCAAGATAAACATGTTATATAAGAAGGTTCAAACTGTAGCAAGAAAATGATCAAACAGAAATGAAGTGTCACTACATACCTGAGAAACATGTCATTTTATCTCAAATGTCCAGAGAAGCCCAGATGGGAAATTTTAAAATTTGGGGGTTAGGATTTGATTTGAGCTTTGCTTGGGTTTATTTGTTTTCCTTAAATGTTACTGTATACTGTTGGAAAACTTGTGGTAAACAGTACAGAATCAGACTACAGTGAGAAAGGAACAGTGTAAAATGTTACTGTGTTAATTTTTGAAAATGCAATAGAAATATCCTGATCACAAGATAACCAGTAAGAAAGTATTTCCTCAATAATACTCTTTATTTCATGCTTAGTAAACATTTCTTAAAGGTCATTGCCTTGAAAGCAAAGAGCAGTATGCCTCCCTAACCTCCTATAAGAACCTAAAAAGCATGCTGATTTCCAGTTCTGAAATTTGGGAAAAAAGCCTGATGGAAAAGACAAACTAAGAAAGGCAAGACAGTAAAACTTCACAATACTGTTTAGCTGTTAAGTTTTATTTCTTTTGATATCCAGAATCTGTACACTGCCTGATGCAGTGAAATTCCAGAACTCTGCATAAAAACTGAGGTTAATGCAGCTCACCACTCTTCTCAGAGAGCAAATTATAAAGCTATGAATACCTGAGGTATCAAAGCAGAGACATTTTTTGTGACATCTGAGGCTCCAGAGAGACTTTTGAAGATTTGAGACTTCTGATTTTTGAATATTTATGAAATACTACCTAGTTTGCAAAAATTCTTGCCACTGAATATATCAACACCACTAAGCTAAGTGCAACTGTAATTGGAATGGGGGAAAGAATCTCTATGTAATATCATGAAAATATTTCTTTTTCTGGCAAAAAGCCATTGCACTGCCAAAAGCAGAAACTGAAACTGCTTTGGTTTTTTAACTTTCTTTTTTCTGAGAGAGCACAAAAGTAAATACAAAATAAGAAAAAACATATACTTCAGAAGTTCAGTAACTAAAATGCTGTGCCTCCACTTATAAAATACTCAAATCAGTGCAACTAAAATTAACCCTGAATATGCTGTTTGACTTCCTCATGTTAGAGCAATGGCTCTTAGAAATAATAATTAAACAGTTCTCCACCTCAGAGTATCTGATATGCTCGACATGATAAACAAAATAAATTTTCAAAACTCATTAGCAGGAAATGCTTACATTAGCATAACCTGAGTAGGAAGTTTTGTGGGTAGGAATTATATCTCTGCACCATTAACAAAGATGTTATTTTAGCTGCCACTAGACCAACATGTTTTCTTTAACATTTTTTTTAGTGTCATTCAGTTATAGCCATCTAGAGGTGTAAGATATAATCAAAAATCTGTCCAAAATAGGTGCTTTCTGTGCATATGGAGAACCCCTTTAGTAATGGTAAACTGCATTGTTTTGATTCTTAAAGCCATCACCTTTTACAGAAGTGCACCCATATGAACATGCCTACTTCAAGTGCCTAGTTCAAAACCTAGAGAAAAAGCAGAGTGCAAGTTACTCAAAAGCAAGATATCAGATTGCTCTAGAGAGTTGCAACTTTAGAGGGCATGAATTTTAACTATCACTGCAAAAAAAAAGTTACTTAGAAGCAGGTCTTAGCTTCCAAGGGAGTAGGTATTCCATTTATTTTGAGATACATTTAGAGCTTTAAAATAGGTCTGATGCCACATGACAGTGGCAGCAGTTGTATTTGCTTCAAGAGATTAGGTAGAACTAAATAAAAAACATGCAGGGCAGTAGTTTATCTCCATTTATCTTATTTTGTCTATATTTGCACACAGAGAAAATCCTTAGCAAGTGTTTTACTAGTTTCTATTTTGTACCCTAAAAAAACTGGGGGATAAATGACCCCATCAAACAGGACCACTGTAGCATGAGATCTACTCAACAAAAACATCTTTGCTCCCAAGTTAAGATTTTTAACTGGGGGTCTAGGATTGTTCCTAGTACTTCAGAGCAGTTTTGGAACAAAAACAGGAAACAAAGTAAGTCTGTTGAATGCCTAATTAAAGTCGTCCACATACTACTAAATATAGGTGGTCAATTTTTATATATCTTAACTGTATTACAGGAAATTATATACCCATATGAAGCAATAAATCTGTCAAACTCACCAAGATTCCAGAAGGAACCTTTTCATGGGCAGCAACACCACTTCTATTTGAGTCATCTTCAAGAACATCCTTTTCTGAGTTATGCATCTCAGAAAACAGAAAACTAACTTTCCACAATACGGGTGAATGCAACAGTTACAGCCATAACAAAACGTTGTAGCAGCATTTCTTCTCTTCTCACAGAAGCAGAAGATGTATGTAAACCTCCTGGTCTCTTAGAGGAAACTGCTTGTTATACATTCCCACGCAGAATTGCGAGTAAAAAGGAAGTGCTTCTTTAAGAAAGCTCACACAGAAACTCTCTCACCAATAGGCTTTGCTTGAAATGTCCCAGCCCCCTTGGGCTCTGGAGATAAGTAACAACATGGGCTGACTTTGCCATATGTTTGCACTGATAGGTGATGATCTTGGTTTGCATCACGTCATGTGATGCAGCTGAAGCTCCCACGAAAACAGGGATTTAGTTAATGATTCTTAAGCAAAGTCTACATTAGCTCACTCGGAGACTTTTCACCCACTGTTGCAACTCCACCAGTGGCAGGAGCACTCCAAGTCCTGGCTCAGCCTAAGCCAAGCCAAGCCAAGCCAAGCCTGCTGACACTCCGTGTGCTGCTCCCTCTGCTGATGGCGTCACTGGGGCAGCCGGCCGTGGTGATACAGCAAATTTCACAACTTTTCAGGGTCTGCTACTTGCACTTTTCTCCCTCCTTCTTGAAATTGAAATTACATAATAATAGTAGAGACAACTGACCTGGTGTCAAGTTTATGCTAAACCATACAAAACCAATGTACACCAAAATGAATATTTATTTTTCTATGGAAATGCTCTTACTTTCTTCAAATGGAATTGTAAAGCAGTATAATGTGAGTGTATGGACAAAACATCCAAGCTTTTTAAATAACTAGCTCCATGACTCAGAATAAGAATTGATTTTTCATCTCAGGAATTCTGACATGTCTTATCTAAATTAAATGACTTATCTAAATAAAATAATGGATATGTGAAAGAACTTGAGGAAGAGAAGTAGTATAAGGAACCAATTCCGTCCCAGAATGCTAGAGACATTCTCTGAGGACCATCAATACTCCCTCAACATAGACAAGTTCCCATGCACCTCCTTCCCACCCTAACGGGGTTACTGTGTGTCTGCTCAGAGACTGTGGAGGATTGCTTATTCAATTACAAGCTTAAAAAAAATTATCCAGGACCCTACTACTATTCCTCCTCTAAGTTTTGTAAATTCATGTAAAAAACTTCGTAAAGACAGTGAACCACATTACAGGATGCAGCCAAACAGCTTGTAAGTTTCCAAAATAATTAATGAACTACACTCAAGTCCAAAACTGTATCAGCGTCAATGACAAAATCCGAAATTCAGTGTTGGGATTGCCATGCCTGCATTAAGGTTGTAATAAACTGCTACTATCTCTGAGCACTTTTCTACACACTGAATAAGTTCATATTTCATGTGGCTCTTACAGGAAAAACTAATGGGTTTTTTAGCAAACATGACAAGTATTTTCATTGAATATTATTAATTACTAGACACACTCAATTTCTCCTTCCTGTTCATCATTCCTTTATCCTGTATATTCCATTAAAATACAGAATAAAACATAGAGTTATGAACAAAATGGAAGCAAAATTCATAAGCCAGCACTTCTTTTCAAACACTATTGACTTCATTTTATGTTGGATTTTTTTTCTGTGATTCCTGTACTATTTCAATATCATTCAGTATTCCAGATGGACATTATTTTCTTCAAAGCTCACAGAAGTGTTTAAGACAACAGCTTTTCTAGAATATAGATAAAATTGTGTCACTGCAGTCAGGTAAGATTTAGGCAGGTCATAAGCTTTGCACTTTTTGTTAGCCCTCTTGTCTTTTATTTCTCAATATTAGTAAGGTAAGTAAAACATAATTCCTGCTGAGTAAGTTGAATCACTATGCTATGTACTTACAAGTTGCAGAGGAAAACTGGATTTCATTTTGAAAAGCAAATATGTCAAATTTGGAAGTCTTAGAAGCAATGTTTTCCATGCAACCTTAATGAAGCTCTTTGCTGTAGGCAGGTTTTCCTGAGGTGTAGTCCCAGAAAGCACTTACAAGCTTTTTCACTAGACTCACACAAGTTAATAATGCTGACAAAACCATTCACCATCCCATGTTCTTTCTTTGATCTGCTCTTTGTGGGTCTACACATTTTATCCTGTTGCTCATTAGTCAAAATCCCTGATGGGAAGTATGATTCCATTTTTAAAACAGTTTTCTGCAGCAATTGTCATAATGTATTCAATTGCATTTCACTTAGTTTTACAGCATCTCAGAGATGGAGTATTTTTTTCACCTACGCAATGAAAAATTCAGGACAGATTAGGAATTAAACATGCAGGGGGGTTTAGCACATATAGAACACAATTTTTCAGATTTTCCCTCTTTCTTTTACCTCTTTGCGCATTGTCTCAATAAGCTACATTTGCAGTTGCAAATCAGATTTCTTTTTAATGACCATCTGGGATATGTAAAAGTCTGACTGCCTGTGAAAATTACATTTAAATGATTATTGGATTGTACTGTATAGGAACTGTAGAACAAATACCACCAGAAAAGAGCTACAGGACATTTCCCCAGCTTTCATCAGTGCATACCATTCTGAGTTCTGGAAATAAAGAAGCACAAATCCTACAGATACAGCTTCTATCAGCACACTATCCCAATTTACTCAGAGATCAGAATAAATATGCCAAGCCAAACGAATGGACCAAATCCTTCTCTATTTAATATCCCCTAACAGATATGGCAAGTACGAGACAACCTTTGTTCACGTTCCAATTGCAGCCTTCACCCCACCTTGTCACAAGTAATTTTACTTACTATCAACCAAGAATGAAACACCACAGTTCTCAATGTCAGGATGGATTGTGACAATTCTTAGTCTCACAGCCCATCCTGACACTGGAAAAGGTCCTTTCTCCACAAGGCTCAACTCCAGTTCCAAAATTCCAACTCTTCTCTATTTTCATGCACTTTTACACTTTGCTTATTAAGTGGGAAAAAAAAAAAAAAAAAAAAAAAAGTGGAGGAGTTGCCAATTCTCCTACACAGATTACAAAAATCAGACTGGAGCTGAGACTCTTCTCAGACTCTTCTGAGCCCAAGTTCTTGGTCCCTGATCTGAGGCATCTTCTTACTGAGACTGGAAACAAAGCTCTGCTCATTCAAGATTGTGCTAAAACACATTCAGCACAACATCTCTGATACTCTTAAGTGCAAAAGTCTATCCATTCTCTATATTAATGTTTAAACTTAATTCAAAGGTAATTAACTTTCTCAAAATAAAATAAACATTAACATGACTAACAGAAAATATACTGAATGAAGATTATCTGCCTCAAAGGCCTCCTGAAAAAAAGCCACAAATTTTTCTGAAAGAAAACAGCTAGAGTTTTGCCTCTGACAGTATGCAAAAATACCATCAAGTGCCACTTCTTATTAAAAAACAATAATATACTTGCTAAGATTTTCCATACAAAAGCTTAAGGTACCTAAAATATAACATGGAATTAAATTTTTCATTTTAGCAAATTACATGCAACTAAAAAAGAAATTCTGTTCAACAATGTTGAAAAATACTACTGGACAGTACTACCTGCTTTTACCTGCAACTCCCAGCTGTCCAAAAAATAATAATAAAAAAAGAAAAAGCTCTATCACAAGTATGTACAGCATGTACAAGAATTCAAGCAGTTAATAGATGTTAGAAAAACACTAGTGATACAAATGTAATGTATTGTTCACTGAACTGGTGGTTAAAAAATAAGGTCAAATTAGTTTTGCACCTATAATGAAACATGGTAAATTCAATGCCTTCAAGATCTCCTGTCAGATGGAATCAAGAACCACCCAAATCAAAACATTTTGCAGTGCAACTTAACTACTTTTGATCACCAGGGAACAAAAATAGCAAGAAAGGAAATCCACAGTTTATTTGGAGTTAGCGCTTTTGTAATTCTATCAACAGTGTTATCTCTATGATCTGCTATGAATCATCTGATTTCAGTGTTACAGTATCTGTCCTTAAATAAATTTCAGCATTTCCTTTAAAAAAAAAAAAGTTAGCCTTTTTCTTCTGTTTACAAAGAAATGGCAGTCCTCACTGAGAATACTTTAAGAGTTCATAAATTGAGTTTTACTGGCAAAATGATCAGTTTAATCAAAAAACTTAGGTTACACATACACAAAATGTTCTTCTGCATGTGGAAACCTTAACTGCTTTCAAGGAACTGGAAAAAGTAACTGGCTAATCCAAGAGTGCAGCCCTTTGGGATCTGCATGGGCATATCCCACACCACCCCCTGCCACATTTGACACATTTCCAATAACACAGACTCTTGTAAGGCCACATCATCCTTGGCTGAACTTATTTCCAGACACGTAACACAGAAACCAACATTTCTGAGCAAAAATTCTACCAATCTCATTTTTGGATGAGATGAGAGAAAGCAGATGAAGCCTTTCCTGTTGCTTTCTGGAAAGCCCTAAGCATTTCCTTAATAAGCAATCCCTTATCTTTGTTTTCTCCTTTAAATAACATTTCCTTCCAGGTGCTGAACTGCCCCAGGCATATTTAAATTTTTTTGCAACCCCCCAGGGTTTAGAAGTCAAAGCAAAAAAACACAGCCATGTGTGCACACGTGATATCTATCAATATCTAATCTATCTATTAATGGTAAATAATTTGGTTACGTTTAGAATGGATGCACCAATATAAGATATGAGACTAGTACAAACCTTCAGGTTGACAAGAACAGAAATAATACTTATTCTGAGAAATATATATATGGAATACTTAAAGAGCTCTAAATATTGTGTATATAAAAAAGATACCTTTTTTTTCCCCGCTTTATAAGAGACCTGATAAAATTCTCCATATTGCTGAGCTCTTGAACATATATCAAAATAAAGCAATATCTCTAAATTTAATTTGTATATAAGACTTGGCTACATTACCAACAAGCTGGGTAAGAATGCTAGTCTAACAGAATTCCCACACAGAGGTATTCATATGACACGTTGGGAAGAGAAAAATTACATACAGTTGAGCAAAGTGGCATATGCTTAGTCTTTCAGCAAAGCCAATCCATTGTATTACTGAGTTGTAATGACCACAGAGGTCACATCTGGCTGAGGGATCTGCTCGCCCCTGTCTACACTGTCTATACAGGACACGACACACTTGTGAAGTGGCTTCACAGGTTTCTTGTTTGTGTTAACATAAGGCATACTTCTTCCTTCAGGGAATGAATGGCTTTAAGTCACCACTAAATACGTTTTTTCTTTAAATAACTGTATTTCAGTTCACATAAAAAAACAAATTTTAGTTAGCCGAGGAAGAGTCAATTACTTCCATTTCTAATGGAATCACAGCTACAATTCATTATCCAAAGCACTTATTTGAAAGAATTTTGCAAAGAATCCTTTACACATTTCCTTTAAAAGGCTTTTCATAACCATCAATTCAGAAGAAGTGTATTTCCTGAGGAGACAGCTAAAAAAAGACAAGTAAACCTAGAGACACAGCCTAAGACCAGCTTAGCTGGCTTCAGCCACATACACCAACAGAAATATGTCACCTACTACACTGCAGACTTTTCTATTATTATTTTGCGTGTTTACATTTCTGGTATTGAACTTCAGCACTCTGGATAAAGAAATGGGCCGATTCATCAGCTAAAAATCTCATCCGTTCACTCAGTACACACAGAAGCAATGAGGAAGTGTCCCTCGGTCTTGGGAAAATGAGTGACTCCTGACAACTTCTGACAACTAACGTCAAATTATATTAGTGCAAAGGTGAAAGAAACTGATCAAAATATTTAGCTAGGAAGGGGAAGCTAGGATCCTTTCTTGGATAATTCCCTTGAAATATAAATACAAGGAAAAAAAATCTCCAAAAGGTGTGCTTAAGCTTTGTCCTTAAGCAGAAGGACAATCTGACTTGACTGAGAATGACAGCTTCATATTAAATCAGTCTGCCTGCCCAAACTGGAATGCAGCATTAATGTAACAACCAAGATGAGAGAGCAGCAAGGCAGATTAAATTCATTTTTAAGTGCCACATTCTTTGCAAAAGCACCAACATTTTTTACTACACTTAAAGTGGATAATTATTTTTATAATTTTTAAAAAAACGCTCTGGTTACCTACGTAACAGTGAGATATGTCCAGAGATGACATCTTTGTATTACTGTAGAACCTTAAACTGTAACTTCAGCAAGATCATAAAGAATGTTCTCCAGACAGAAAAATCACTGGGATACAGTATGTTACTATGCCATGTTCTCAGAATATGCCCAGTATGGGATGGAGACATCTAATATATACACTTTAGGCTTGTATTTGACCACAAACATATCACACACTGTTGTGTATAACCCTTAAAGCTTCTTCACTGTGGATATCTCCAACACACAGCACCGAATCTCACACCAGAAAGTGTCCTTGCATCCCTTTTCAGACAGTCACATAGAATGTATTGCTAAATCATGACCTAACCAATGATTAAAAGTTATTTCATATATAATTCAAAGCTATTAAAAAAATTCCAATTTATTAGAAATTCTAACTTAAGCACAGATTCTGTGTTCACACAGGGACTGTGAGAAACTGCTTTCCTGTGTGCTGTGATCTTGCACTTAAGATGCAAGACTGGAAAACAAGAAAATCATGCTCTAGACTATTAACCATTTGACCATTTTCCAGGAAGAGAAGCAATAACTGCAACTAATTTAACCTCTGGCTTTGACAAAGGTTCCCAAAGTGGTTTTGAACAAAATCCTTTCACCTCTCTCTGATCTAGGCCGCAAATTGTCTGAGGCAGAGAGCAATTCATAAAACATGCAATGCAAAAAAGGGCAGCTCGGGCCTCAAGGTGCATAAGGAGGTGCCGAGTGCCCCAAGTGCAGTTCGGGTTTCCCTCTAATGATCAAGACTTCACACCAGTGGAAGGAAACGCTAGAGGTAGAGAGGGCACAAAATTCACTGCACTGCAAACCTGAAACATTTCATGTGGAGGGCTTCCAAGTCAACAGTCACAAAGAATTACACTTACTTTTGCAACAACCCAAAATACTAAGTACCAAGAAGAATTAAGTACCAAGAATAAGTTCACACACCATCTCTGTTACAGACCACTAAAATCTCAAACATTCTGATATGCTTAACTGAAAAGTTCTAAGCTTAAAAACAAGCTGTAATTGCTGACGAGAGCTATTCAGCACTATCCTAGTTATTCCTACTGCTACCAAGAATAATACCAGATAGTACAGCAATCCAGTCAAAGTTCCTGGCATCCTGAGATCATCTAGAAACCTCTTAACTTTAGCATATCAGTTTAATAGTCTATTATACAACACCAATATATTTTTATGGAGCACCTCACTTTACATCACTCAAGTGAAGAGATCTTCCTTGATTTTTGTAAGGGATGGCAAAACTCTTTACATTCCCGTATGTTCTGGGAGGCAAAGGAACTATAGCAGGGGCCAGGAGAGAAGGCACAACTTTTGGCCCTGGCTGGAGCTAGCTGCCTAGTATGTGTACAAAAAAAAAAAAATTGGTTATGTATCCACAAAGTGACAGAAATTCCCACACTTTAAAAAAAACAAGAGAACGCATTTCGTGACTTGCGACTTTTCATTACAACTAATGAATACCTGTACATTCTTAAAATGTACATAATGCTACAATTTGTTTTCCAATTTTGCAAGCATTAGGTGCTTAATATGCAAAATTGTCCCAAGAAATGTTCGTGAGGTACAAAAAACCCGAACCAACCAAAGAAAACCAGGATAGACTCCAAGGAGCCGTACTTCAGTGATGCCTGTGGGTTCCTTACAACTTGGGATAATCTATGACTCTAAGGACTAAATTTTATAAGGCTGTCTGTCATCTTCTCTGACAGCATCCCGCATAATAGCACATACCCATATGGTATACAGCTAACTAATACTCTCTTGTAACAACAATGGAATTTGGTTGGGGGAGGAAAAAGGTACCCAGATGATGGGCACGCATGAAGGGCAGCCACAACACAGGTATATTTATGACATCATTTTTCTGGACGGAAATGCCCAGGTTTACACAGCAAACTGCCCTGCTCCATCAAAAACCATCGATGCCTCCCACACGTACTCAGTAACCACTTCAGGAGAAGAAAAAGGTAGTTCACCCGAATTAAACCAGAGGCACACTTGGCAGGACCCCAAAGAGAAGCACGCGAGAAAGCTGCGGGCGGTGTGGCTGCACTTCAGGCTCCCCGAGCAGAGGGACAAACACGGCTTTGGGGCAGACAGAGGCGGGGCGCCCGCCGGAGCCGGAGTTCACTGCCCGGTCTGAGGGGAAGGCAGCAAAGCCAGGCAGGGCACGTATCCCGGAGTGCCGGAGCGGCCCCGCCGGGCGCGCCGGGAACACCGGGAACACCGTGTGGCGGTGCGGCGCCGCCCCCACCCCCGGTCTGCACACGGGCACGGGGCACGGCCCGGCTGTGTCTCCCCTCTGCCGGCCCGGGCTGAGGGACCGCGGGCAGCGCCGGCCGGGCGGGGGCTCCGGGGAGCTCTCACGGCGCTCCGCGGGGAGCGAGCCCGGGCCGGCGGCCGGGACGGGGCCTGCGCCGCCCTCCCTCCTTCCCTCCTTCCCTCCCTCCTTCCTTCCCTCCCGGCCCCGGTGGCCGCCCGGGCTCGTCCCCCGCAGGCAGCGGGGACACCTCGCGCCGAGCCGCCCCGGCCCCTTCCCGCTTACCGCCAGCGAGGCCCGGCGGAGCCGGCGCCAGCCGAGGAGGGACGGACGGTGGCTGGACGGACGGATGGATGGAGGGAGGGAGGGACGGGAGCGGGATCCGGGGGAGCCGCGCCCGGGCGGGTGCGAACTGCGCCAAGCGGCGGCCGTTGGTGCAGCGCGTGCACGCCCGCGCGCGCTCCCGCTGGCGGCGGCGGGGCCGCGCCCGGCCCGGGGCGACACGTGACCTTGGAGCGGCGCCGGGCGGGACGGGGGGGGGGGGAGGAGCGCGTGCGCGCGTGCGCGCGGCGGCGGCGCGGGAGCGGCGGGCGCGGCCCCGACAGCACCGACCGCACCCCCGAGCGCCCGCCGGGAACGCGCCCGGGCCCCGGAGCGGCTGCGGGGAGCCCTGGGCTGAGCCGGGGCCAGGGGCAGCGCCTCGGGGCAGCGCCGCCTGTCACCGCATCCTGCTCCTGAAAGTTACCGGCCACCCACCCGAGGAGGGAAAATATTTTTTTTTTTTTTTAATTTATTATTTATTATTTATTTATTAGTTATTTTTTATTTATTATTTATTTTTTATTTATACACATCTGTATACATACATACATACATACATACATATATATTATATAAGTATTATGCATTAGTCTATCTATATACTATAGTCTCAAGCTGTGCCAGAGGAGGTTTCGGATGGACTTTTCTCGAGGGCTTTTTTCATGGGAAGGGTGGTTGGACATTATTGGAATGGGATGCCCAGGGAGGTGGTGGAATCACCATCCCTGGAGGTGTTTGAGGGAAGACTGGACGTGGCGCTCAGTGCCATCCATGGTCTGGTTGACACGATGATGTTTGGTCATAGATCAAACTCTGTGATCTTGGAGGTCTTTTCCAACATAATTAATCCAGTGACTCTATTTTATATATATATATATTTTGTAATGAAAGTGTAGAATTGCAAAATCAGAACATGTCCAGCAGGCTGTGTGTGCATTTCAGGACATCAGGTTCATTTGCCCATTGCCTTTATGATTCACACCACTGCTTGCTGAGGTTGGTTTGGTGATGTGTTATTATTTACCTGAGTCACGCTATTGCCCAGAGGCCCCAGATGGTAATGTGGCATAATATGTACTAAACAGTGATAATATTCCCCCTTCAAATATCTTGTACCATATACAAGGGAAAAGTAAAGGAGAAGTAGCATAATTGGAAATACAAGTTGGGTTTCACAAATGTGAATTGTTTTATCATTACCCATGTTGCTTCTTTATTTAATTGTACTTCTGTTTGTCTACCAACCACTTTTTCATCCACCAGTCTGTTGACAAAAGTTTTTTTTTTTGTTAAAAGCTGGCTTTGCCTCACTTGGTGTTAAAGCCATTTTAAGTTTTCACATAGGTAGTTGTCACATAATGTGAAATCAGGCTGGCCAGCAGAGGATTCAGGGCAACTGACAAAAAGACATGCTAGCATGCAAAGTAATATATAGACAAAATTTATTGTGATAGTCCATGTATCTCTTAAAAAATTCTTGACAGTCTTTTTTACCAGTCCTACAAAGAGATAAGATCTGTTTATTCATCCGTACCTCCCGGGACAAGCTGCCTAAAAGATTATAGCCAGTGAGTTTGCTTATTTGCAGATAATATATTTAAATCCCTTTGAGGATGGAAATAAAACAAATCTATCCCTGCATAACATGCAGGCTGAGTTTTCAAGGAAAGTGGCTCATGGAAGAAGGCACAAACACAGAATTACATGGATAGGGTGACTATATTACGGATATGTAAAAAGGAAGGTCAGATTTCACACCTGCCCATTTCAATGATGTTATTGTCATGTCAGGAATTCTGAGTCAATCTCGGAACACTTTCCAGGACTCAGGATACATGGAAGCAACAAAGAGTAATGGAGCAATTTGCCACCCTTCAGTGCAACCATTTTTCAGCTGCAGCAGTTTTCTGAAGAGGCCTCCTGTTTGAGTATAAGGTTGCAATAATAATTACCTAGCCACATTAGCATAACATCTGTCACAAACACACAGTCTGCAGATCATTTCCCTGCTTTGCCGAGTTCCTTATTTGGCATCTTAGTCTCACAGTTTGTGAGGGTAACCTATTCAGCAATTGCTCTAACAGAGTATTTTCATTTGTGTGTCTGTGATCTTATCTTTGCTGGTCACAAAAAGAAGTGGTTTTTTTTAGTGGAAGGGATTCCCCTTTCCAACATGAGACAGCCCTGCTCACAGGGAGATAAGAGGTAGGGGCTAAATCTGTCATATGTCCTCAAATAATGACATTAAGCTAAATCCTATTATAAAAATAAGCCAGAAAAATCTTTACTTGAAAAGGGGTAACATGGGTAGGTCATAATTTTCTGTTTCAAACCTGGAAGAGGTACTTCTGAGTAAAGAGCATTTATTTGAAAACACAGTGTCTTCCCTTTAGGTAACATTTACCATTCCAAAACTATCACCTCTACACAAATCAGGACTAATGAAGTAGACATCCCTCACTATTCTTTTGTATTCTTTACTCTTTTGCACTTACACGTAGAAGATTACAATCAAGCTGTAAAATGGCTTGCATTTTCCACAGCTGTATCTATCAAGCGGGATTGGTTTCTCTTGTGAGAATGTGGAGTGGTGTAGACAGGAGCTCTCTACCCTGATTCACCATTTGTGGTCCTTATTGAACCCCAACTCACTGTTGGTTAATCCAGGGCCTCCAGGGCACAGGTAACCTGCTACCTCATTTATGTTCATTTTGCCTTTTCACCACAAATGTCGGTATTGTTTCCCCCATCAGGGAGAGGGGAGGGTGTGATGAGAGCAGCTGTTTACTGGTGTGGTTATTTTGGTGGAGAGGAAGCAATCTGAATGTGTGTTACCCAATGCCATATGTAAATCAGTGGCTCGCTGTCTCTTCAGCTGAGGATCATGTCTGCCAGCAGCAGTGTGTGATAGAGGTAGCCTGCTTAGGGCTACCTGCACATAAGGCAGAAAAAGAGGTGAGTTTTTTTTTTTTTTTTGTCATTTTGCCTGTTTGTACACATACAACACTCTGAAACAAACCACTCTCTGGAGCAGTCATTTATTCCATACCCACCATCACCCTTGCTCATACTACAGCAGACAGGATTATATCTTACCCTGTAAACCTATGAGACTCTTTATCTCTGCCTCTTAGTCATGACCAACACATGTCCCTCAGAAGCATTTTCCATAACATCTCTTAGATCAGAATGACATTATGACAGGATGTTATGATTTAGTTTAGTTTATATTTTTATTTCTGTTTAAGAATTAAAAAAAAAAAAAAAAAAAAAAAAAAAAAAGGGAAGTTAATAGCCAGGATTCAGGGCCTCTAAGGGCCTGTAAGGAACTGTACCCTGATCCACCAAAATTTTTAAGTACAGCAGTAGTACCAAATTTGATGGACTTGTGTGTAGAGTTAACATATTTGATTAACCCAGCATACTCAGATCAAGTCTCATATGAGCAATAAACCTCAATCTTTGTCAACAATTTGTAGGTGTCCATTTTCTGATAATAGATATGACAGGATTTCAGGCCACCTGTTAAGTTCCTTATCCTTGCCAAAATCACAGCCTAATTAAGCAAAAGGTTTTATTCCAGTCCTGTTGAGTGATTAAGTGGTAAATGGAAATAACTGTGTCAAATTGGATGGTAGAAGATGTAAGATTGGAAAAGAAGAGAGGAAAGGTGTTTCATTTGAAAACGTGCAGAAGGAGATTGTAGGAAAGAGTTCTCACATAATGAAATGGGAAGTGAGACAAGGGCAAAAGTCAGCAGAAGATTGCACCCAAATCTGGGGCTTTCCTTCCTCTCCATCAGCCCCTTATTGTCTCTCTCACAGTACCTCTATCTCTAGAAGCCCTTGTGAAATCGAGTTTTTTCTAACATTTTTCTCTTTACAGCTTTTGTGCCACATTTCCCTGGACAACATTTTGCTTCAATTCTTAAAACTTAGTGTCCTTTTATCAAGACAAAAAAAAACCCCACAAACAAAAAACTGCGGGGAAAGACTTGTTGTGGGTGTCTGTCCCATATAAGTGCAGATTAAATGGGATGTCATTTATGGATTTACCTCATAGTTGTTGTTCAAGGGCAAAGAGCAGAAGTGCACTCCATGCTAGTTTAAGGATGATCTCAGTTTACAAGTAGCTGCTTCAAAGATTATGGTTTAATGTATTACCAAATTATGTCTGTCAGTCTCAGAGCACAGATAGATCTTTCTCAATAATTGGCTAACAAATCCAGAAGAACTCAAGGACAGCTGGAATCACAGTGCCTTTACTGCAGTGGAAGTCAAAGCTTATTTTCCTCATCGTTTTTCATCTTCAAAAATCATCCTTTGTGGTTTTAGAAGGTGACTGGATAATATAGCTTATTGCAACACTTTCCCGTGTTGTTAAATACAGTTATTATAACACAAGAACATGAATTTCTAGAAGAGTTATTAATTTGAATATAAAGAGTAATATGTGCTGAAAGGGAACGTGTAGGTGAGAAATAAGAAAATAAAGAGAAGTGTGCTTCAGATAAACACTGCATCCAGTGCCTGAGTTTAAATGTAGTCAAATGATTGTGTGTTTGATAGAAGATCCTGTTGCTACAGAAATAATTTGCATTCTATCGTTATGTAATGCACAGAGACTGGAACAATTTTTCGTACTTATAATGGAGAATAGAATATAAATAATACATTTATAATGCAAGAGAGAAATTATTCAACCACAGTAACATAATAAACTTTAGTATACTCAGCAATTGTGTTAATATTAATTTTGAGCCTTTTGTTATATATCTGTGAACTGCAACAGCTTAAATAATCAAAATAAAAAAGGGAGGGTTATCTTTGACATATTTCTCTCATTACTGTGCATACCTACACTATTCTTCTGGATAGCAAATGTATTCCTGTAGAACAATATTGATTTGACTTCATTTCCAGGTTTACGAGGAACCATCCAAATTTAACAAAAAAAAAAAAAATCCTCAAACTCTAGTATATTTTAGTTTAAAATGTTAAAGCTATTTCCAGTCGGTTTTATATCTGAAATATCAGGAAAACAGTGATTTTTCTTGCATCGAAAAGCTAAGACCTGATTCTGCTACAATGACACAAAAGAGAGATCTGCTATTGGCTTCACGGTGAGGAAAATGGGCTTTGTAATCTGAGATTTGGGACATTTTTAGAACGTTCTTCTGAGATCTAGCTTGATTCTTATTAAAGCTAATGAAAAGACCCCTGCGGCATTTTGCAGGAATTGGATCAGGCTCTCAGTGGTACAGTCTGTTCTATATATAACTTACTCACTGCTGTTGGTGTTTGTGGCAGACAGGCTCCCAACTCGAAAGAGCTGTGAGAGGTGATGGATCTTTACAGATGTAAGGCAGCTTGAAATAATTGGCAAGGGAGAGTTGTGTAAAACAACCTGCAGCTTTGTACTGCTTTTGAAGGGCCACTCTCTGTAACTCTGACAGACTGATAGAATTGCACATCTCTAGATATTTATCATTTTCTGTAATAGTTGCATGAGAAATTACATGCATTGGGGTGTCTTGTCATGGAAATGCTCCTTACTGCATTTCTCTATGAGACCTATGCTTACGTCCTTCACTGCTGGGCTATAACACATAGATTTAGAAAAAGATGTGATGGAGAACAGAGTCAAGCTCAATGTCAAACAATACCTAAGTGTAGTTGGATGGTTTTAGTTGCAGTTCAGCCTGCATTTAAGTTCCTCCAACACCATTTTGTGTAGAAGTCAGTATTTTGATTTCTACAATTTTTACTCTGTTCCATCCTCCATCCTTCTGTCACTCACTGTGGACCATCAAAGTTATTTAAACTCTTTACATTGTTTACAGAAACATTATTACTCTACTTGCCTACAAATGTTCTATCCAGTATTTCATGCAGCCAGAAAATTTCCGTTGGTTTTAAAAAGAGTTTAATGGGATCCTATTGGAATTCTACTAGAAGGAAATTAATTTCTTCTCATCCGGGATTATCAGTGTCTTGACTTCTATGCATTTATATGCATATATGCTTTCTTATGCTAACAGTTCTATAAGGATGGATTAGAAACTGGTATTTCTTGTGTTTTCAGTATTTCTACATTAGTCATAGATCTAGCACCTAGAAATACCAGTGGAATTCAGTGACCTTTCATCAATAATCCATCTGGAAAAAGACATTAAATATGATTGAACCTTCTTAGAGCTGAAAACAATACAAATATTTTCCTAGTAATTAAAATATCTTATTTTAATTTCTTATGTTTAATAACTTCTCATTACTTTAAAGTTGAACTCAGCTTGCATAGCAACAAAATGAATTCTGACCTTTATTGGTTTGTTTTTCAGCTTGAACTCTGCTTCTTCCATGGTATCTAAGCATTTGCAAATGAGTCATATTTTCCTATATCCTCAGTACATGAACATGTGAATGAGCACAGTAATAAACGTGAATGAGCACAGCAATGATTTAATGCAGAGATTCTTGCCTTGCATTTATTCCTTACTTAGATGACCATGAACCTCTTATACAGATATGATGATGGTGAGTGGAAGATGAGATAGTCTTGGGCTGAGCCAGTAAGGAAGAAGAGTAGTGGGATTATCAGAAATCTGAGTACTGTGGCAGAAATTGTGGAGGAAAATGAGCATGTGGGGCAGCTGATACTTCATGGGTTAATGCTATATCCACAGTAACTCATGAAGGCTGGGAAAGGAATTAGTGAAATGGAGAGGAGTGGAAAGTAGTCATGTGAGCCTTGATGATAAGAAATGGCCAGTTGTGGTCCTGATCCACCTGATGAAACAGGTTTGCATGAAAGAAATTTGGATCGAAAGAAATTTGGATCAAAAGAAAACTACTTAACCCCCCCCACTGCATCCATAGGAGATGGTTCTGTTTCTGGATATCTTCCACTGTGGCCAAACTGGTCATGGGGAAAAGTAGAGCCCACATGGTATGAAGAGGACTGTGTATATAATTTCCTTGAAAAAGTAAGCAGCGTCTGCCTCAAGCTGTGATGGCCTATAAATATAAATTAACACATCCATGTAACTGGTACCAACATTCCTTTACACTGTAGTAAATATGTCAGTTCTGGACAGGACTTGCTCTAGTGAACTCTGCTTATAATGGACATTTTTTAGTAATTAAATTCACATTGACAGTACATGTATCATTATTCAGATACTTAGAAATTCCTGCAGAGCAGTTATCTGGTACTGAGACATAAGTGCCCATCTACTATGCATTTTAATTAAAAGTTAGGAAATATAACAAATGTTACAAAAAAACCCAAAACCCTATTAATAAACTTCTATGTTAAAATATTATGGTTAAGATACCACTCATGAAATCTCAGGTTGAACTTTTTATCTTGTTTGTGACAGGATCACTTTCTTCTTGAAGTTCAGTGGGGTTTAGCCAAGGCTGCTTTTTCTGCGGGTTTCTTTCCCTGCCTATCCAAGCTTTCTGTGGGTTGAGGAACCTTTTCTGCTACTCCTGCCTTTCCAGCAGTCTTCTTTTCTGCTTGTTGGTTGCTTTTTGTATCCTTTTCTGTTTCCACAGGGGATATTTCTTTCGGAACAGGTGTCTTCTCTGTAGCAGTAATTTCTTCTACGTGTGGCTTAATAAAATCTGATTTAGGAGAAGTAATAAAATTTCTGAGTAATCCTAAGTAACAATATTTACTGTGCTCAGCAACATTTCTTTCACATTGGTTATGACCTTATCATGTTCTTTTCCTCTTTCCCTACCCATATAAAGAGATTCAGTGTCACACATAACATTACTACTTCTTACGGAACCAAAACCAAGCCCAAGTCTTTATAGTCTCTAATTAAAATGATTAAGAGGTAAGTACTAGAAAACATTTACAGGTACAGAGATAATTGTTTCCCACTTAAGTCACCTAATTTACAGGATTGCTCAGAAAAGTCTACCATACCAGTAAGGCAAGAGATGAAGGAAATGCTGTAAAATATTTGTTCTTGCCTTAGGAGCAAAAAGGTGGGAGGGAATAAAAGTCTAAAATGTTCTGTCAGAAATTATGTAGCATGTGTACACCCCGTGTACAAAGAAAAAATACGTAGCCAAAAGTATGTAAAGCAGGTGTTCTGATACTATCAGAATTTAAGACTGATTTGGAGTTAAAATGCTCTATATGAGAGATGTAATTGTGAAGAATAAATCATTGTCCAAATATCAGTTCTATAGTAAGGGTCTAAAAGAACCATAAAATAATATGCAAGTAATACATGAGAATGATAAATCACCAGAGAGCTTTTAATTTTCTACCCTTCCTCTAAATGAGACCAAAAATGGTCACTTATAACTCTGACTTTACCATTCAATATGGACATAAAACTAGGAGAGAATAATTGATTAATCTCAAGTAGTGGCTAAACAGTCAGAGATTTCTAAAACACTTGGGCATGTAGGGTCCCTGAATCATCAAGGCCTTATTTTTGGTGAAATATCAAACATCTAGCTGCTGAAATAAGTCTCACTTTGGAAAATAACACCATCTGTGTGTGTATACATGCTTACAAAGTCTTTCCTCTGCTTTCAGAAATTTAGAAGTATTTATTATGGCTTAAAAAACTTTCATCAGCCAGATTAGTCCAGGTGACAGCTTGTAGTGGAAGTAGAAATGGTGGTTTAAAAATATTGATTTAAGTCTCTTTCATTTAGGCCTAACATAGTAATTCATACTTTGCATCTGTTGTTGATTAAGAGCATATATACCTTAAACTTGATTGACTGGTACCTATGAAATATTGATTGGCACAGACAATTAACTCCATAACTATTTAATGATTTTTTTCATTGGAAAAGAAGACTCTAACTGTGAAAGCACTCTTACCTTTCTTTCCCTCTTCCTTCTGTTTGCTTGCTGTCATTGCTTTTTTCTTTTTAGATACAGTTTTATTATTTTGTTTGTGTCCTTGGACTGTGTCAGTCTGCTCTGACACAGGCATCACAATCACCTGAAGCAAAGTAAGAACAAAACACGCACAAGCAAGACATGTGGATGCATCACAAATTCAGCCTGAAATCACCATAACTGAATCCCTGGAAGCAACACCTTTCAAAGCAACTTATTACTCTAACTTTCAGGGACACATACATCTGTCAAAGCAAAGCAAAGTAGAATTCAGCCTGTTCCTGGGAAGTGACCCACTTGTATTCCCTGACTGTTCTGCTGAAAGGAAGGAGACAGGAGGGCAGATTTTTTTAAATTAAAGTAGTAGAAATAAGCTGTTGCCAAAATCCAATCATTATTAAAAATAATACTGAGTAATAAACCAGGTATTGCAAACAGTAGGTCATATTCCTGTTTGCACTCTGGAGGATCGAAGAGCTGTGACTCTGTTATTTGTATGTTGTATGTCATGGGACAAAGATGGAGTGACCTGCATATCATCCTTGAACTGGCTTCATGTCCTACTAAGTAAAATTATAAAATAATTTTGCATTAGTCCTTTAAACTTGGGAAGCTTGCTCTATCTCAAATTACAGATCTTCTCATTATTATATTTTGAAATTTAAAAATTAAGCCTTGTTACCTTGTTCATTTTACTCAGCTGCTGTGGCTAGATAATCTGAGCTTTTTTTGGTAACAGACATTGATTCATTAAAGGACATAATTACACACACCTTAAAAATGCAATATTGTCATAAATTTTGATGCTTGAATGCTTTGTGAGATAAAGCAAGGAGATAAAGCTTTGTGAACACATACACTGTTTATGTGAAACACCAAAACCACATTGTTTTTGCATAATTTCATGTTAAAAATCCCTGTGTTGTGAAATCTGTTCTGGAAGAAAAAGAGATTTATACCAGATAACATATTCCTTGAAACTAGTGATACTATTAGTGCAGGCACATGCACTAAAGTTAGGCATGTGCTGACATGTTTCAGTAGTTCATAAAACTGATCTAAATATGGACTATTTTTATAAGGTAATAATCATTAGGCCTTTATAGAAACTGATTTAAAGGAAGAAGAAATGGCTAAAATCAGCATTTTCACCATTGGTAGCTGTGTTGAATCTGTTTTTAACTGAACCATTAAGAATTCCTTCATGCTTCCACTTCTCCTTTAACATTAGCTGACAGTAAACCTCACATGGCAAGGGTTTAAGTGGGTGTTAACTGTACAACATTTAGTAGTGGCATCCTCACAGAAATGCCAGAACTGCACCAAACTGAGTGCCTGGGACTGCAGCACTATTTCTGCAGTCACATTATACCTAGACAAGAGAGAGTACGTGAAAGGTGCACACAGATCATGCTTAGACTGAAAATATATATGTTAGTTCTTTAGATTTTGATGTGAAGAGTTGTGCTGTTGTGAGACTAGTAATGAAAACATTTATTGACATGGGACATTGCTCTCTTAAGTAGCAACTGGGCTGACTTCTGCTGCTAATCCTACCCTATACATAGAGTATCACATGTATATAGCATACATATGTCCAGCAGGTTCTGTTGCTTTTCCTCAGCTGAAGTAATCAGTGGCATTGTAAAATAGCAGACATGGAGTTTTCAATCTATGTTAAGTGCATTCAAAGATCTGGACAAATGTTTTTTTTTTCTCTGAAACATTTTTGTGTAACAACAAAAAACCAACAACACTTTTTTGGTTTTGGTGTTACAGTGAAGATTCTTTTTGTAACTTTGAAAGATCTTTATAAAATATGTTATCTCTGAATCTCCAGTGCTAAGTTTGGATGAAATTAACTGACTTTTCCATCTAACAAAATACTTACCTATCGCCTTTAAATCACAGTTCATGCCCAGGTGCATTGAAAAACATAGAACTACTCCTGTGACAGAATTTGCACAAATACCTTGTTGACTTAAGATGTGAAGCAGTGAAGGTCTAGACAGAGAGATGTGAAGAGATGCCATTGTGGTTTTGTTGCAAACAGCAAAGTGAAGATTAACCGGGATCTAAAGGGAAGCTGGAGGTAATTACAGTGGTGAAAGCATTAAGACACTAAGATACTGTGCACAACTACACGAGCTGTGACTAATCAAACAAGACACAGTGAAACAAGCTTGTGATGGAAGGAAAGAAGTGAATTCAGTTTATTTGTGAACATAGAGCAGAGTTCATACACTTTTACAGACACACACACACATATTATTATCTTGGCCTCCTAAGGCTTGTTTTCATTTATGTTACAGTACTGTTGCCCTGTTGGGGCAGATTAAACAATATTTAGGCCTGTAAATGACACCCATATTAAGGCCTCACTAAATTAACACAGCAATACAAAGGGGCCTTAACACAGACAAAACCCAGCAATCATTTCTCAGTGATCTAACACATTCCATTTATGCTGGAACAAATCCTAACTGCTGCTCAAATGCACCCTGATCATTTTTGATCTTTCCATCTACTTCATTAGTTGCTTCTACTGGGACAATTCCTGACCCTTTCCTTCCAGATGCTCCAGGAAGAGGGTCAAATGGTGGGCATCTGTTTACAGACAGCACACACTTGGCCTTGCTTAAAATGCTATAATTAGTTTCTGTGAAGTTAGCAGTAAGAAAACATTTAGGAAAGGCCCTTTTTTCCCTGGCATAAATAAGTGTATTAGAAGCAAATGCGAAGTGAATGGAAAAATCCAAGGCTGCCTGCTAAAGCAGAAAGCCATTTACACACATGGATTATATCAGCCTAACATCCAAAATCTCCCCTGTACTTCTGCCTTCTGGACTTAAATTCAGGCTTTCATTTCATCCTACTGCTTTTTCTCTTGCTCAGACTCCCTCTCCTCCTCGGGTATGTACACACTTACAGTGACATCACTGGTCTCTGTACCATACTTGTTCTTCACCACAAGGCTGTATTTCCCAGAGTCTTGTGTGGACACAGTAGAAATGGAAAAGCTGACATTTTTTCCAGATTCAAACTTCAGGATGCAATTGGCATCTGACACAAATGATTTTTCATTCTTCAGCCATGAGACCTCTGGGGTGGGATCTCCCCAGACAGTGCAAGAAAGATTAAGTGCCTATAGAAAAAGTACAAAGGAATTATGAATCAGTAAATACTTGCTGGCTTTTTTGCTGCCTGACTCTCCAAATATTCCAACTTCCCATTCAGCTTCCTGCTTTTAGTAAAGGGATGCATACCATCATCAGTAATCAATAATTTATGTCACTCTCCTCTATCATAAAGGAAAAGAAGGAACTCAGTTAATTCAAAAATGCCATTAAAACCTTTCAATATTTTATGGACCTACTTCTCTACTCTCATAATCATTAGCAGAGGTTTCTCCATGTGTATTTTTTAATATAAAATTAGATATTATCTGCATTTGTGTGTTAGACCTGAAATGAGATTTTAATGAACTGTCAGATGGTTTTTTTCACATTAAGCTCAGTAGGTCTATATATATCCCATAAGTAAAGGAAGTGTGCCTGCTTTTTTAGATAACTAAGAAAAAAGTGGCCCTGGAATATTTTGTTTAATTTGGGATCCTTTTAAACTATCCCTGACTCTTGTAACAGACTTGAAGTGTTTTATGCACTTCTGTAAAACTATTTTTACCCCAAATCAATACAGTCTTTACTCATTTTTTGGTGTTCATGTAAGCATTTCCCTTTGATGTTAGTACTGTTCCTAAGGACTGAATTCAGCCCCATCAGCCTGTAGGAAGTATTTTCACTGTTACAGAATCATATTGTTGGAGAGGTCATTGGCAGCTTCTTCTACCTTCAGTGGGCTGGTGAGTCTCTTGGGTCTCACACTTTGTACAGGCCTTCTTTTTATCTTGTCAGCTAATAAATTAATTTTTGGGAGATATTGATACATGTAAACGATCCCTTCCTCCAGTCACAGTGCTATGGTAGTCTTCTCAAAAATATTTGCAAAAGTATCACATAGAGTCAAAGATGAAAAAAGTTCACAAGAGAATTCAGTGGTACATAGGCCATTCTCTGGAGCTTTATTTAGGAAGGAATTTATGTATATGTATTGTATAGTATAGGATAATATACTGGTCTAAATTTAAAATGCCATTTTAAGGGGAATCTAACTGGACTGGAAACTGAAGAACTTTTACTGCAAAGAAAATGGTCTTCAGTGCTTCATTAGGAATGGACTAAGTGATAAATAAGAAGTAGACAAGATTTCATTTGACTGGAATCAAGTATCTCTTCCAACCTTCCCTGGTAGAGTGATAGTGGAAGATAGGACAGAAGAGAGATGCCTGGAAGGCTGTTGAAATTAGTGGACAGAAGAATTGATACCTCTATAAAAGTGAAAGCTGTTGATATCTCTGAGAACAAAATAAAAATCCCCACGTACTCAACCCAAGGACTAAAATGAGAGCAAAAGAGATGGGGAAGTCTTTCCTCTATCAGCCACACATAATTTTTGGTACTGAAGGAGGGCAGATTCCAAGTGAGAGGTGGTTATGGCATAGTGGAAATGGCCTCTATCTGATTTCCTGCAGCACCTACAGCTGGTGATCATGTGGGGCTGTTGACTCCCTTCTCTCTTGGCCCACTGGTGTGAATATGGCTTTGATTGCCATATCACTCTATCTTTTTGAAAAACAAGTGGGAAACAAGAGGTCTTACATTTCTTCTCTTCCTTATCACTCTGGATACAAACGTGCCCTCAGCCTTGGCCAGGCAATTCCTATGGACCCCTTCAGGTGCTCAATATTTCATTATTGTCTTCTCAAGCAAGCAAGAGCTCAGCACCAAGTGGCTCCAGCTGCCACTCCACCACAGTGCTAATGAGCTGATGTCCCTGTCCACACAGCTCCATTAGTGGCATCATTTAAAGCTGGGGTGTTTGAAGTGGTGTCATACTCCATCATTCAAAGAGATTCAAGCAGCAGTGGTGATTCTTTTCTTCTTCCAAATCATCCCTTAAAATAGCTACATTTCCTTAACCTTACGTCACTAGCTCCTGTTTGATATGAGAGATTCTCTTGATGTTCCCAACTCTTTCTATTTATTTTCCAGCTACTAATGTGCAGAGATGTGTCTTATAATTCACTGTGTAGATGGTGAGATCTTTAGTTTTCTGGAAGATAATTCCATAGCCAAGGAAAAATGATTATTCACTGTGACTGCACCTATCTGTTTCAGATTTCTGTTCTTTTGTCTAAAGACAAAAGATTGTCTTTTGTCATGTATATTTATTACTCACTGAACACCTTGATTATAATACTGTGTTCAACCTGATATCATTATATTTAAAAAGTGTGTCCTATACTCCTGGGCCCAGGGCATTGAGGCATGTCCATTTGAAGCAACTAGCAGCTCCAAGTCCAGACCCTCTGTGGCCCTCACTACCACTTCTGCCTTTACTGCAGATTATCATGAGTAAGGTGGTACAGAAAGCAGAGAAAAAAATGTGTCACTGTATTTCAAGTATTGCCATTCTTCTTTCATATTAGCACAGAGTCACAGTCGTGGATGGTTTGGTGAGTGGATTGAAGCAGCTCAGTCAAGGAAATCTGCTCCCTTCTTCCAGCCTATCCATGAGGATCTGCACCCCTGGCAGAAGGGTAGAATAGTGACTTGGTGGGAAGAAGGATGTTACATGTTGCTTCTGTGTCTGAAAGTGCCTGTCAGAATCCTAATCCTCTTCACTCATTTACAGGCCTTCATTACAACAGCCACTTAGGTTAAGTTGGCCAGCTAGATACAAAACTTATGCTAGCATTCTCTGTCAGGTCAGATTCCTCCCTAATGTGAACTGACACTTAGCCTTTTCCAATTATACCACACTGCTGAGGAGCATTTATGTCTATCAGTGGAAGCCTCTTAGGCCATCTGGAATGCTATTTGATTAACACTGGGTAAACACTGGTTCATTCTTTCTCACCCATGCCCTTCAGCTCACATGTAAAAAGCTAATAAATAGCATCACAATCCCAATGTCAAGTTTAAATTTGAGATACGCCTCTGCTTGGAAGTTCGGTCTCAGGATACCAATCTGTTCCTGTAAGTCTGTGGTTATGGTGGCACTAGGAGTCACAATCAAAGCTTGCCAGACCTCTGCTACCTCATTTGCTGTTTTACAAAATCCTCAATGATTGTGCAATTTGCATGAGTTACACAACAGAGAATTACATTCTCCTCTCTCCAGCATATATACAAACAACAGACAGATGAGCCAACACCACCCAAACCAGCTCTGTTTTCCCTGATCAGTCTCAGTCCTATTCAAAATGATCCTCTACTGAAGCAAGAAATGTAAGGTCAAGGATATTTGTCCCGAGTTCTGGGAGTATTCTAGCCGTGTATTCAAACATTATGAATGTCCTTGCTGTCAAGGACAATGTGTGTCTGGGTAAGATTTTGCAACTCATTTTTTGCAAACTCATTTTATAAACACTGCACATTTTGCTTCAGTGAACTCATACACAAGTTCATATCAACTCTCTTTTGGCTGAAAGCTTAAAACTAGTAATAGCTTACACCCAAGTTTACACCCTGCCAAAGCATTATGAGAATCACACCTCCAAGTACTGATTAGCTGAGAATCTGCTAATTCATTCTGTTCCTTTATGTCTTCTATAGTTGCAATGCTCACAGGAATGCTTTTTACTTTACAGCATTTCTCAAATTGCTAAATCCGTTATAGAATTTTATTTTGAAATGTCAACATACTTGATTTTCCCAGAACTGCTGCAGTCTGCAATCTTGTTGGCTATATCTCATGTTGCTAAGCGTTTCAGAATAAGATTTTAGATTCTTAACACTTCTTCTGAGCTTATAATCAAATTCTTTTAACCCTGTTGACCTACTGACAGATAAAGGCAGAAATACCAGGAAGCTGCCTTACTATAGTTGTCACATTACAGGTTTTCTGTGACATTCACATGCCCTATTTCACTGTTCACACACACTGTGAAGAGCAAATGCCTTGTGGCAGAGCAGCAGGAAGTGAAGAGCAGGCACTTCTTGGTCTCAGCACTATTAAGCAGCAAGTTGTAGAAGCAGTGTGCTGGGAAAAGGTTGCGAGATTGAGAACTCACTTTCTAGGTCATCTGTTCTGTGCTCAAGCATCAATGTTCCTCTGGGAGTGCCTTACTATAATCTTTCAGCTAAACTCTCCTAATATAATCCAGTATTACACCAGTGACTTATTTTGATTTCCTTCTCCTTTACCCTGATGAAATAGAGAATTTTTTCTCCTATTGTCTGGATGAGAATTAAGTTATTGTGGTTTACTACTTTTACACCATTTAAAAGTCAGCTTCTGCAGGTGTGATTACTATGCCACATTGCAAGGCATAGAATGACCGGCTCCCATGTGAAAAAGAGTTAACTTTCTTGATGCCCATTACACGAAAAAAAAAATCTAACTGTGAAACCTGTGCATGAATTTTTAAAGAGCTGGTTATATAAGGAGTTTTAGTCCCAACTCACATTGTCATCTCACTTTTATCTAATTGTTAAGAAAAGACACTGCCCTGAATACATAAACCCATCTGTGCAAGTCCATTGAATTATGTACAGAAGGCAGGGGATGAATAAATAATGTAACAGATTTTAAAGATGGCATCTTAAAAAAAAAGAAAGAAAAAAAAGAAAAAAAAAAAAAAAGAAGAAGGTGAATGTTTGAATGTTTTCCCATCATTGAAAGGCATTCAAACTGTTGGGATGCTGTGTAAAGTTTCAGTTAATTTACTGTACCTTGCCCTCCTGGATGGTGACAACATCGGGCAAACCTCCAAGTACCCGTGCACGATCTGGAAATAAAGAAGAGTAATTATCTTTAGTGTTTCAAAATCAACTGTATGCTGGATTCTGTTTCTCTTCTAGTTCTTTCCATTTGTCTTATTTATGTACAACTTGTCTCTGATATCTGTGCTAGCAGAGAACTATCCAGCATTTTTAGCACACCATTTGGACTTTAAAAAATGTTGAATTCACAGCAAAAGATGTGTTAATATTTGGTGTCAATCACTTACAGAGAGGAAATAAACTGTGCTTGTCCTGCAGACTTTGACATGAATTCAGTTTTAATTCTGAGTGCACAAAAAAGATTTACATTTTGAGATCTGGTGCTTAAAAATTTTACTGTAATAAACTAAAAACGTTGGGTGTCCAAAGGGAAATGAATGACATCTTAAGGTGATGTGCTGGAGATTGGCTTTTAATCTAGATACAAAGACAGACTACAGTCTCAGTGGCATCAGTGAAGTTCCACCACTTGTGTGTACCTATGTGTAAACGAGACTGACAACTGATTGATCTAGTTTTAAACTCAAGAGTCCCATAGAAATCTTAGACAGATACAAATAAGCCAATCACATGCAGGCTTTAGTGCACTTATCCTGGAATATGGATTTTGTTCGTTACATGTCTGGGTGGAGCCTGGCAGAGGAAGGAAATGACCGTACAGAATGTTCCCCTCTGGTGTGTTCTGTAAAAGATGTGCTCTGGAGCACAGAGATAACAGCCTTAGGAGACCAGGAAAGGAACTGTGTTCTGACAGTTAACCTGCCTTGTAGATAGTCCAGGGTCAGAAATTAAAGGTCAGGGCAATCCCTGACCTCTTTGCGCTGTCTCAGCTGGGACTTATGGGGGTTACTGTTCATATCCAAGTCCTGCTCTATCTCTCTACACATTTTTCTCAAATAACTTTTCAAAAGCCAGTTCTGCCCTCATTTTTATGCAGGTCTGAAAGTCATTTGCAGTGGAACAGTTCATTTTTCCATGGCTGCTTCTGTAAGCAGGGAAGATAATGAGTTTAATAATTCAAATTGAAGTCTATTAACTTACTCCTTAAGTAGTTAATACATACTTCTGTTTTAGTTGCTCTGTTGGGATTGACATACAGGCAAAAGTGTGAGGAGATTTTAAGCAATTCAAAAGCTACTGTTGCTTTCTTACCCATTTCTGTAAGTAACACAGAGCCATTTGACATTCTAGAGCATTCAAAACTAGCCAAATTATTTTCTCCTTCTTTCAAAACAAAGAGACTTTTGTGCAGAGAACATGTATGAGAGATCCCAGTAATAAAGTTAATTTTTAGAGAAGGCTAACTGATATTGAGAACGGGAGCTTAGATGAGAAAAATCACCCTAACCCATAAGAATAATATGATTAACTGCCAAGTGCACCAATGTTAAATCAACAAAGGGTCATTAACGTCTCCTTGGTGTAAGGACAAACTCGTTTTAGGATGAGCACATGCATATACACATGCCTACATGCCCTCTCTTTGCCAACACACAACCTTCCTGGAGAGGAAGAAAAGCTTCATAAACAGTTTATTGCAACCATTGTCAAAGAAGGCCTACTTACTTTTCTCTGCAATCGCAGCTTGCCTGGAGTTGAAAGAAACAAAGGGAAAGTCCAATTTCAGTTAAGGTTTACTTAGAGTGATTGAAAAACAGATTATCTTTTTAACTGCCTTTAATCCATTAAGGAAAATCTCTCTCATTGCTTTGCAATACAGTTTTTCTTTGCTACCTGACTGTTATATAAGAGTTGCACCAAAAGAAGTCACATGCAAAACTCCTACGGGCTTCTGTATGACTAGGACTTGTTTCATAAGATAAGGTTATCTCCAGCACAAACCAAACGAATACTGTTATTATTTTATGGCTACGATTACTGCATTTAGATGGCATAATACTTACTTTAGTCTCTGGAACTCAGCAAAGGCTTCATCAAAGGCTTTGTAAAGAGGGAAAAGATGTAGGTTTAGAGATAAATCATCATACAAGTTTAAATTTAAAATTAATTTAAAAATTAAATGTAGATGTAATAAATTTAAAATGTAAAATTTAAAATACATGCATGTGTACTGTACAAACTCTAAAATGCTGAATGGTTGAACTGATAAAGGCCATCTGGTATATAGCAGCTATTATATATACATATGAATGCATGAACACACTTTTTTCTTCTAGAAGTCAGGCTTTAAGATAGAGGGCAAGAAAGTAGTAGGCTGAAGTAATTTCACAAAAGAGAGAAGAAATGCATAATATATATCACCTAAATGAGAGATTATGGCAGTGACTTTCCAAACTTTTTATATTATATTATTTACATCCCTATCTAAAATTATTTTGAGCATGCACTCCCTATATGTATATTTATTTATAGATTGTGTAGATATATACAAGTGAAGCTCTCATATATTCTTCCTGCTATCCCAGTGAAGTACACTGGCTCATCTTGCACACACACACTTTAGAGACCACTGGTTTATGGACTACAAGAGTTATGATTTTCCAAGGATTTTTCACATCTGCTTGAAGCATCACACTGATGGCTCCAAGAAAAGCAAACAACAAATTGTTGTCTCCTTTGTAAATTCAGGCTAAACTGCCATCATGGGAGAGGTCAACCTCTCCTGCTTTGAAAGGGAAGAAGAAATGTCTTTTCCTAGAAAGTGAAGATAGAGTACAGAAGGACCAGTGTGGAGATAATTAAAATGTTATCACACTTACACAGAGCTCGCAAACAAAAAGTGAAGGGGTGGGAACAGCTGGGAATGGAAAGAGCAGTCTGGAAGGAGCTAATCTGTTCTCTAGGATCTGAGAGGTCTCTCAGAGTAAAAGCTTTCAATGGTTAATCCAAATTGTGCCCCTAACAGTCCTTCCTCATATGATGAGAGGTCTTGGCATCTTTGAAGAATAAGGAATTTTATTACACCCATCAAAGAAATACAGGAAAGTGGGAAGGAAAGTACTGGAACAAAGTTGTCCCTCACTTACTCCTTTAAATACTGGAAGAGAGATACACAGAAGGCATTCAGTGCTACAACTCATACTTAAAACTGCCAATCAATGCCAGCAACACAAGGGGTTTTGTAAAATAACTCAGAAACTGGGCTGGCATCTCAGTAGGCAGACTCTAAGTGTGTATTTGGAATAAGAAAAAGCAGTTTGTTTTTTATTATTTGAGAGCACAGGTTGGGGAAAACAAATGGCATGGGTTGGGGAGAACAATACACAGAATCACAGAGTAAGCTGAGTTGGAAAGAATCCACAAGGATCATCAAGTCCAACTCCCAATCCCACACAGCACCATTCCCAAGAGTTACATTTTGTGCCTGAGAGTATTGCCCAAAAATGCTTCTTAACTCTGTCGGGCTTAGTTGACACAATCCCTACAAAAAATGCCAGACTGGTGGGTGCACACACAGACCCCAAAGGGCGCCAGGTCTGTAGCAAGATCCTGCTGTAGATGCTCCCATGCTACCACAGCACACTGCACACATAGTGATGATGTTAGAGAGGGAATGACCTACCTTGTCCAGAAAGATCCACTGTCTTCTTGTGCGTTGTATTGCCATCAAAGAGTTCCATTATGTATCTGCCTTTGTCCTGTGGAGTTGGCTCATTGATCTGCAACCAGATCTGCTCCCCAGTGACACCAGTCCTCATCCGGTCTGTGAACTTAATCTGGGTGTCACTGAAAAGTCCAAAACAATGTTACCTTTTCGTTTTACTGGAGTATAAAAAGGATTTGCTCATGTTGAGTCACTGAGCACATCTGGAGTTACTAAATGACTTCCAAGATGTATATTCTGAAATCTTTGAAGCCAAATCCTTGCTAGAGTTGTGAGCCAGCTGGGCAGAATCAGCATGACAGCCTTTCCCTGCTCGAGGTCCAGCTATCCTCAGAGCTTGCAGAAAAATTATGCATCTCAGTCTACGACCTGAGCCATAAAAAAGCTGTAAAAGTCTACAAGCCAGGCCTCTGAAGGGTAGCCCAGGCACCCACAAATGCTCCTGTTCTCTTTTGAGCAGAGGTTTATTTCCCCTTGGGCTAAACAGAAGTATGCAGGGCTGTATCTACAAAAAAACTCCACTTTTGTCAGAAATGGTGTTTGCCCTGTTGAAATTATTTCTGATGCTCTGCTATGTTAGGAATTTAAACACACTTTGACATAATCATATCTTCTTCCATTAAAAAACCAGAAAACAAAACAAAAAACCCAAAAACACAACGCCCCACTCCCTCAGCCCCCAAAATCAATTTCTTAGCTCCCTAACTAAGCAGGTAATTTCCCTGGATGAGGAAAAAGATATTTGTCAAATAAGCTACTCATTTCCTTGTTATCTTTAAACTGATAACTTTGAATGCACTGGAGGGAATTTTTTTTTCCTAGATTAATTTGACATGCTTCAAGATGAAACAAGTTTCTAAAAATGAAATGGAGGAAAGAGAGAAAGAGAGAGGAGTGAAAAAAAAAACCCCAGAATGCTTCATATTCTCTTGCACTTATTTGAAATACTTGGGACTTTTGATGATACCAGGTCAAAATGGGTGCCATGAAAAAAGAAGGCCTCAAATCACTTTCATTTCTTTGACAGAGTGCTGGTTAACATCATGTCAATAATTACAGCAAGCCTGGTACAGCACATCCTGGGCCTTCTGTGCCTCATTTACGTGAGTTTTATTGAGAGATCAGTAATTCAGATTCCATCGTACAGACTAACTACTACCATGTCCACAGGAAGTGAAACAGCAAGAATAGTAATAATGGATTTGAAGTGATCTAAGTTGTTTACTTCTCTTGTTTACTTCTCTGAGTTTTCCAGTGAAAGCTGTTTGTGCTGGCTGAAAACTCAAAGCTGTCTCATAGATTTGGATGCGCAACTCCCATTAATTTTATGGGGCGCTGGGGATTCAAATTCTTTTTTAAAATCTCAGTTCTTCTGTCTGTCTTGGTTAGGTTTGTAGTGCTTGCAGCAGGGTTTGTCTGGATTTTACTGCCCCGGGCACGTGCTGGAATTTGCTTTGCCTCCTAAAAATGAAGCCATGGATTAAGAGGATATGCCTGCTTGTCCCAGTTCCACTGAATTGTGGCTTCTAGACAAGCAGACCTCCAGGGCAGGTATCTCTGAACTCATGGTGCTGGCTTCTTCTGAAGCCTGACGTCTCTCGGGTTATATTTGCATCACTCCTTGAAACTGAGTCAGGGAAAGATGCAGCTCCCACTGGGGAGGTGGGAAGTGCTCTAAAGCAGCACAATTCTGCTGGCATCCTGTGGCATGGGACTGTCTTTCATGAGAGAAACAACAGGAGGTTCTGGAACCACCACACCTGGCTCTCCTACTGATTTCCTGTGAATGTAATTGAAACAAACTCATATGAAATAAGGACTCATGAGAGAGGAAAGGAAACCTGGGCATCATCTTTCTTGCACATCCAGGTTCTTTCTGAACCTATGAAACCAAGATTGCACTGGGTTTTGCAAAGCTCTTGTGTACTTACTTGTGCACCCAGCCTACTCTCAAGTCTTCCACATAATAAGTAACATAGGAGTACAGTCTGATACCCTCAGCTGTGCTCTGGATTTTCAGGTCTGTTGCAGATAAAGCTGAAAGAGGAGCACATGGTTTTATGTAGCCATATAGCCATTCATTGAGTGCCACAATGAGTCATTCATTTGAAAAAAGAATTACGTGCTTACCAATCCTTCTGCATACTTCATTCATCAGATCTGCAAAAGCTGTGGAAATAAAATCCAGAGACTAAGACTCTGTGCCTGCAGTTCAAGCACAGTCAACAGTAGGACAAGTACTGTCTGAAATATTCTCCCCGGAAGGCTTGAAAAACCAGTCTTTGAAAAAGCTACCTTTTCAAGCATATTAGAAATCTGAGTAATGCAGAAATATAGCCTGTTATTTTACAGTTTTCAGACTTTCTTTAAGTGCAGCCTTGACGAATACTGCTGCAACTGAACAAGACAATGTTATTTATTTTTTTTGTAAATGACACTATTCAGCTGGAATGCTAACCCATCTATATACATTCTAATGGATAGGAGTGAAATGTTAAGAATATAGTAATCACAGTAAGTGGAAAGGCCTTTAAGCAATTGGCAAAATATAATTTAAAATATTTTAAAATTTTCTAGTTCTGTAATTTTTCTATACTTTTAGGCTTATTGATGTCCCCCTGAGGAAATCTGTTATCATTTTACTTTGCATTAACCACTGTATCCTCCCCAAATTATACAGAATCTAGATGCAATAAGCTGTATTCAAATCTCAGTTGTTTTAATCAGATGATCTTGCATCCATGAAGAACAAAGCCACAGGAAGGCAACATGTGCAGATGCCTGCATTACCCTGAACCTGCTTCAGTCAGGGTATCTGCTGGTGTGGCTGACCACAGCCAGACTCTGACCTGTGTCCTTGAGCTTTAGCTCACTGGAGTCCTTTCCTCTGTCGTCCTTCAGTATGACTTCATAAGTGCCAGCATCTTTCTTAGAAAACTGCAATATTGTAACAATAAAACCAGTTTTCAGAACAAGTACTGTAGAAAAATCTAGATTTTACTTGTGAACTCAGCTGATATCCTGATCCTGTGCCCAGGAAGGTACCCAATGCCTGGGGCTGCCCCCATGCCCCCCAGCTGCCCTTCTCCTGGTGGGGGTGGTGGCATGGGCTTTGGCAGGAGGTCCTGGTGTGCAGGACTTTGTCCTACCCCCAGTCTGCTGCAAGGCTGGGCATAAACCAGACCCCTCTGGAAGCCTGAGTGACAAGCACTTTCCAAATGCTATTCAGAATGGAAATGTGGTCTCAATCTGTTGCTAAATTGACATGCAAAGGAAGTGACAAGCTTATTATCTCTGCTGTCATCATTTCCTGAAAATCTGAACAGGCAGTTACAGACAGACATTTGCTTTAGCAAAAACACAGACGCCTTGTGAGCTTTTCCATTTTTAAAACCCACTTCCTTTTTCAATTGTTCTGCTGGAGTACCAGATTAGATCATATAATTCATCTGAACACTAATTTCAGCTGAGGGCTAATGAAGACAGTCACTCACCTCTGATATCAGCAGAGTACACACGCCATCCTTGAAGTCATGTTCTTCATCTACCATTATCTCCCTGTCATCTTTGTACCACACAATGTGTGTTTCCTTCTTAATATTAGCCACCTAAAATGGATGAAAACCACATCGCAATTATTCACTTCATCTGAGCAGGGGAGCTCGGGGTTGTAATTTGGGTTAGCTTGTTCCATGGGTTAGCATGTTCAAGTCTCTCATAGAAGAACAGCAAGTTTTACAACCTGATTGCAGTGAGTTACTGCAGGCCTTCATTTTAAAATGAGGGAGGCAAGAAGGGAAACGACAGGGATGCAAAGAGAGGGGAAAGGAGACCAGGGAATGAGTTGATGCTGTCCAGGGGATTTCTACATGCATAAACAGGCTAAAAATGAGTAAACCCCTGGATTTACAAAGACTTGTCATTCCTTTTCAGGTGCCTTTCTCTGAGTGAGTGGCTGATAGACCAGAAGAAAGAAATTCAAGGTGTTTTCCAACATATGTTGCTCCATGCAATGAGCTGTCACCTCAGCTGAGCTCAGCAGGACTAACCTTCAGAGGCTCTGTCACTGTCCAACATGCAGCTAGGAGTACAAAAGTAAAGGGCATGTCTTTAGTCCCTTCCCATCCTCGCCATCTGGGCAGTGGTAGGCCAATGTATTCTGAAACGTTTTACTCAGGGTTTTCCTTGCCCCTTACCTTACATTTCAACATCACATTACACTCATCGGTAACTTCCCATCCCAGTTTATCCACAAAATGAGGACCTGTTTGAAATTACAGATATATTTTTAAATGTCACATCAATGGTATTCATGATGCAAAATGAAAGACAGATGCATTTTACTTGACAAGAATACTGTTATATTTAATTGAGGTTTTATTTTTCCTATTTCTGCTTCAGAAGTAACCACGTAACACAACAAATCCCATGTATTTCAAATTAATATATATAAATATAAACAAACTCTTAACAGACTAACACGTATGTGATTCTTGTAAATAATCATATTATCACCTTGTTTTCTGTGCCACTCTTTTCTCTGGAAATCTGCTTCATCCCGTAGCTTCTTGAATACTAGGAATTAAAACCAGTAAGAAATATAAGGTGAAGCTTTATGTACCATTTGTACAATGCTGAATGTCACTGTAACAGTTTGGTCTAACTCTGTCCCTAGGATGTCAGTGAGAATCTGGCCATAGGATCAGGTTTTCACTGAACATTCCACAGTGTCAGAAGCCGATTATGGCTAACTCAAGTTTCCTGCAGTCATCAGGAGTTTCATGTGTCCTGTCTGATGATGTGCAAGCCCCAATCATACAGTTCCTGGTTAGAAGGCAAACGAGAGGCTGCAGAGTCAGCAGCTGCTTGAGCTCTGACAGGTGCAGCTACTTGTTCCCAGCTGAATGGGCTTTTTATTTGGGAAATTTTCATTCCACCCATAGGAAATCACAGCATGCTGCAGTATTTTACGTTTCTGTAACATTTCCCCATCCTCCCATCACTTTAAAAATTTCAGTTCATATACATGCCCTGTCCTATAAGAGGCAGGCAAAACTGCGGCATAAAAAACCTGGAATGTCTACTGGTGTTGAAAACAGTGAAAAGTGAGGATGACAACCTTGGCATAATTTTTCCAGCCCACTGTAAAATACAGATTAGCCTACCATCACCAATGAGGACAAGACTAGATTGATTGGTTGCTTTTCCATCCTGCAGCTGGAACGTGTAAGTGCCTTCATCCTTTTCTTCAAGTTTATCCATAATCATTTCAATGAGGCCGGTATTGTGGTCCACCTTCATTTTATATTTCTGCAGGAGCAGAAAGTACAGCAACAATAAATATATGTCAGAGACAGAAAATATTTGTGCAGTGTTATAATGGTCCCTTTAGGAGAAATTTTGTTTTATTTGGATTCCCACTTCTTCAGGTTCCCAGTTGTTCAGATCCCTATCCTATTCTAACTCACTATCTCTAGCTCTAGCTCCAAATGTACAACCAAATAAAGAAACAAATGTTTATTTATTGATGCTGTATAAGCACGTGACATGCCTGTTGCACAGTGAGTACTATGTTCTTTTTCATTAGAAAGGTTTAGATTTGCATCTCTTCAGAATAATGCTTTCTTTGAGGGTAATTATATTTTACAAGGTTGTGTGTATGCTCCATCTCTGCCTTCTATCTGATACCAGTGCTGCAACAAAATCATGCCATGTCCTGTCTTTGGGGATAACAAGTTCTGCAGCTGGAAACAACCACTTGGGAATTTTTCTATGATGTAATAAATTCTTTCAAACAAAGGAGAGGTGAGAACAAGGGTATTCTAGGACTATAGGTGAAGGAGGAGTCTGGGTGTTTGCAGTGATTCCTTGAAGACCACAGTTAATAGAACACATGGTATTCACAAAAGTGGCAGGAAGGCGTTATATACCTTCCCTTTATAAAATGCATCCAGTAGAATTCATCCGGAGCTCAGAAGTATGAATAAAATCTTTCTTATCATGCTTTCCATGACACATGCTATTTCACATGAAAATGCATCAGAGTAGAATACTAGTTGGAAGTATAGTGAAGATAGAGACACTAATCCTCATTGATACTCATGAAAATGCAAACATATGTAAGCAGAGAAAAGCCTTACCTCTCCATTGAAAATCTCCTTATCATTAAATACAAAGTTAGCCTTTGCATTGCCAGATAGTTTTTCAGCTTGCAGCCAGAATCTCACTTCTCCTTTTTCCAAGATTTCCACTGCCAACTCGGAGATAAGTGGGACAGCTACAAAGAAGAAAGAAAGGAATTATGCATTTATTTTGCCTGTGCCCCAACAACTATTTTGCCTGTGCCCCTAACAACAACTATTGTCTGCTGCAACCCAAAAGCCTTCCATACTTGAATACTGTGTGCAAGGTAACTAGCTCATAACAGCTCTTCATCTAGACAGAATGCCTCTCCACCCACATATACATAGAATGACAGATGAGATTTAGTCTTTTGATCCTTCAATCACAAGGTCTGGCCAAACTAAAAGTGTTCAAGATTTGAGGTCTGCTCCATTCTAAAACAAGGCTATTTCAAATGCAAACTGCAAGTATCTGTGAAGAATTACATGAGTCTGTATGGTGCAAACCCATGTTTAATGAGTTGTCTAATAATATTACTGTAAGACAGTGAACTGACTCAGAGGGAAAATAACAAAACAAAACACAAAAAAATCTCCAAGCATAAAGCCAGAACAGAAAGTCAGCTGCTGAGCTGTAGGTTGGGAGATCTTTGAAAACACTGACCCTCTGCTGACTGGAGCCTCCATCTCCAGAATTCACCAAGTATCCCAACATAATCTCAGTCTCCTCAGTACATTTTGTTTTCCTATAAATAACTGAAACCCTCACATATAAACCAATTCAGTGTGTCAACAGGGAAAAAAAAGTCTAAATTTTGAGTACTATACCATAGGTAACTCTTTTTTGCTTAGTTAGTTCCTGTTAGTAACAGTCCTCAGCTTGCTTTCACTGTAACTTTTCCTTAAGACACCATAATCAGCCACATTAAGCATGAATAGTTAGACTCTGAAATTGGGGCATACTGCTCATCTCATTGATTTCTGTCATGTTATCTGTCTTGGTGGATGTGCAGATTCTCAGTAAAAGTCATACTCTCAGGATTACGTGTGCTGCTGTGTGTGAACTCTCCCCCAGGCTCTACTTTCTCAGAAGTGTAAAGTCTGCATTGCTAAGGGTGTAGCATGGAGCAGCTGAGAGCAGTGCACAAACACATTGCAAAACACATGATGATGTAGGCTGGTGGCCGTGTAAAGCCACACCTCCCAGGGCAGACTGGTTTATTTAGCTCGGTGTATGCAGAGGCTCAGCTGCAGCAGGAGAGCACTGTGAGCAAAGTAGTGTCTGGTTTCTCTCCTCCTGCTATTTGCACCCTTCTAAATGACTGGAGCACAGCTGCCATCCCACCCCACTGCTAAACAGATTTAGGGGGTGAAGACCCCTCATGGCTCTTCCTTTGCCACACTCACTCCTCCTCTCTCCCACACCCACATGTGTGCTTTTAGTGTCTGAGTGGAACAAGGTCTGTCTCTGATAAAAACAAAGCTCCTGGGAGGTGAGGCAACAGTCACAGGGAAACAAAGAGAATTATGGAAAAGGCACATGCTTAACCAGAGAGGGAAAGCCTGGAGCCTGGAAAGGCAGCATTGCCATGAGGGAGTGGGGCAAAGACAACCCAATGGAAATGTGTCCCTGCTGTGCGAATGGTCCATGTGAGCCTTCCTCCCCCAGCACATCACTTTGTGTGTAAGAAACAGAAAGAATCTCAGGGGTTGCATAATTTCTTAAAACAAAGCAACTGAAATGCTACAGGAAGCAAGTGGGAGTGTGAATAGACATCAGGCTGCACTGCTTTTGTCTCACTGTCAGCTCTACAGCAATTTTAAGCCCCCACTTGGCTTGCCTGTTATTAACTAAGAATATCTTAGTCTAACATGGAAGAGAAAGTATCTCAGCAGCTGTTAAATAAATGGCTGAAAGGATGCAAAAGGATTCGTTTTTGGAGAAAAGTCTGATCACTACTCAGCCTAAAGGAACTGGACAAATTTGCCTTACAGCCTGCCATGAGCAAAAGTCTTATTTAAAATATTTCCATGAGCACCAACAGCTATTTTAGGCATTTTCCAGTGGTTTTACATCCTATTTGTATAGCATCACAAATTACTGGCAGCACTTGACAGGCAGTCCTCGGGCAGTTGCTAAATTGGGAAGCTGGAAGAGTTTCTTTTTACCTCATACCAACACACTGTCGTACCCATATGTAGTTGTGTTCTGTAAGGCTGTTATTCAAGCAATCCATTTTCCCATGGAGTTACTGGCTGCATGTGTTTCTAAGCAGAAGTTCCATTGATTGCTGCTCAGAAGTACAAACAGCTGAATCTCAACCCCTAGTTGTAATATATATTTTTCTTGACGTTTACACAAGGGCCCAGAGTGGCCAAAGCATATAAGACAGTTTCCTTCTTAAGGATACTTTCTGCAGTGGTCCCCCTTTTCTGCCTGTACCTTCTGGAAGCTCATGCACAGCTGTGTGTGTGCTGTTACCTAATGCAGTGCAAAAAGGATGATCTGTGTCCTGAGGAGCTTATTTTGTGACATTTGTAGTGAACACAAAGCACAGAAGAGTCCTCAGAAGGGAAGGGTCAGGGCAAGTAAGGTCATGCGACTGCAGCAAGGTTTTGTGATGACTGACTTCAGTGTGAAAATATAACTAGCAGAAGATAATTGGGAGGAGCAGAAGTAAACAAGGGTTTGTTTGGGCTGTCATTAAGCTATCAAAAGGTGATAGAGTATGTTGAAAAGAGGAGAGAAAAGGATGAAGAAGGAAATGAGAGAGATGATGTAGGCAAAAAGCCATTTCTGTAGCCAAGGATTGGTTGGGCTGAGAGGTGCAATGTGGGCTGAGTTGGAAGAGGTGCCAGCAGTGCATGCACTAAGCTGAAGATTTTAAAATGCAGGCAAGAGTTTTAGTGCCTGGAATGAAAAAGAAGAGAATATAGTGGGAGAAATGAAACCAGGTTTAGATCTCATTCTTGTTGTGTGCATTAAGATTCATTATGTAATCCAATAGTATTTTTCCCCAATTTATTCAAGTAATATTCCAATAAAAATAACCAAATCGTGCTACTACCAGGGTATCATAAATGTCTGTGGAATTAACAAAAATACCATCCCAGGAGTAGAAAGCATGTTCAAATTTTGTCAAATGTTCCAGGAAAGAGGGAGAGAATGAATTTCAGCAGGAAAATTCTGTACATATAGATCTTTACAGCTGAATTTACTACACTTGCCAAATTTGTTAACCTTAATTTTAACTTATGTTAAGTTCTGTTGGAATAAAATTAGAGAATCTTTCAAATTCTGGTTTTCAAATCAGGTCAGGCATGCTGAGTAAGTATTAAAGCTTGTTCTGCAGAAGAAGCAAAGCCAATAGGACACTTATTTTCCAGCTCTTATACAGACTTATTATGTAGCCTGCAATAGTATGGGAAGAACATCAGTAATATACAAATGTACTGAAAAAGGGAGAGAAAAAAAAAAGAATCCTAAATTTTTCAATCCAAACCCACTTTCACTTGAAATTACTATAGTGACGTCCTTACCTGATGGTGACAGGAGCCTTGTGACCGTGGACTCATAGAATGGTTTGGGTTGGAAGGGACCTTCAAAGGTCATCTAGTCCAAGGCCCCTGCTATGAGCAGGGACGTCTTCAACTAGATCAGGTTTGTGATACCCACTACATGCAATGCTTTCCCCTACAGACATGATTGATTCACTTACTTGGGAATTGGCGTTCATGGCTCAGAGCAAGCAGGCGTTTCATTTCTGCAAAAGACATAAAAGAAGTAATATGAGGTGTGTGCATTCCTTTTGGCTCTCAGAGACACAGCAGCAGGGAAAAACAGATGTGAAAGGGAACTAGGCATGCTTGGTAGGCATTATGTCTACCTTCCTCATCAATTGTGTAGCTTGATGAGACTCCATCAGTGTCTGTAACAATACAAGAGTAAATTCCCAAATCATCTTCTCCAAGATCCTTAAAGGAGAGTTTTGACCTATAAAGGAAAAAAAACCCAGTGTGATGAAAAGGTGAAATCCATCTGAACCAAATCCCTCCGTTCTGTCTATAATACCAGACATAAATAGCCTTGTGTTAATTTTCCCTGACTGAACAGACAAATGTTCAGCTCTGTCAACAACCAGAGTAAGTCCTACCATGTGTGATACAAATGGTGCCATCACCAAAAAAAAAAAAAGGCATGCTGTCAAGCCTTTGATGAACCTGGAAGGATCCTGTAGGTACAGACTGACTCAGTTTCCATATGGCAGCACCATGACTGTGTTTCTTTCAATATGGGTTATATCACTAGGAGAGCACATATGCCCTTCATGGGCTGAACCTGTGCACTCACCTTGTCTTCCTCTGGGAAAAGCCTGAAGAAACAGGATAGGCTTGGAGACGTTATATAAATTACTAAATCAGGCCATGGTGATGCCATCAAAAGAAAGCCTTGCTTACAGCAGCAGTTCTAAAGACTACAGCTGCATTACAAGGCAAAAGCATTTTGCAAGAAGCAAGATAATTTTATTATTTGAAGATTTAAAATAATAGGAATAGGACTAGGACTACTACTACTAATAATAATAATAAAAATGATAATTTTAATCTGCCTTGATTGAGAGGTTATAAGGTGATAGGGCACAGATTTTCTTTCCCCATGCCTAAATATCATTAAAGTGCCTACAGAGGAGGTCTGACTCACTCTGTGCAAGCTACAATTTCCAAATGGTCTGGATTTACTGGAGAGCAGCATTTGGAAAACAGCATTCTCAGGAAGTAACCATCAAGTAACAGAGACAGTTTTAAATCTTCCTGAGGTCATCCATTGAAAGGATGGATTTCTGTGGCAGTCCAGATCTCTCAAACACGAGACTATTGCTACCCCTGAGGGTCTTACTTTCCGCCTTTGGTATCGATGTTCAGTCGAGTGTCATCCTCAATTGGTTCATAATTCTTGGACCAAATGAACTTAGAGTCTGGAGACATCTGATCACATTCAAAGTTCAAGGAAATTACTCCATTGTCATCTACATCAACCACCACTTCCTTGGTTCCTTAAAGAGCAGAACAAGGCAATTCCAGTTTCTCAGAAAAGTCAGCAAACAAAATTCTATAGATATTATTCAGAGAGTGGATTAAGCAGATCCTTGCCATTTTCTCAGCTGGAACATAAACTGCTGCACTCATCGATATCCCTGGTCTTTGATTCACAAGAACAGTTCTTTTTCTAATCCACAGGTTAAAACACATCATAAATCAACTGATTTATTTGCATGAATCTAAACATCAAAGCATGCACGAGAGTTGCAATGAAGGGGGGAAAAAAGCAACACTCTAAATCTACTAAATGTCTGAGCTATTAAATAGCAATATTTTCCATGGCAAGGAGTAGTTAGAGGTTTCATTATACAGCATGAAATTCCTATTTTCTAATAGGGTAAGTGCTACACAGGGAATAACATGCAATTGTGAGAATTTGAAGAGGTGAAGAAGAGGAAGCAGTCGAGTTGCCCCAGCAGCACACATTTGTGACTGAGGCACATTTTTGGTGACACTGGCCTCGCTCAGGGAGGTTGGTTTAATTGCTGTGCTTGGCATCCAGCCCTGCTGCCGTCTGCACCATTAATCCAGGGACCACAAAGGAAGTGAATATTTGCAATTAGCTGCTTAAGTCACCCACCCAGTCTTGCCAGTACCTCCAATCATTGAGCTGGATAGGGTGACCCAGTTTGTCCTTTAAAAGGCCTTGGGGTTGAATCCTCGGTCAGCAACCTGAAGGCACCTCTATTCTGCTCCCTCACACCTCAGTGGAGCTGAGGGAATTTCATCTGGGATTTGGACAACCCAGTGAGCTTGTCATCTGTGGCATTAATGCTCATTTCAACAACTTGTCTGAGAATGTCAGGGAGAGCATGGGCACTGAGAGGTGCTGGAGGACATCCAGCCTTCTTTTCTGAACAGCTCTGAGCTGGATCTCACTTCTGAATAGGGCACTCATGTCCTATTACTTGGGCTAAGACAATTCTGGGCTGCCCAGAATACTAATGACACACTTTTTCCACAAAGTATTGTACTTTAAAGACAAGAGTCTTATTCTTGACACTGAGATTAAATGCTTTATTTTCAGCATAATTCTTAGTGACCCTCAAGCATAGTAGGAGATTTCTGTGTTTCATCATTCTAATACTATACACATCTTTTCCAGTGCTGCAAGCAGCCCCTCTCATGACAATCTGTGTACACACAGCTTTCTTAGTCTTCACACTTTGCCATAAGAGTTTAATGAAAAATGAGATTAATATTCCCATTTTGGTACAGTTATGTACCATCCCTTGCAGTAGTGAAGCACATTAACTACCAAACTGTGATAAACGAAGTCTGAGACCTACAAATATTTTACTAGGCAACAATATATTTGCAAATTTTTGTTATAATTTAATTTATTATATGCAAAAATCATCACTTGAAATTTCATTAGTGTTTAGTTTCCTCTAGGTCATTAGCCCATGAATCTTTTCATGGCACTTTATGTGACATAGAAAGAATTACAGCCGCAAAGTTAATTTGAACAATAGAATCTTTTACATTTGTTTTAAAGCATTCTCATTGTGTTAACAATGTATAGCATTTATTTCCAGAAGTGATGATGGAATTTATCTCTAATATTTATATGAGTAAAAAAAAAATTGCCTAAATTACTGGCCACATTTGAAAACCTCACTTCACCTATCCTGCAAAGCCAAATCCTATGGAGCCAAAGAAGCTGCCATAGGACTAGCAGTCCTAATTTTCCTCCCCTAGATAGCTTGGTGGTTTCAACATATCATCCAGAGCTTCTCTTAGAGTCACAGTAAGAAATTAAATGCTTAGATGTCATAGCACATCTCCATTTACCTGAACATTTTATTGCATTGAAAGGAAAGAAATAACAGGACATAAAGCAGACATCTTCCACACACTAGAGGTAATGGCATCATTTTGAACACAGCCAGTCAGAAAAGTTGAATGGGACAGATTTTCCTCAATTTCTGAGGTCCAGGCTCTTCTCAAGTGGCTGATGCAAGCTCATAATCTAATTTTACTTTGTATCAAAATAAACAAAGACTAAAGGCAGCAATGTGGAAGAGTTGCAATCTGCTCTTAGATTCCTCTTGTTTCCTGTGAGATCCACATATGCTGACATGCTTTTGTCAAAAGCCAAAGTTACACATCAAAAGTAGCCTGGATGGGTATTTGTTTACATGGTTGGGATTTTTCATTTAATTTTAGAAGATAGCTGTACAAATTAAACATGGTTTTCAAAGAAAAGAAAGTGGATGCAAAGTATTGAATCATTATATTTACACATTTCTTTGGATAAAGACAACTGGCACCCTTCGTATGAAAGCAGGTATTTTCATTCAGGATATTATTTGCTTACATTCTTTGATTAGAAATCTCAGTTATCTTGTGGTTTTGCACATTCACCAAAAGTAGCATTCCAGCAGGAACTGTCTAGAGAGACCTGACAATATTTTGTCTCCATCCAAGATGGTAATAGAGGCATGACTCATTGGGCAGCACCAAAATATTTGTGGTAATTTCTAAAAAATGGTAAGATTGTTCTTAACATTTTTGGGGTTAGAGTGAGAAAGGTGGAAGCTTGCTCAAGAGGCTGTTTTATGAAATAATTGTTTTTAATAAGTTTTTGTCTTTTCTTAATACCTTTAAGAAGCTTAGTTTGGTGGATTCTGTATCAGCAGAGCTCAGCTCAAAATATGGGTCAAGTAGATTTGTACACGTAAGTGGTTTTCAGTTTCCCTGAGTGTTCACTGGGCTAAATTCTCACTTTTTGGTGATGCCTCAGACGTCAGACCTATGAACCCTCCTTCTCTAATGGTGAAGTCTGTAAACCAAATTTTCTGCTCAAGTTCACTTCATTTGAGTGAACACTGAAAACAGTGTACTCCAATTTTTTTCTGTCATGTTGGTCATCTTCACGAGAGTTATTATTTTGTATTTGTTTGTACTTTTTTTTCAATTGTAGTAACATGCTCAATCCTTTATTTAGGACACTTGAAGAATGTTATAATCACAATGTTTTATCAGAAATATGATGCACAGATATTAACCCTCAATGAAAACAGATTAGCAAAGCCAAAATTTAGTATTAATAGTGGCTTAATTCTCTTTTTAGAGGTGGCTGCTGTATATAGCTGTTTCAGGAATAAATTTTTAATGTTTGCCTTACTTCACTTGCAGGTGATAGAAATAACCCTGGTGCTTCAGCAGCTTATAGATCTGAAATTATGTTTTCTATATTTTTCAAAGATTCTGTTTCAAACCCTTCTTATTCACAAAATGACTTATCTTCTTTTTGTCCTTGTATCCCAATTTTACATGCTTTCAACTGACCATCTACTCCTTCCAGTCCGTTTTTCCCATCCTAGCTCAACAGCAGTCATCCCAGTCTCCCTACTCTGTGCTTTCCAGTTCTTTTACACCCCCAGCTTCAGACCTCCTTTTTCAGGCTTTCTTGACTTACAGCTTCACTGAGGTCTAACTCCATATTTGTTGGAATTTTTGCTGCCCTGGCTGTAAGGATTGGGCATCTATGAGAGCTGAGCAGGAAGATGTAAAAATTAACCTGGGGCTCAGAAACTGGGAAAGAATCCCATGGTAATGAAGTCTGCAGGTGTAGGAAAGAAATTGTCAGAGAAGAGGGTGTATGATGGATCCAGGCTGAGTTGTACCCCTGTACCTTCTTACATCATAGCCTTATACTAGATTTGTTTAAAATATCTGGGATTTTATTTTGGCACCTTGTAGGACCCTGCACTTCTAAAACAATAGATGAGTATGTCAGAAGTTCATGCTTGTGTTTTCTGTTGGGGGCTTGATGACAAAAAGGTGTTGTCTGACCAGTCACCTATTTTACTGGTATAGCTAAATAAACCCCAGGGGTTTTGGGAAGTTCCAAAGTTCCGGGTATGGAGATGCTGCCTCTGTACTGCTTCCTGTGTTTCTTGCTAGTCTTACAGACACACTGGAGCCAGCCTTCACGGATGACTCCAACAAAGAGTTGCACTTGAATTCCTACTGAAAGTGGTCTCCAAAATGACTTCACTGTGCTTTTAAAGCCTTTCATTTAAAGACCAAGAGAAAAAATGTAGTTTCTCTTATCCTTTCCTGAGGCACATTACATAAGAAAAGGAGAATGATAAAGTATAAACAATTGGTTTAATCCCAGGAAAGGCAAAATTTACATCTGCAATTTTGATTCATTGAGCTGATTTTACTCGGTCCTCTACTTATGCACCTACCTGTAGAGATGTTCAAATCTTACAACTCTATTGTATCTTTATATTCCTGAACCTGTAGTTACAATAAGAAAGTCTGTTCTGACCTGAAAATGTATCAGACAATGAACTTAAGATATGGCCCTCAACTCATATCTTGCTTCATAAAAAAGCTTGACTTGAGAATGATCAGCTTCTTGGCATGTAGCCTGCAGGTGAACACTTTGCACAAAGAGGAACCTGTGTAAATGTGATGACAAAGAGGAAGCCTTTCCAACCAACCTGGTCGTGTTTCAGCCATGACAGCATCTGTGACATCTGACGGTTTCCCAACGCCAGCCTGGTTCATTGCCCGCACACGAAACACGTAGCTCACACCTTGTGTCAGGCCATCAATCTGGAGGAACCAAATACATACAGTGGTGTGTTTCGAAACACTGATTTTAATTTCACACTTATAAAGATCAGTCTGGGTATTTGACAATTCTATTTACTTTCTTTTTTTGTTTCTTTTCCAGTTCTCTTTTTTTTATTCAGTTCCAGAGTGACATGACTAATCTTTGTGACTTGCTCCTTCCTTGCATGGATAGTTAATGTTCAGGCAGCATCATTGCTGTGATTGATTTCTTAGAAAAAGGAGCACTGGTTTTGGAACAGGATGTTTTAAACTCATGTACATTGACCTCTGAAACATCGTAGTCTTTTACTGCAGATAAATGCTGACTTTAAAAAAAAAATTATCAGGGGAATAAGTGCCAGCCACACCTATTTAGAAATAAGAGGGAATTGGATTTAATTGCAGTGACTTGAAGAATTATACTGACATTATACCACCTGGGGATACTCCTATAAAACATATATGAAAGGATCACATTTTAAAATGACTTGTCTTTCAAATATTGTGAAAAGCATAAAAATTCTTCAGACTTATCTCTAGAACTGCAATACTGCTGATCACTTATTTAGAAGTCATTCCACAAAATTATGTATCATATGGCCTACTGAATATTCCTGTAAGTGGAGCCATGATCAGCACAGGATGATGCTATCAAAACTGATTTTCCCAAGGTTATGTTACTATGCCAGTATTTGAATTTTCAGTTATTTACCTTCAAGAATTTCTTTTGAAGTGGCTTCTCATTGACACTTTTCCAGTATTCTTCCTTTGCTTTACTTTCCTTCATATCAACATAATAACCAACTACGGGACTACGACCAGAATAAACTGGTTCCTTCCACAGTAAAACCAGAGAGTCCTTCCTAACTTCTGTGCATTTGACATCATGGGGTGGCCCTGAAATGTAAAAGTTGGGGTTATGGTATCAAAATAAATCCCAAAGAGACCAATGCATAAGACTCCAGAACCAAAATTAGACAGAACCCAGAACTGCCCACAGAACTTATATAACATTTAGTTACTCTAGACCCAATATAAATATAACTCATGCCAATTAAAAAAGACTAACTCAAAACACAGTCTAATTAGTTGAGATTGGTATCTTGATCAAATATTCATGAGCTTACAAAATGGACAAATAATCCCCAAACTCAGGGAAATAAGTTAATTATTAAGCTAATGTGCTGCTTTAAGGACTGGTCTAAAGTCCACTGAAGTCAGTGGAGGTTGTTTTCATTCATTTCAATGAATGTTAAAAGGTCAGGGATCTGGCCTTGTGGTGATACATTTAGATAAGGGTTACAAGACCCCATTCTTCTCTGCTTTGTACCTTAGAAAGGTATTTATGTCTAGTAATTAAACTAGAAAGCAAAGTGCCAGACAGAGTAGAGGAACAAAGAAGGA
>NC_139762.1:102912660-103089426 GCF_965231275.1 Zosterops lateralis | reverse complement strand
ATTAGTAATAATGTTGTATTAATGAAGATTATAAAGGAAAGAGACATTTATGGACATGCTTGGACTTGGGACTCCTAGCTCTCTCTATCACAGTCCATTTCCCAAAAGGACAGAGCACTTGTCATTCCAGAGCTGTCTTTGCTTCTCTGGCTGACATGGTGCCCGTGGTCACACAGGCATTAGGAATGCTGTGTGCCATTCAGCAGTGCTCCCCTCCCTACTGTCACTCCCACCAAACTTGGTGCAGAAGGACAGCATTGGTTGTGACATTGCCATGAGGCAAACCTTGTTAGCAAAAGGTTCACCACTGCAGCAGCAGAGCTGTGTTTTCCCCCTAACCCCAGCACTGCTCTGTCTTGCTCAGTGTTGGCAGAAAGTTTGCACATCCCTGGGGAGCCCTCAGCACCCCTGCAAGCTCCACTCTGCTTTTCTGAACAGCCTTTTCCCTGTCTCCACTATAAAGTTATGCTCTCACTTTGTTCTTCATAAATGCTGCTTAGAAAGCCCAGTGAAAACCTGCTTAGAGGAGGAAAAAAGGAGTATTTGTCCTCTCTGAATACAGTACATCACACATACAAATATACCTCTTAGTTATAAAGGATTCCTTCTTCTTTCCAGAAGTAATTATTAGGAGTTTGCTCGCTATATGTCAAATACAGCTGATTAAGAGGGTTTATTGTTAATATAAAAATAATTTTCCTTGTCATGATGAAACATTAAAATACTGTAAGAAATACTGCACAGTTTGCTGCCATCAGTTAGAAGTATTTGTCCTACAAAAATAAACAATTAATGGGCATGTGAAATTGCCTCATATTGCTCCCAGGCCAACAGTTTATTATTACTCAGTTTTTGGGGCAGTTTCCTCAACGGAAGGCATCAAATTGGGTAAGACATTTCCATTGGATTAGCCTACTGGGTCATCTTCTGGCTGTTAATTCAACACTGTAGAAGTTGACATGTTTTAAATATCAGCAAAATTTTTATTCCATTTATATACCACATCATTAAAAGAATAGTTTAGCTGTAGCTTTTTGACCTAACCAAAGACAGAAAGCCAATAGAAAGAGTCCAACCTAGCTGATCACACTTTTAGGTCCATGACCTCTAAGTGCCAAAGGTCAAAAATAAACAATAATAACTGTCAAGACTTTTTTTCTGGTTAGGCAGTGTGGAATTGTTTTGCTTTTTTGATTTTCCCACTGAAGGCAACATATGGCCACATAGGAAAATCTGCCAATGCAGTGCACAAAGCATCCACATCTTTTCTCCCTATCATAATATTTAAAAAAAACCAAAACTAGCTCTTCCCTCAAACACAAGATCCTAGTGTATCTGCCACATCTTCCCCCCTCTCCCCCCCCCTTAGAAAGAGAAACAGAATTTTAATCCCTGAGAAATAAAGATTATTTTCAGTGTGGAGTCAACATGTATGGTTGCTATGGTGACATAACAGTTGGCTAAATTCAATCACTTCTCCCTATTATATGGTATTTTGTTTAAGAAATCAGTACTTAAAGAAGAAAGCTCCCTTGCCCCCTTTCCCTTCCCCTCCATTATTTAAGAGTACTCGACAGACCTGTTACTGTACTGATCACCGTGACACCATGACCTTGCTGTGAAGTCTCTTCTTGAGGAAACCCCCAATAAGCACCAACAATAATGAGCTAATCAACTGTGAAGACATATGACACATTGCATTCTCTCTTTACCTCCCTCTATCTTATCTGATACATTCCTGAATCCTTATACACTAATATGTCTTTGCAGAAGCTATTTTTAACACATCACCACCCTAAGCAGCTGGATTTTTCTCCCCCACTACGTTTTCCTTTTCTGATATTTTTCAAATAAGTAGAATTCCATTTTCAGCTATGCAGAAGTTTAGCCACAGTGGAATCATTTTGAAACCCTACAGTAACGTGTAATATTCAACATCACTAGGACTGGGAGATTTTTAGAGTCACTAAAGGCAATTTCCACTTCCCAGATAAGAGAAGTATTAAGGCTTACTAAGGGAGTGTGAAAAAAAAAAAAGTCTGATTGAAGTAGATGGGAGGTCACTTTAGTCCCATAAATATGTCTAAAATGGCCATAAAAACAGTGAAAAATGAGAATAGTTAATATGGGATCGGAGAAATCTCAGCACAGGAAAGACATAGACTTGCTGGAGCTGAAACAGCTCTCCTATGAAAACAGGCTGAGAAAATTGGGGTGGCTCAGCCTGGTAAACAAAATACTCCAGGGAGACCTCACTGCAACCTTGCAGTATTTAAAGGAGGGACTTCAAGAAAGATGGGCCAGATATTTTAGTAGCATCTGTAGAAATAGGACAAGGGGTAATAATTTTAAATTTTAAAAGGGTAGATTTAGACTACAAGGAAGAAATGTTTTACAGTGAGGGTAGTGAAACACCAGAATGTTTGTCCAGACAAGTGCCCATGTCTGGAAACATTAAAGTTCAAGGTGGATGGGACTCTGAGCAACCTGCTTGAGCTGAAGACATCCCTGCCTTTGGCAAGGAGGTTGGACTAGATGGCTTGAAAGTCCTTCCCAACCCAAACCCCTCTATGATTTGATAATTCCAAATGACACCCAGTGTGTTTGTCAAGGCTTAAATAAACTGGTTGTTATATTGCTAATGGGTCTGTCTTAAAACTGAGCCTTTTGTGCCCTGCTTCATCATGCAACCAATCTCTACAAACTCCATAGTAAAAATACAGAGAACAAGGGCACAGAGTGTCTCTACCTTTCAAGTAGAATGAAAGGGTGGTCTCTGTGCAGCACCCTCAGATAACTATGGAAAACTTGGATTTGAGCAAGACTTTTACACAGGCATATAGTGATAGACAAGGGGTGATGGCTTCATACTGAATGAGTGTGTCTTTAGATTATGTATCAGGAAGAAATTATTCACAATGACGACAGTGAGATACTGGAGCCGGTTGCCCAGAAAGTAGATGTGCTATCCCCAAAAGTTTTCAAGGTTGGATGGGGCTTTGACAAACTGGTCTAGTGGAATGTGTCCCTGCCCATGGTGGGAGAATAGAATTAGAGGACCTTTAAAGCTCCTTCCAACCCAAACCATTCTATGCAGACTGCAGGTGTTAGCACAATGATGGTTTTTTACACACACAGAGACCAACGCTCAAATTCAGGAGTCTCAGACATGCACTTCCTTTTTAGCCCTGTCTACCCCTTGTTGCTGCTCATAGAAGCAGATTCCAGGTTTATTGATGGCCTTGAGCCAGTGCTGGGAGAAAGAAATTGTTCTACTTCCTCATCCTGCTGTTGGAAAAGAAATACTGCCAGAATTAATGATCTCTTGGGACAGAGAATAAAGCCTGAGCTGAGGCAAGCCTTACACTGTCTCTGCAGCATCTCAGTAACATTAGGAGTTCCTTTTAGCTTTTGTCTTTTGCTTCTCATCCTTGCTGTTCATTCATCATAGAAATAGACAAGCTCATATTTTAATGACAACTTGAAAGATCTCTTTTCCTCTCTTTCTAGCCAAGGACATTGGATTCAACTCAAAATACTGTTTAAAAATATTTTCCCCACTTAAAAACCTCACTGAGCTTTTAATGCATACTTAAGAAATGCTAAAAAATGTATTTTTGCAGCAGTTGAAAATTATGCTAATCCTGACAATCAGCTCCCAAATTCAAATTGCAGTAATAGAATTGTGTGAATTTATATTGTAAGAATGCTTCTCCCACTGATGTGGCAGCACAAAACCCCCACTTCTAACCAAAATAAAAGGTCTCAATAAGATGTATGGCTTGCAATGGTGGCAAGCCTGAGGCCATTAATTTGCCATACTTTCTCAATTTTACTTTTATTTTTATTCTCAAGTCATACAGTTAAGATGACAGTAAAGAAAACAAAGCATACAGGTAGACACAGAAAATTGTAAGATATTTTAATGTAAAAAAGAAATATGAATATTTCAAGGTTTTAAAAATTATTGTCTGCTACAAATCTGCAAAGCAAATCTGAGACTATCATGGAATGTGATATGTTATTTGCATCCAATTATTTGCACTAAGCCCTCACTGACTGATGCCTGGCAGAAGAGATTTATTTTGCGCATCAAAGGATCTTCCATTTGGAGTTTACAATGAGCAGATGGGAGCAACTGAGAGTAATAATCTTTTTCTTCCAGTGTACTTAAATAAGTCACCAAATATTGCTCGGTGTTAAAACAGAATGGAGCTAATGCCATCTATAGATATTACTGCATTTTCTACCCTGAGAAATACTTAGGGAGTTTTGACAGTTGTTTGGATACTACCAAAAGGTCCTTCCAGGATCCTGGTCTTTACTGTGGAATAAGGTAAGTTCTAAAAGACAGACACTAATGGCATCAATAACTTTACTTGATAGGTACCATAGCAACACCACTTCCAAACTCTGATGAGCTCTGGAAGGTGTCAGAAACATTTCAGCAGTTTTATTGTATTTTCAAAACAGATTTACAAAGGTTAATGTGCATCAATTATTTACTTGCAAACCCTCTGAAGGTTGCTGGGTTTTGAAGCATGTAATTGATGGAGGACCGTGAAAGTGGAAGTTTCATGGACTGACTCAACTAGATGGCATAAACATGCCTGAGAGGTCATAGCCCTTCTTTAGGGAGAAAGTGCTCCAAAACTTCTGGCCAAAGACCTTGCCAGCACCTCACAGTATTAGACAAAGTCGTTAAGTTGCATCATTGCTGCTGATTTGAGTCCTTTTAGGAAAACCTAGCTTGAAAATAAAGTCACATGTAAAAAAAAGTTGAAACTACCATGATAAATTGTTTCGGCAGGAGATGAACTGGCAAGTGGAAATGCAGGAGCAGAGATGGGAGAACCAGGAAGCCAACACCTGAGCTAAACACCTGTGTGAATGGCTGAAGAAGACAACGAGCAGTTACAGGCAGCTTTTATAAACTCATCACCAAAATAGAACCCACATTCCTTTCTACTCTTTGCCTGGCCTTAGTTCATCTTTTATTTTGCTGTACTTGGGCTCATGTCCTCATTCACAATCTTTTTTCTTCAGAGAAAGACTCAGAACCAGTGAATCCCAAGTACCAACTGGCATGAAAGCAAGCCCATTTCAGAAGCATTACTAGGATGGCTTGGTTTTCCCAAAAGAAAGAAAATGGGAATGACAAGCTTAAAATTACTGCAAAATATGGAAGTGCTTACTGAATACCTGTGTGCTTTTGTTGGGTTGTGGTTTGGGTTGTTTTTTTTTAAAATCATAGCTCTTCTAGATTGTCTGTTCAGAGAAGACACTTCATCATAAATTTTAAAATAACTTACATGCAGCATCATAGAAAGATTTAACAAAGAGCTCTGGAAAACATTGATTTCCAAATAATTTTTGTCAAAACACTGAACATACAAAGGAATACAAACTCTGCCCAACATTTACACAAGCAGAGAATTTGTTAGTCTCTCTAAGTAGAAGAATTTTTTTTTTTTTTTTTGCCCACCAAGGAAGAAAAAATTTGGAAAAAATGCTTTGGAATTGGTCCAAAATCAATCAAGAAGGTTTCGCGGACTTCCTCCAACACCACAGCTCCAAAGTGACCTGCCTAGCTAGTGTTGAAGTTTCTTAGAATCTTAAAAGTTTTAGCTCTGCACAGATGTGAAAGAATAACCCCAATACCAAAGCAGCTCAGTACTCAGCCATACTTAAATCTAATTAAGGCTCAACATTTCTGTGCCCATATCTCTGACAGTTTAATCCAATAAAACATACTCAGATTGGTACTACTGTATACTAACAGGATTAGTTCTTCTTGCCATCAAGCACATTTTACCTAAGGATGGCTAATGCACTCTACCTTCTGAGCACATTTTATGAAAAAGGACCCTTTCCACTGACTTACTGAAGAGGAGGAGTTTGTGAAGGGGAAATGAGCTGCAAGTTATCAGTAGGGCTTTTCAGGCAAGTGTTCCAAATCAGCAGAGATGTGGTGTATTGAGGTATGATTCAGACTCACATCACTTTCCACAGACTTGTAATCAAAGTAAAGTACCATAGCGACCTTGGATAACTTTCATTTCAGAGGGCTCTCAGGTCCTTTTACATCCCATCTTCTCTGCTAATAAGTTTGGACATCTGATCTCAGCCTCACTTGGGGCTGTTCCTGCTTCAGCACCCTAAACTTCACCTTTGTTGGTTCTAGCCCTTCAGTTCCTGTAGTGAAAAATGTAAACATACTCTGGAAGCCAGAAATCAAATGTAAAAATTGTCCTTTGGGCTACAAAACAGCTCCTGGAAGAGCAGTGAAAATCAAAACTTTCACAACAGAACATTTAAAACAAGCCATATGCAGTTTCCAAAGAGGGTGTGAGGATATTTGAAGCACAGGCACATACAAGTATCTGGGGCCTAGGTAAGCTTGGTCGTTTCAGTGCAGCTCTCCAAGGTGGGGGATTCTGCAGCTATAGCAAGGAACTCTTTCCTCAGCTCATCACATCAGCAACAGAGCTTTCATTTAAAAAACACCCAAACTACACTTAAAAGAATGTATTACCTGGAAAAGATGCTCTGTTTTGAAAATCTGGGATGTGTATGTGGCAAGGAAATAATTTGCTATTTGTAAAGATTCTCCTGAATATACCTTGATCAAATAGGCATTGATGGATTGCTGAGACAAATATTTCTACCCTCTACATTTTTACCTGCGTTCAACAGCTTATACATGAAAAGTCCCACAAGATGAATACATTCCCAGGTTTCAGCAGCACCCAGAAATTTTGTGGTTTGCATTGCCTGTGATCATTATCCTCATCTGCTTGATTGCTAGGCTTAATCCTGAAATGAAAATGCCCAACAAAATTTCAAAGATTCACATTACGTTCCACAGCATGGTGATGGTTTTTAATTTTTAAATAACTTGCCTGTAATGCAGTGACTCAGAAGAAGTGCGAATGACAGAAGGAAACTTATTAGATTAAAAACAGTTCGTTGGAGAGAGTAGGGAAAATGAATTCACCCGCAGGAACAGGTCCAATGTTTCATTTTATTAGCAGAGATTCAGGAGCCTTCTTCCTGCTCCACACTCCAGCTCATGCTCTAATCACTGTTGTAAGGAGCCATTTCAGTCAAGGCCATACAAAGCCTGAATATGGATTAAATTTGTCTCAAATAATGTTAGAGGAGTCCTAAAGTTGAGTTCAATTTAGGTTACAGCTTGAAGAAATCCATTCACCTCTGGATGTTCCAGAAGATGGGATATTCCCAGCTTTTACTGCGGAAGCCCACTATGGAGGTATGTCCCCAAAAGCACTTTGCCTTTAGGTACTCAGCAGCCCTTCTCAGTCAATGCATGCCTGGAGTACCTTAGCAGATTATTGCAATCCCCTTTGTCTACTTTGGACATTTTAGTCAAAACTGCAAAAATCTTGGCTATGCCAGCCACACATTTTCCTACTTTTAGCCTTTGCCTCCAGGATCCATTAATCAGGTTTTTTTTTCCCCTAATGCCACAGATGGAGAAGGCAGGTGTATTTGCACACCCCAAAGCAAGCCCTGAAAAGAGTACAGCTGAAGTAAAAGATAGTGCCCTTTTGCACTCAGTGCTGAAGTGAAGCCATCAAAGTCCTGGTCACAAAAGTCGCATTTTTCTCAGAAACATGAAAATTTGCATCACTGACTTGCCAACACACCAAGAGACATGTCCTGAGACCGCCTACTTGCCAACACACTCTGCCCTTCCACACATCCACACAGGATATGCACAGGAAAAAGTTTTATAAGTCCACAAAATACTTTTGTGCTGAACAAGTAACAGCAGTTATTTTTACAGCCCTGTCATGCAGGGTTAGAACTAGACTGTGGCAAGGTTCCTTGTCATTTAAAAGGCAAACTGTAGTGGAATAAAAGGTTGTAGAGTGCATGTCTAGCATTACTCAATGGGGAGCCCCAGGAAAAGTCTCACAATTTTAGGCAAAATCTGGGAATTGCTGGGAAAATATGAGGTAATGGTGATTAGTGATGAAAGGAAAGATAATGGAAGGCTAGACCAAAGAAGGCTACATAGCAGTGCTGAGCTTTAAAAAAAATCAGTTGTTGGTGATTCAAATGTATTATTAAGTATTTCTTGACAGGCTCACAATTTCTTCCACTGGAAGTGTTCCTCAGACATGAATATACTGATATTTACTATAAGAAAGCACACTTTGATCTCTCAATAGATCACTGAAGAGACCCATCTGCCATTGCAAAGGTGTTAAAACACACATGCAGAGAAGGGCAAACAGAGTAGGAGATACTGAACAGGCAGCAGGTGGAAAGACAAGCCTATTTGGGCAAAGAAAGACCTGAGCTAGAAATTTCTGTGTCCTGGGATATTCAATACAAGAGGAGCAATTCTTCTTTTCTAAGGAGCAGGAAAGTTACACTGTTCAAACTCCCAGTCAGCAAGTGCACACAAAACAGGCAGTTCAGCACCTGGAGTTGTGTGATGAATTTACAGCCAAATTGATATCAATTTCTGAAAGCAGTGACTCAGTCTTACCAGAGTATCTTGTTGTATATAGGACAAAATGATCAATTGAATAGAACACTTCAGTGTGTTATCAGAAGAGGCAATATGCTTGTGGGATTTACCCAAAAGAGAAGTTTAAGGTTTTTGAAGAGAGTGATTTTATTTCTGCAGATTTCTTTTCACTCAAATTTCCCTCAGAGTTTCAAATAAAAATAAAATAAAATAAAAACTACTTAATGAAACAATTTATTCTGCTTTTCCTTCATAGAACTGTCACATAACATAGTAATTTTCTTAACACAAAAATCTGAACATCCAAACCTAGCTATAGAGAAACTTCAAAATATACACATTTTCCTTAAATCAGTTAAACTATTTTGCTGTCTAAACAGAAAATATTTTTAACTAATTAAAATATTGATATTAATTTTTTAAAAAGGAACAAAAATTCAAGATTTTCTTAAAACCAGTTACCACCCACATGATATTCCTCCACTCCACTTTGTGCTCACAAACTTGGAGGCTATGATTACACATCTGAAATCCACAGCTGCATTAGGATTTCAGCAGAAGGTAAGAAACTCAGTTATTCAATACTCACATCACATTTGTTGACCTGACAGATGTTTTACTAGTGGCTGGGAAAGAAATAATTGGCAAATTGAGCACACAGTAAAGCAACACAATCTGCTTCAGAGAAGCAGGTATAGGATTTAGGACTGAAATAGCACATACAGACAAGTGTATTAGCAAGATACCCCAGGGAAGGAATCAAATTAACCAACCTCCTGACACAGAAAATGGCAGGTGAAGTATTCTAGGAGAGAGGAAAAAATAGGACCGTGTTACTTTGGACTTTGAAGAACATGAACCTGGCTTAGGTTCTCTGCAATACATATATACATATCTGTTAAATATGAAAAAGGTATATGCTACCTCAAAACTAAACAAAAAAAATTCTTGTAATTTGCAGATTACACAGGGACAGGTTTGGTGGTGTTTTTTTTTTTTTTTTTTTTTTTTTTTCCTACAAGCTAAGTAAACAAGAAAAAAGGAGAAAGTAATCCAAGGCTACAAGATATGTCATTTTCAACCCATTTGACAACTGGTATTACAAGGAGCAGCCTATTATATCATTTTCTTGCTTCCTGCCTTTCAAAGGTACACGTGGCTTTTCAGGTCCTCTGAGTAAAAGAAATGTCACATCAGATGAAATAACTGTAGTAATGCAAAGGCAGTTTCAGGTTTCAGTGAAACAGAACTGCAAAGTACAGCTGGGGAAAAGCCCTAAACTGAGCCAAAAGACTGCTGAATTAATGCAGGCACAAAGTATTTAACACAAGCCTTGGCAAAACAAAGTTATCTAGAAACAGAAGAAAAATCCTTACAGCTTGTTGTACTGAGCAGGAGCAAACAGGTGGGAAGGACAGAGCTGCATTAGTGTCTGGGTCCTCTGTGTGCCTTTAGTGCCACGCACCCATCCTCCTCACTCACTGTATGATTAAAAGAAACAAAATTGTTGCTATCATTATGGCTCCATGTCTAATCAGTGATGGTGGTCTGTAATTCATTTGCTTAGATATGCATGATCTTGGGTAGCTTTGGTTTGGGAGAATGAGGCCTAGGACTAAATCACAGTGAGAGAATGTCTTGAGCTGGAAGGGACCTTCAAAAGCCATCTATTCCAACTCCCCTGCCATGGGCAGGGACACCTTCCACTAACCCAGGTTGTTTAAAGCTCTGTCTAATGTGGTCTTGAACACTTCAGGAATGGGGCATCCACAGCTTCTCTGGACAATCTGTTTCAGTGCCTCGCCATCCTCACCATGAAAATTTTCTTCCTTATATTGAATCTAGATCTCCCTCATTTTAAAGTCATTGCCCCTTCTCCTGTTATTAAAAGCCCTTGTAAAAAGTGTTTCTCCATGTGTCTTATAAATACCTTGAAGATCTCATACTTGTGGCAAAAGTGCACCATGCTGTATATCATCTACATTCCTTCCATAAGAGATCCTCAGAATGCTTAATAAACATCTAATGAGCTTCATAACACTCTGGGAAATGTGCATGACATTTTACAGAGGGATGAAGAGGTATCGAAAGATTAATTGCCTTGCCATACACTGACTTTGCAACAAGCACCTGTCAGATATTTTGAAATACACGGATTACTTCAGCTCCTCAAGGAAAGTCAGAACTCCAGTGACTTTAACAAAGTTATGTGTACAGGCACATGCTGAGGATCAGACCAAATAGCTTAGTAGAAATGGGAAAAGAAAGCAAAGATTTGGTCCTGGTGAAATTTGGATCTGAACACCTCTTTCATATCCCTAAGATTACATATTGTCCCTGTGCAGTACACGCTGAAATATTCTTCAAGAGCATGATTTCTAATCAAAATATTTAAAGTTAAAATTTTAGAAAAAAATGGTTTTCAGAATATGGGGGAAAATAATCTTTCAGACTTTTTCAAGTGTTTCATATGAGCATTTTTATTGTTGCAAATTCAACATTACCTAGCACATGCAAACATCAGTTAGTGCACAAGTTGTCCAAAAATCTCAACAGCACAGATGAACCTAGAAGGTGATGTGATGAATCAGTTTGATTTAGAAGGTCTAAGACACAAACATGTATTTTCCAAATTTATTCCAGATTCATCTCTCTATTCCTCCTTTTGTTCTACGCTGCTGTTGTAGAACAAAAGTGTGTGAAAAAAAGGGCTTGACACTATATCCTTTAGGTTCAATTAAAAAAACTCAAATAAATTATGCAGCTTTAACAACTTCAGACACTTTTCACAGAAGATAAATGAGTGAGTCTTACGTCAAAATATATTAATGTTTCAAAAAGAACATTCTGTATTGGCAGAAATTGTAATCTTAAAAGCTGTAGTAACCACATCTTTCTCAGGCACTGTGATCAGTATTTCAAGGACAAATGAAGCTGCTAAGCAAAGCAAGAACTGCTACCCAGATTGCCCATTTATTTGGAGACGTATTTCCACTGACATGAACATAGCGTGCATTGACAAGTTTATTTTTGGGAGATAAAATAGTCATAGTCTCCATGGAAATAATGCATACCAAAGGCTGAAAATTTTGGGTTGGGTTTTTATCTGGTTTGGTTTTAGTTTTTTACAGAAATAACAGCTCTATTACATGCCTCTTAGAAATGTTTACAGTCTCCATTTCTCCATTTTGATATCAAGGTGTAGTAATCCTTAAAAGACTTTCAGGCCTAGGCCTAAAGTACCTGAAATTTTCACATATCTCCCCCTTACAGATGAATGCAAGAGTTACAAGATATTTACCTCAAGAAAATGATGTGCAAATATTTTCTGTTATAATTTGTGTTCTCTCCCAAATAACCACATAATTATACAAGTTGGTGGTTGGCCCTGCTTCATTTTTACCTTGGGTTTGTTTTTAGTCCTGAGGGAATTAATCATATTTACTTTAGATTTTAAATCCTCACCCCCTGTCAGTGGAGTCCAATAGAGCACAAACTAAGTTGCCAGATTTCGGGGGCATTGTTTAAAAAAGGTACTGTCAAAGACTCAACCAGTTTATGTAAGCTACCTATTCCTGTGGAAAAAGATGTGCCTATCCTACTCCAGTCAACAAGACTTATTTCACTTCCAGCAGCATAAATGTAGCAGGACTCCTCCAACAATACTTGAGGTCAGTGATTTCCATACCACCTTACTTCTCAGCTACACAGTCTGAAACAGCAACAAAACATTGTTTTATTTCTGTTCCTAAAATTTAACTTATTTTTACCTCTCAACTGGACTTGTGACTCCCTTTTGTGCTGCATATTCACATACTGCATTGCTGTGTTGGAAGATAAATGCAGAAAAAGAAGTTACTGCTTTGCTATAAGGCAAACAATAACTAATCCTATTTATTTTCTTCCTAAAGTACCGAAGATTTGGCTCCATCTTACATTCTCTCCCTTCAGTTAGTGAAAAATAACTGTTGCATAAGGGCTGAATAATATTGTGTTATATAAATATCTTGTAGTATATGAACATGAAAGTGTGTATTTATGGAGTGAAAAATGCGTAAAAAGCCAATTACTTTCTTCCTCTTTAACTTAGTGGGAGTTTTCTCCAACAGTTTTTAACTATACTCTTTAAGGCTTAAGTGTTTTCCAGGCAGATTTGGGAAAAGCTGGCAAAATTCCCTGGAATTCAAAACACAAAATGAGTATCATTTCTCCTCAGTTTCTTATGTCCTCACAGATATGAGCTACATAAGAAATCTCCTGCTATCATGCTGCTTGTCAAATTATTAGTGTTGTATCTGAATTGCAAACCAGTAATGAGACAAGGAGGCCTGGGAGATAAATGCTATAGTAACACTCTCATGTTGATGCTGCATTCTAGTATTCTGTAGTTGTTACAGCAGAGGTGGCTAATTCTATGTCAAATGGAATATGTGCTATTAAGCTGATTTCCCTATGTTCCTTTACACAGCAATGCGGAAGTCCTTTGTTTTCTAACTGGGTTTTTTCCTTTGATGTTGCTTTGCTAGTGAGTATATCCCTTCTGTTTTGCTCATGCAAAAAAGCTAAAGTAGAAAGCCAAAAATAAAATTGCAATAATTACCATTTTGTACTTTTACTCTCTGAAGAGACTAGCTGACATAATCCAGCATAAGGCAGTTGTCTACTATTTGCCCATAATTCTGCTCTTTTTTTATTCTTGTAGGCTTTTTTTTTGCCTATTTTAGAAAAGATACACTTTTTTAAAAAAGAAAATATTATTCACTCTTAGTACAGTAGCAAAATCTGAGGTAACTTAATCTAGTTGTTTACCAAGGCAAGACGAAGTGGTTTTAGTGTGTCCCTTATTACTTCAGGCAAGATGAACCTGTCTTCCAGAAGGCTTACCTTTATCTTTCCCTTCAAATGTTCATGTTTTACTGAGGTACAACAATAAAGACACTAGCCTGTAATGTCACCACCTCAAGGTATTTCCATGATTTCATTAAAATGCACCTTTCTGAAAACTCAATCAAGATTACTTTTTTCCTTAGCAAGACATAAAAATGCTTTTGAACAAAACAAAAAGGAAGAGGCCAAACTAAAAAGCTGTGGCTCAAATTAGTTTTGAAAACCAAGGAAGTGAAATTGCCTCGGGACCTCTTTCATGCATGATTTTCATCTGCCTGTAGAAGTATGGATAGCAGCTATTTGTTACAGCATCTATTTATTACAGAAGCAGCCTTTCCCTGGGTTTGATGACTTTATTTCCCAACAGAATTACCCCCTTACATAATGCACTGACAAAACTGCAACTCTACAACAATCCTATGGATACATGCAGAGAACACATTTGCACTACCATCACCAGAGAAGTTTCACAATTACATAATTTATCAGCACAAGCACAAAATTAACCTTGCAAATAAGAAAAGCTAAAGATGAGTGAGACAAAGAGAAGACACAATACTTTTTAGGTCAATTGCATGTAACTTTAATTAAGCTTTCATTTGATTTTTGCACTTGTTGCCCTTTCTTCTTGCATTGAAACTCAAACCTCCTATGGCTGCTGCTCTATGCTACATTCACTGCATGGGTGACCACATGGAACTCAAGGCCAACAACACTTCAACTAAGCCAGAACGCAGTGAGATGTGAAAGCAAACATTGGCCTGTACCACCTGTGTCCACCCCCTGAGCTTAGACACTGAGTTACCTTACAGGGAGGGGTAGGAGCTGCAGTGGAGGTAACACTGAACAGGCACCAGATAACCCCAGAGACTCCAGCCAGAGGGAAAGAGACTCTGCTGTGGAGCATGCAAGATGTGTCATACTGTAAATCACAACTCTGTGGCAGTTGCTGTGGTAACCATACCTTTTTAAAAACCAGTTGGTAGATGAAACATTTATACACTCTCACACCCTTCTTTTGCACATAGGTGAAGGCTGCAGAAGTGTACAGCCCTCATTTGGCATAGGCTTTTATTTTCCTTCCATGAATTCTCTACCGCCACCTCCCCAAGTACTCAAGACAGGTCTGCAAAGAATTAGATATTGACTGGTTTCTCCAGTTTCTCTGTACAGAAGTGAATAGCAGCATCCACTCAGAAAAGAAAAAAAAAAAACCAAAACAAAAAACAAAACCCAACTTTAATCTTTTATTGCCTTTTTCTCCTTTCCTGATTTTCTCAAGATTATGAATGCATTGTTCCTAACTTGAATTTCAGCTAAGCTGTCTTGTTTGCTTTGATCAATAGACAGTTCTTTTTCATAAGTTTACAGAAAAAATGGTACCATATTACAGTGCTGCTAGGATGTTTATTACTTTTATTGTTAGAAGGTATTATGCTAAATGTATCAGTACAATTCCTTATCTTCCAAAGCAAAATAAATCCTAATGCTCACCCCACGGAGGACAAGTGTAGGACCTATATTTGAACTTGATCCCAGTTCCATCTAAGTGACTTTGGCATGAAGAATTCCCAACATCATTTGGTATTCCATGCAATGGAACCATTGCTGGAACCTCTCCTTTGACCTTGATCTTGGTGTGCTGGGTCTGCTCTCCTCCAAGTCAATTAGAAATGACAGAAATGAAGGGGAAACCCTTGCAAAACCACTACCAAACACAACCATTAAGTTGTAGAAGGACAAAATTCATGAACAAAAGTTTCTCTTACACTGAAATATCAGAACAGTTTGTTGTACGAGAATTCAGGATACCCCACAAGCCAACCTAACACAGTCAAAAATCTTATGGGTGGATTGCTTTACATATACTAAATTCCTGTATGTTCCCAGGGATTCTGTCTATTTATTAATGGATGAATAATCACAAAAGCCTCATGGTTAGCTGCTGCTGAAGGCCCATTCAGTGTACTTAACTAGGCCTGAAAGCATAATACAATATATTACAGGCTCATATGTAAAACACAGTTTTAAACACTGAGCTCAAGATGCATAGATTTTTAGTTTACCATCCTCAGTATCTTGAAAATAGAAAGCTTATCTATGGTGTCATGAAGATCTGTAAAATGCTCCTTAATATTAATCAGTATTAAGTCAAAAGGAAGAAAAAACCCAATCAATGGTATACTGCTCTTTTCCTTAAGAAAATTTAAGTACCACAAAATGCAGTCCCCAGCCATTTCTATTTTCTTTAGGAGGGAAAAATACACAACAGAAAAGAAGCCAAGAATGCCCTGATTAGCGATTTACTTAAAAGATTCCTTATCAATGATTTCTTGAAGTTAAGAGTAAGATGATTTCTTGAAGTTGAAAGTATGACTTTACGTATAGGATTTTTCACCACCCTCAGAAGCTATTTGTGACCACAACAAAGAAACAGCAGAGATCAAGATACTTGATCAAGTTTCAAGATGCAGAATCAGAACTGAAATTGAGGGTTTGGTAGAATAAAAATACTGGAGGTTAAAATTCTGCCATGGCTCACACAGCATCGGAATGCTCATGCATGAGAATTCCAGACCTAATTTTTTTCCTGATGATATTCACAGAGAAGAGACAAATTTGAACCAACATTGTCATTGCAGCTTCCTCATTTTTAAGGAAGAAAATAAAGCAGCCAAAGTTGTTTCTAGCCAATACATGAGAAGGAGATAAATGCGCCTTCCCACCAGTGCATTGTGCCACTGGAAGGTGGCGCCTCCTTCCTGCCAGCCCAACCAGCTGTTCAGTAGCAGCTGGGGCTGGGGATTTCTGTCTTCCTCAAATCCCCTTCCATTAAAACACACAAAGACCAATCTTCGTAGTTTGAACCAATACAGATAATTTTGCTTGATTTGGAAGGACTGCTCACTTGTACAGCTCAGCCAACAAAAATGAGAGAGCAACACTGGCATGGGGTGGGGAAAACAAGACAGGTTAGCAGGCAGAGGTTTCGTGCTTGCAGTTTAAGTGTTGGCGAGATGACTTTTTTTTTGTTGTTGTTGGTTTGTTTTTTTTTTTTTTTTTTGGTTTATTTAAACATGAAGTATTTTTCCAAATTAACATCTCAGAGTTAATCTAATGTTGAAAAACAGTATTAAGGATTATATCACAGGCAAAGTACAACCTATCTTTTTAAAAGGGTAAGTACCTGTCAGTGACCCAGCAGCTCAGGAGACAATATTCCATGCAGGAAAGATGGTGCAGCTTCACTGACTTTGTCCTTTAATGCCTACCTGCAAGAATCTTCTGCATCATGATAGATGATTTTTCCTCAACCACAATAGAAGGTGGTTCTCATTATCTTCATTTCATATGGTACAGTCCCCAAGGCATTTATATTATTTCCCCAAATCTGATTATATATAAAACAAAAACACCCACAGGAAAAAAGTCACAAAATCCAAAAGCAAACAAACTCCATTGTCCCACTGTTTGCCATAAATCAAAACATCTAAAACAGTCATAAAAAGCTTTATTTCAATTATACATTATTACTGTTATGCTCTACTCATTGATTTTATTAGCAGAGAATTAAAGTGTATTATAAGGTTATTTGTGTCACTTGCAAAGCTGGGACTTTTATCTTATTCCTCTCTTGAATGTGTAACTATGTTTACTTTCTGTGTAACCACATTTGCTTTCATCAGGAGGGAGTCTGGCTTATTATCTCAAATGTTTTTGCCATAAAGTAAGTGCACAAAATACCTAGTAAGAAATGCTTTCATAAAGCAGAGATGGTTTCACACTAATGAACTTGCCTGTTAGTGGAAAAGTGAAAAAGGTAAGAAGCAATAGTGTCCTTCAAGGAGGAAACAAAATAAAGCTTCCATAAATAAAGCTTCCATGTTGCCATGACACTTTTCTACAAATAATGATATCCTAGATATCAAAACCACTTCTGATGCTGTTGCTATAACAAAGCATCCTGCTTCTATTGAGGGAAAGATCTTTTACCCTCCCCTTTTTCACTAGTGGTTCATATACTGCGTATCTTCAAAGCCCCATCAAAGCCTGATAAACACAGCACTTACTCACTGATGATTCCACTATTGATTCAAAGGCATTCAAGTTATTATTAGTCTTCCTCTGTGAATGCATCATCACTAGTACTAGCTGATTTCCAGTGGTAATAGTCCACCTCTGTGAGACTGAAATTGTCAATGTCTCAAATCAAAACATTTGGCTTGAGACCAAGTTAGATCGATAGAGCTGATGGATGATGCACACTCCCACCCCACTTAGATTGGTAATATAAGTGATTTTAATGCTTTTTTTTCATTCTGTAGTTCCTACAGCCCAGTCATTAATGCTCTGGGATAATTGGGGTTGATGGATTATTGAAGTGAGCACTGTGCAACTGAATGAAGGTGACTCCCCACCCTTATCTCCAACCCTTGTTAGATGTACTACAGCCTGAGCAGCTGCAGTGTTCAGCCCATGCCAGGTATGAAGCAATTTAGCTCTGCCTTTAGCTTTGTGATCATTATGGCAGGTCAATGTTGTTGAACACTGAAGCAAGAGAGAAGCAAAAGGAAGGGACAAAATAGATAAGGACTAGAAAAGATTGTAGAGTCGAAAGAAAAGTCCACCATCAGCTACTGTGTCCTTTTCCCCAGCCCTCATTTTGTTATTATTAGCTTGCCCTCCCTTCCTTCACAGCTTATGACACCCTTGATATTTCTATGTTACTATTTATGAATTAGGCTTATTCTGTAACTTTTCTCAGTTACAGAACAGTTTAGGAACAACATAGAGACTCTGGAATCCTGCTGAGCCTGAGAGGTAACTTAACAAGACTCAGAATGGATTAGAAAAGAAAATTTATTTTTGGCTGAGTATAAAAGGTAGTTTCTGAAGGCTGAGGAATGTAATTGTGAAACAGAATTACTTCTGATGCAAAAAAAAATTTACTTTGTCTGCTTTTAGATACAAGAGACATGCGTTTTCTGCATTTTAATACTTGGTTGTTTTTCTCCCTAAAAAAACCTCATGTAGAATCACTATTTTCATCATATACTGATTATTAATGATTAAATATAGGTATTAGACTGATACCTTTTGCCATAGGTTAGATGTTCTCAAGCTGTGGAATTATATTAGAAGCAAGCAGAGAAATATCTGCAGCACTAGGAATATCTGCAACAGCTGACACACAGCCTCTAAGAAAGGATTTTGTACAAGGAGAGTAGCAAAAAATTTAAAAACCCCAACCTTCCCAGTTTTGGAGGTTCAAGGTGTCTGTGAAGGCCTAAACCAAGCCAACTTCAACTCAGATCCTCCTTCAGTTGCTACAAAAGCAGCTTTGGATGCTTTGAAGTCCATGACCTACTCCCAGTTTTTACTTAGGATTGATGCTCTAATCACAGAAACAAAATATTTGGGATTCATGATGGGCATCAACTCCACTCCCACAGCACTGGGGTTCAGACCAAAGACTGTGCATATACTTAGGAAATCAGAGTTCACAAAAGCACTGGGTTGTATTTGCCTGCAACAAATATTTCCATTGAGGCAACCTTTTAATTTGTAATACGACTAATTCTTAAATAGAGCCAAGGTCTCCAAAAACAAGTCTTTTCATCTCTGAAACTTAAACCTCAAAAATTTTTTTTACTGTCTTCTTGAGGACTCTGCCAGCCACTTTCCTCAACACTTTAATGCCTTGGAGCACCCTTGATCTTGCTCCTATAAGAGCAATGTCTTCTTAGCCTTATGCAGGTATTTTAAAAGGTAGCACCTTATCAACATACTGTGTGCATAGTAGGAAGTTCACAAAGCCTTCTCTCCAGAAACCTCCTCTACTTCTCAGTTTTCTCTACTGAATTCAACATTAATCGCTTTCCACAGAATGGTTTGCCATTTTAATGTAGTTATGAGATCACAAGCAGCAAACATCTTCTAACATGAATATAGTGCATTTCTCTTCAGTCAGTGACAACCCCCACCAAGCCCTCTGTATGTTTTTTAAAATTTTTTTTGATGTGTATTTCAGAACTGAGAAATCAAAGTCAATGCCTTTCAAAATGAGGTCATGCATAGCTCCAAAATTATTTCCCTGCCAGACTACCATTTTCAAATAAAAATAGAAGAGCAGAATTTATTTTTACAGCAAAGGAATAGTCTCTGTTCAGGGGTAGAAATTTTGTTTTTTCAAACATCTGAAAACAAACATCTGGCTCCACAGGGAAGGCTGAATTACAGAAAAATATCAGTTCAAAAGAGGAAAACAAGAAGTCATTGCTGGCAACTGGAAAAAGGAAGCTGAACAGACAATATTATGCAGCTGATGCTAAAATGAGTCCTGCCAAGCCCCAACAGTAAAACTTCACATTCAACTGGTTGTGTCCTCAGAGGCATGCAATGGTGCACACCAGAAATTTCTGCATAGAACTAGAGCTCCCACTTCAGCCTTGGAGTGTTTTACTTCAGACACAACATAATAACTCAATTTTATAGTGCTCTTTGACATTGTAGGAGAAAGTAATTTACAAACAGGGGGACATGATGTGCTCCAACAGGAAGCCTGCTATCTCACAGCTCCACCTGATTTATTAATTTCAAAGGAAAAAGAGAATGGCAACTGCAGCCATAACAAGTGTTTTATTTTCTTTTCAAGTCTATCTCCCATTAATAAAGCTAGAGAGAAAAAAACTTTCAATGACCATAACATAATAAGGTACACTGTACACCTCAAGGTATCCAACACTCAGAATAGTGGTGGCAATGCTTGCTCAGGCCCTACCTTGAAATAGCTTATTTTGTACTGCTAAAAAACATTTATGTGTCAAAATGATAGGTGAAAGCATCACCAGCAAGACAATTTCCTGCAAGATCCCAGAGTGAAGCGTTCCTATACAATGCCTGTGGTAGGTTATATTGTAGGTTCTATTCCCATCATTATCTCCACCACGATGGATGGAAGTAGTTATTTCCATGGCATACAGGCATATATTTTTGTTCTTTTTTAATCTCTTTAATAGGGAATCAAAGCCATTTTTGCTATCTGATCTTTCTTACTGACTTAGGTTTTTTTCAGCTATTAAGTTAGCTAACAACATCCTTGAGAAGCAGCTGCCAAACAAGCAACACGTATCTGTGAGGTCTTCTCGGGCTGACTGGAGATTACTTGGAGGTTACAAGACTGTAAACATTCATTACTAGTGTGGTACAGTTTTATGTTCCTGCTAGGTTAGATCTGTCAGTAAACAGCCTCCTGAAGTGCTCCTGAGGTTAAATAATTTCTAAAACCAACTCTGCATCTTGTCCCTATGGTTTCTTCTGAGCTCTTCCACCAGCTAGCTTTGCTCTCCAGAAAACCATAAAATGTGATACCTGTGGGTCCGACCCTCAGACAGAAACGTGGTCATGGCGGGAAGAAGGAGGGCTCACACGTGGGAAGAAAGGAACTTTATTTTGGGCTCATGTCCACATGAGAAGACAGCTCTGGACCTCTTGGCTTCCCCTTTTTCTTCGGGGGACGTCCCCAAGGAGGGGAGAACTCAGAACCAATAGACCAATAGCAGGGGCAGGAGAGTGTGACCCAGAACAGGAGGGCCATCTATGGGGAAAAAAGGGGAGTCAGGGGAACCTGATGCCTGGCTGAGTCACTTGGCCTTCACCAGAAGACTCAGGCCTTAGGGTGTGTGGCAGTGGGTATTTTCAGGGAAGGATTACAATGAACTAGGAGGGGGGGGGGGGGTGGTGTAGGCATAAACCATTACAGAAATTTAATAAAAAAACATACAGAACTTTAGGAAATCCCAAATGCACACCACAACAGTCCCTTTAAGGTATTTCTTCAATTCCTCCTAATTTGTATTTAGAAGAAAACGCTAAAAGTTTCAGAAGTGTTCAGTGCACTCCAAGTTTTGTGAATAGTGAAGATTTCTTATCCATCTGTTTTAATTTTCTTTTACAGAAATGTTGGCCCTAGAGGGATCTCTCTATTCCATCCCGAGTAAAGTAGCTTGTGATTGTCTGCAGTAATGACAAACTGCAGTGTCATAGTTGGCTATTGTATGAAATGCATGGTTGTACATTGTATGAAATGCACAATCACTATGAAATATCACAGTCAAAGCTAACAGGTTATTCAAATTCTTGAATACCAGATGTCAAATACTCAACATCCAGACTTGGTCCCAGCTGCCAGAACTACAGACACTTTCTCCTTAAGCAACTCTTTCTCCATCTTTCAGAAGCAAGGAAGAGATCAGCAACAGTCAAGAGAATGGTTATTGCTCCCTAGAGAGAGATAACATAACTGAAATTTTATTAAGTTCCTAATGAAACCAGATTTCTCTTCTTCTCCTTGAGAAAAGCCCAATGTAAACTTATTTATATACGGTATAACTTGCTCAACAAATAAAATATTCAATTTAATGGTCTTTATTTCAGCCATGGAGAAGCTTGTGCTGGGATTTTGATAATTGAGTAGTAGGTCCACTCACACAATGATTCAAAAAAATCAGCTGAAAAATGTAAGGTTTCATGAAGTCCAAAGCTTTAATTCTTCATCCCTGACTTAAGTGTCCCTCTCTGTCTTACTGTTTCTCCCAGTTTAACTATTAAGCCCCACTTCCAAGATTAAATTTTCATAATAACACTATATTTTTATAGTTCAATTTTCCTGCTTAGTGATTTCAAAACATTTTAGACTGTTATTTTACTGAGTGTAAAGTCTTGCAAACTGCAGAGCTTTGGCCCTCTTACTGTTTGATAGTGCCAAAAGCTGTAGCTTACAGACATGCCAAAAATATGTTGTCATACTTCAAATGGCATCTTATATTTAAGTATGATCATTCCAATATAGATAAGATTTTGGGCAACAATTGGCACCTTTGTATTCAACTTCAAACAACAACAGAGAGGTCTGTATTGAAGACAAACATTTACTGTTCTCTGAGATCAGAAGCCAATTCAAGGTCAGCTGAGCAACAGATTTGAAACAAGAAAAAATTGACTATTTCTAGAAATCTTGGCTACATAGCTTGCAGTTTGTTGATTAGTGATGTTTTATTGCTGTGAAGTTATGCTAAAACCATGACAGACATTGCTGCTTCTGTATAAACAGTGCAAGAGAAGTGACTGCTGTTCCACTTAGGCACAGTGCGATAAGGCACAAAAGAAATGAAAAAAAGAAAAGATTCCTACACAGCCATAAAAATAGTACATCACTTGCTTAAAAATTTTAGATATAATTTTAAGTACATGCAGAAAGCTGATAACACAACCTTGTAATGATTGTAATAATTATCAAGTATGCTTTTTGAAATTGTAAGGCTATTGGCATTGGACCTTGAGCAGAGCCTAAGCAAAGAAAGCAGCAATTGTAAAGCAATTAACCTTGTTCTACTGCAGTAACTTTTAGGATAACATTAAAAGCCACTTGCCATTTTAGACCTTTAGAGGATAATGAAAGACTAGAAGATATTATTCAACCAAGAGAAAATTTTGCTAAAAACGTGTATTGCGCTATCATTATTTGGAGTGATTGGTTCCTACTTTGAGCTCAAAGAACCATTGTGCTGGTGTAAATTGCTGGTGAGATATTAAACTTTTGTTACAGATCAGATTATACCTTGTTTGGATTGCTGCATTTAACTTTTTGCTTTAAATACTTAGATAGCTTTAAAAGATATCTAGACATATCACAATTGAAAGGGCAAGTGCAAGGGACTTCATGAATAGAGCCCTCTGGCTTGAGAGTCTCCCCTATTATTATATGAGAACCAAGGCAGAGAGGAAGCAGTAGAAATGGGTTGTTTGAACAAAGTAAAAATTTCATCTTTGGGAGGCTCTATACACAATCTTGGACAAAATACACAACTATTTGCAACAAAACATATCAGCAAAGGTTATTGCCAGGTTTGGAGAAGTTTGTCCAGTGCAAAGCACCTATGCAGCCTGAGTTGGTCTTTCTTCTGCATCTCTCCTGATGACTTTGAGGAAAGAACTAATATAGCATTCTTATAAAAACTATGGAAAAAGGAGCTACGTAGATGACACCCAGATGAAGAAGTAGCAAAATACTCTGGAGGACAAAGCCAGCATAACTATGATAAATTGGACAAGTGGTGCAAGAAGATGGAAGACAATAAAGAATGAAGTGATTGATTCTTCTATTGCTAAATTGAACACCTAACTGCAAAACAAGGACCACAGCCTCCAAGGACTGGAGTTTCAAGTGTACAAAAACTAAGTAGGAGCCCTCTTCACCAAAACTACCATCTAATGCCGATGAAATTGGGTAGATGTGCTGTATTTATGACAGGCAAATGGTCTGTTCTACTTCACACTGATGACAGCCATCACTGAGTCACCAGTTTTAAGCACTACTCTTAGAGAGACAGAAAAAAAGAGTAAAATAAGACACCAAGATGCTTATTCCTGGTGCGAAAGGGGTCAGGTTGTTTGGCACCTGAAGAGCTGGATCCTAATGCAGCTGCCATGCTTCCCATTTTACCCAGCAGCAATAATTCATCTCCATCTTCAGACATGCTCTAGCTGCCTTTGCCCTCCTGTGTCTTTGATCTATGCAAGACAAGTGTTGAATTGTTTTATTTTCAGTTCTCATGTAAGTATGACTATACTTGAATTGTATTTTCCAAACTGGAAAACATTGAAATCAAGGTGCACTCTTAAGTCTGATTACTCCAGGTAGATTCATATTGCTCAAATGGTAAAAAGTTTTATGATTAGCAATGCTACTAACCAAAGATTAAATCAATTAACCAATATTTTAGCCTTCTTGTGCTTGATCCCCAGAAGGAGGGTAGTTGTATATTTGATACAAATAAATGAATAGAAAACCATCTTCCTGGAATACTAGAATAACAGTTGGTTGACATACTACTAGAAAAATAGTTTTGTGTTTAAAATTTGTCCAACACTTCCCTTGGATTGATATTCATGCTGTATTCATCCAATCATGCAATTCATGTAAACAGCCTTGAGGGAAGAATAAAAAAATTATCTAAGACACTCTGGTTCAAATATTTCAGTGCAGCAGCTTCCCATCCAATTAGATTTTCATGCCTTAGGTCAAGTTCTATATCAGATCAAGTTTTTTGTGCTGTTCTGTACACCATCAGCATTGTAATAAACACCCCTATCTTTGAATTTTATGCCATGATGTTTCATTTGAAAAAAATGCAAACGAACCAATTTTTGTGGAACACTATTACTATAATTCTATAGCTTAAACTTCTAGTTTGTATGAACAGCATTGTCAACCTACATGTTCTCTTACTGCATGGCTACTCTGATAACTGCTTAATTGCTACACCAAAATAAATTTTTAAAAGTGAAATCTTGCATGCCATATATTAATGTTTTATATTTTATATTCTTCTTGGCTACCTTACTACTGAAAAGGCATCATCCTAGCATATAGTGACACTAATTCTTGTTGTGACTTTTGTCTGGCTTTGCTTGAAATATCATCTAAAGTTTCTGTGTGTTCACTTCAGAGCAGAATTCTGCAGGGCCTTTCAAATAACTATATTCCACTCAATTATGCCATTGAGGTTTGAAATATATGCACTTCTTTAAACTATAAATCAACCTATAGGATTCATTTTAGAGAAAAAAAAATAAATCTTTATCACCACAAATTTGTTTGCTTCTCTTCACATTTGAAATTTTTTACTTCTTTCCAGAGACGTAGAACAGCAGAGTCCAAGACCACCATGATGCTCTCTGTGTTCATGTTTCAAGGAACTAATGTGGCTTGGGTATTACCCCAACATTTCCAGAAGAAGCATTTGTCTACTTCTCTTTCTAAATTCAATGTTGATTTAATTATGGTTATGAGCATCTTCAGGAAAAAAAAAAAAAAATCAGAAACAAAGTTTTGAGGGGGTCAATGCCCATCTTTCACTCTCCCTCATTTTTAAAGATACCCACTACTCCCATACCAGAGTGGTTTGATGCCTCCCTGAGAGGAAGGGAGACAGAAAAGTGAGTGAGATGGGAAACCAAACACCTATCATAGTCCAGAGCCATCTGGCTCAATCCCTAGACTGAATTCTTCAGGAGTGAACCAGTAACACTTCTCCACAGGGAAGTAGTGGAGAACTTTTCTTTTTCCTGTCCCCCACCTGTGGGTGTACTCTCTAAACTTTTGGCTAGTCTGTAGCTACAACATAAAGAACTAAAGATAGCAACATTTTCATTAGCTTCACCCCACCTTGTATAATTTGACCCAAACTGGCAATAATACTTCAAGGAGTTTGAGCACATACTCATTCAGAGCAAGAACAGACACTTAATGAAGGTGGATGCTTACCTTATCACACAGAATAGTCAGGGTAGGAAAGGAGCTCTGGAGATCATCTAGTCCACCCGCCTTGTGAAGGCAGGGTCACCTAGAGCTGCTGACATAGAAACACATCCAGGTGGACTTTGAATGTCTGGACTCTCTCCAGTATCAAAGAATAGTTTGGGTTAGAAGGTACCTTAAAAACCGCTTAGTTTCCAATCTGTTGCCATGGTGAGGGACATCCTCTCCTAGACCAGGTTGCTCAAAGGTCCACCCAGCTGGGCCCTGTACACTTCCTGGGATGAAGCACAAACCACATCTTTGGGCAAGCTGTTCCAGTACATTGCCACCCTCAGAGTAAAGGGATGTATTTTTTAATAATGATTTCTTATTTCTAATCTAAACCTACCCCCGTCCCCGTTCAAAGCCATTGTTCCTTGTCTTGTTACTATATGTCCTTGTAAAAACATCTTTATCTATCTTGTGGGTCCCCCTTTACATAGAAGGACACAATAAGAAAGGACTTTTCACCCCAAAGTCTTCCGTTTTCCAGACTGAACAATCCCAATTCTCTCAGTCTTTCCTGGTAGGAGAGGGGCATTATCCCTCTAATCATCTTGGTGGCCCTCCTCTGGACTCATCTTAAGAGGTCAATATCCTTTCTGTGCTGAAGACCCCACAGCTGGATGCAGTATATTCCAGGTAGGGTCTCACCAGAGCAGAATAGGGGGCAAAATCCACTCCCTGCCCCTGCAGGCCATGCTGCTTTAGCTGCAGCCCAGGACACGTTTGGCTTTCTGGGCTCTGAACACACATGGCTGGGTCATGTTCAGTCACTCATCCACCAGCATCCCCAAGTACTCCTCAGCAGGGCCGCTCTCAATCCCTATCCTCCAGCCTCTGCTGATATGGGTTTTGCTTGCACTGGGTCATCTTAGAAGACATGAGATTCCCATGGACCCGCTTCTTGAGCTTATCCATGTCCTGTCCTTAGGTGTGTCTGTCTCTCTTGTACTGCAGGACAATGGGACACAACACTACTGGCTCCCCATGAATGTTTTTCAGTCCATGCAGAATGTGGCAAGTCGTTTGCCATGATTTCTGACTTTCTTGTGTGAATGCTGCTTACAGTCTTCCAATTCATATTATGGTCTTACTCTTTTCAGCATTTGAGCTGAGCAAGTGTAACAAGTTCTAACAGGCACTGGACACCTCATAGCACATGTCACTGACTTTTTTTTTTAATAGAAAAACCTCTGTCTTTGCATTAAGCAGAACATGGAGATCTTTCCAATATGGTTTTCTCTAGCAATACAGCAAGAGGTTTGCTGCTCTTAAGCACAATGACATTTTACACAAAGCTAGGCTGTGCACAAGAACAGTGGGCAGAAGTCAGGGCCTTTTCAAAAAGATCCGCAAAAAAACCCAGTTAAAAGAACAGCTGACAGAACAAAAATAATCAGGTACTCAGTAACAGCTAGTTGAAATGCTACTTCATTTTACAATTCTCTAATGAGGTGTACTATAACACAGTGACCAAAATAACTTTAGGTAATGGGACTACCTCTATTAATCTACTTATGAGGAAGCTGTTCATTAATTAGGGTGGACAGAGCAATCACAGGGTTGCTGAACAAAAGCAATACCAATTCACACTGTTGACAAGTATCTAATTAGAAATTAATGGCAGAAAACTGTCCAAATATATAAGCTCCATCTATCAGAGAGGCACATAGCACAGGTGTATATAATGAGAGAATCTAACACATCCATCTTCAAAACAGATTCAGGAATCTGTTTAGAAAACATTAACCCTTCATTACACGACTAGCTCAAAGTAAGAGCCTTTTAAAACAATCTCATTAACTTTAATTGTGAGTCCTTTATAAATCTCCAAATTTTTACTTACTTGAAGATTGACAACCCCAAACCCACTGAACAACAAAAAAAACCCCTCCAAACTACAACCTGGCAACCAAATCTAAACCAAACTAAAGCACAAAACCCACCCAAATGCAATCAGCACACAATACTCAGGAGTTACCAAGCACTCTGAGAAAAGATGGTCAGGAAAGAGGATTTTTGGAACTCCTATTGTTTTTGTATACAATAAGGAAAATACAGTCTAACCTAACTTATTTAGGAAACACCTTTACACCTTGGGACAGCAAGCTAAGGAAAACTGTTAAGACTAACCACCTAAGGAGTTGTACATGTGCTTAAATATCTGGATTTGTTTGGGGTTTTGTTTAAGCTTTGAGAAAGTTGACTATCTGGCTTTTATTTTCTGTCATCCATCTCCAGCAGGGCACAACAAATACTTCACAAACAGTTTATTTGTCTGGAAATGCTGATATGCTCTAAAGATTGAAAAACCAAGGGCTTGATAAGCAAGTATATTACAGTGCATATCTTACCTACTCAACAATTTTTTATTTTTTAATAACAAACTACATTTATTAATCCCATATCTCCTAACACATCATGTGGAACTAAGTAATTAGTGCAACATCTTTCATAAGCTATGTTAATAAACCCTGGCATCTCTGTGCATGCTTTGGGAGAAATTCAATAAGCAAAAGGACTTAAACTTCCAAATAACATTTGAGAAATTCATGTCTGAGGCGATTTGTTTTCCCTCACAAAAAACCTTAAGCCTGCCTTTCATTTGTCCTAGAGAAGGAGGGAGACCTGACTTGACTTCTTTGCAGCTCTGTGTTCTGGGAGTGCAACTGAGCCCCTCTGCTCACCTCTGGGGACCATAAAGGTATGTTTATTCCCTTGAGGTGTGTCAGCCTTCTCAAACAGGGCAGAGATTGCTGCCCTTCAAAAGCCCTAGATGTTGACAAAGCCAAGGTCCATCAGGACAACACATTATATTGACAGTGTTCATGACTTCAAGACAGCATGAGGCACATGGCGCTTGCTCATACATGAGGTGCAGTGTTCTCACACACCACTAACAGCCTGTACTTGTGAGGAGTAGGACCTTGGCACTTTCTTGGTCCCTTTCCTGGCTTTGTTCCTGTGACAGATTAGGATTTGCCACAAATGACATGGGTAATAAGGCAAGTGTAGTGAAAAGAGTTTTGTAGATCCTTTGGACTAGGCAACATATTCTGGCTGATGTTTGGGTGCTCAGCCCCAGAAGTTTTCAGTTTGTGCTCTAGTTTTTTAGGATGAACATGAATGGTTCTTCTTTTTTAAACTGAAGCTTTATTTTTAGTAGATGTCTGTGTTCTGGTTTTCAGCTGTCCAGAACTTGTTTCTACCAGTGCAACAGACTATTATCACAGGCTGAAGCAGCCTCACTTGTAAGGGAAGGACAACACCCAGGCCACATTCTGAAGGTGACAGGCAGGCAGGTAGCCTACACCCAATTTAGGGGCACAGACAGACTTCAGGTGTGTCCCACAGTGCACACAGCTGCAGTAGCACTCACTTTGTTATTTCTGAACCCTTGGCTCAGGTGCTGATTTTTCATCTATGGGAAGGACAATGCTGACAAGTTGGTGGTTTTGTTTCAGCTGAAAAAGAAGAAATTTTCTTTTATGTATCTGGTACAGCGCTATGTTATGGATTTAGTATGAGAATAATGTTGAAAACATGCCAATGTTTTAGTTGTTGCTAGGTAGTGCTTCCTCTGAATTAAGGTATTTTCTGTTGCCCAGGCTCTGCCACAACAACAGGAGGGAGCACAGCCAGAACAGATGACCTAAACTGGCCAAAGGGATATTCCATACCATCGAATGTCCTTTCCTTCTCACTATATAAACTGGAGAAAATTGACTGGGAGCCACAGAGACCTGCCCAGGAACAGGTTAGGCACTGGTCAGTGGATGGTGAGAAATTGTATTGTGCGTCACTTGCTCCTCTTGAGTTTTATTCCTCTCTTTTCATCACAGTCTGTTTTTTATTAAATTTATCTCAACCCACAATGATTACCTTTAGTTTCTGATTCTCCTCTTCACTGGGGTGGGAGGCATCGAGCAAACAGTTGTGTGGTACTTGACAGACAGCTGGGGTTAAACCATGACAGCTGGGTAACTTCTCCTAGCCTGGAGGCCAAACCACTCTGCAGTTAGCTGAGTACCACTTACACTGTAACCCTGATGGAGATTTTACAGCTTTTTACCTTGTTTACAGAAACAGGCAGTAGGAAGACACTCAGCTTTCCAGCACAGTTGTTTACAGATGTCTTAAATCAAGGCCAGTAAGTTAGTCCCCTCTTGCAAATGTAGCCTTTGCAGATGTTTAGCAGACTACAGAATGCAGTGGCCTCCTGTCCTGGCTCTGTGATACTTGACTATGAGAGAACCAATGCAGACTTGTCTCCTGCCCTCTGAAGCAAAGCAGAGAAAGAAGAGAAACCTGTATTTTCCTTACTACTGTAGCCCATCCTGCTTCATGCTTGAAACTAAAGGTGGGGGAGGAAGCAGAGGGAAATCAGACAGACCACTAACTGTGAATGTGGTCTCACCAATTTACTTTTTGCATTAATGTGAACATTTCCCTCTGTTTAAGTGCCGTAAAGCTTTGGTTCATTATTTGTAGCTAACTGTGATGATGGAAGATAATGATTCCACATTGTAAATTAGATCTTATTATATGAGTTGTTTCAGATTGTCATCTTGACATTAAGACAATGTTACATTTTTAGAAGTAGACAGGAAATTTGCTCTTTTACTTTGGAAACTGTAAGCAGAATTCTGCTTTATCAAAATGCACGCATTCATGAATGGCTAAGCAAATCAATTTCCCCATGGATATACATCATTTATTAAACATCCTGGAGAATCTGATCCTGCAATCCCTGTCACACAACAGTCCCACTGAGGCCAGTAAGGTCATTCTCAGAGCTACAAGACTAGGCCTCTGCATTTGCTAGCAAACAACTATTTTTGCAGACTGCACTGGATCCACTCTCCAGAAATACCCTGAGTTTCCAATAGTGACCTTTGGATAAGCCCTCACTGCTGATCTGTCCTGACAATTTGGCAATAACCTCCAGTCTCAGCATTTCAAAACTGCAAGTAGAGATTGAGAAGATGGTCTGTCTCTCTACATGTATGAAAGTATGGCATATTTATCTGAGAGACACAGCTCATCCTAAGAAAAAGGCACATCTAGAAACAGCTAAAAAAGGGGTAGAGAAATAAGAAAAAGAAAGGAGATGACATTGAAAGGCAATGGAGAACAGAAGAAAGAGCATGACCTGCAGTCAGGTACAAGAGGAGTGGTACTGCCCCAATCATTTATTGTCGGGTACAAGCCATGGACAGGGGTGAAAGCAGGAAGGTGCAGGGTTACACCCATTCCTGTGCATCAGTAGCCTGATGCCACACCAGCAGCTGCTACTATCAGGAGCACTGAAAACTAAACAAATCTTTATGTGCATGCATGTTCTGATGTAATCCCTTGCACCTATTTATACTGGAATACCTGCATAAATTCTGTTTGTACTACAAATCAATGTAATTTGGAATAATCATTTTCTTTCCCATTACATCTTCAGGTGCTTCTGAAAATGCTAATGAGGAGATGCATAGTTAACAGTTATCCAGGCAACACATATTTCACTGAATTAACATTTCCAGATGACCCAGCACTGTTTTTGAACAAAGACTGGTGGGGTAAACATGGTCAGATTTATAAAGCCTCCTTCAGAGGAAAACTAAGTCAATTCTCTGTATGGGCAATGAAGACATAAGAGCTTTTGAAGAGTGCTCCAGCATCCTTAAGCAAGTCACTGCCTGTGGAGTTCATCTTCTGAAAAAGCCTCAGAGGCCATGAAGGACAAGCAGCTGAATGTAAGCCAGCAGCATGCCCTAGCAGCACAGAAGGTTGTATAGCAATCTTGAAGCTGCTGGTATCAGAAGCACAGTCAGCAGATCAAGGAAGGCAATGACCCCTTTCAGATAAGCATTTTTTACATTGTGTTTGGAATACTGTGCATAGATTTTGGGTTCCCCAACAGAGGAGCTCAGCAAAGGACCACTAAGTTGATGAGGATTAGAGCACATGCCCTCTGAGGAAAGGCTGAAGGACCAAGGCATGGCCAGCCTGAAGACATGACAGCTCCAGGGGCATCTAATAGGAGACCCTCACTGCCTTTGAGGTTACCCAGTAAATGGAGGCATTCTCACCACCATACTGCGCAGTAAGAAGACACTGGACATAGGAAGAAGTGAGAGGCACAGACTAGATTCAAAGAGAAACCCTTGTACCCTGAAAACAGCTGTGCACCGATTCAGACTGGCAAGGGAGGCAGTGCAGGATACATCTTGTGGTTTTCAAGAGCAGAAATCCCATAGTAATCTGATCTGTTCACTCTGCTTGGAGCAGAAGGCTGAACCAGAGATCTGCTGAAGTACCTGCTCTCAACACAGTTTTGTTTTCACATGTCCATGTAACATAAACTGACCTTGAAAGGCAATGGTACTCCAGTTTATCACCCTCACAGCAGCTCCACCTCCATGTCATAGTCCCTCTGCTTACTTAGGGGACATTTGCTCAGGCTGGTCACTCATCTTCCTTTGGGGTGCACATGCAGGTCTCTAGCCTAGTAACTGGGGCAATACCTCAAAGGTGAGAGCTATAAATGATGGAATAGAAGGGGCTCAGGTCCAGATCTCCTGCTTCCCAGAGAGGACATGGACAGAAAGAGCAACAACACTGACTGCATTCGTGTTGGGTAGTGTTCATGAAAAATGAAGCCCTGGTTTCTCCCACAAAACTGAGACACTAAGTGGACTAAGTCTGCATCAAAAGCAAACTGTCTAGTAATGAACAAGAATACCCAAGCCTGGATTATAAACTTTCCTCAGCAGCTGAAGAGGATTGGATCTGTTTGGATTTGGGGGATCATCATTTCCAGATGACACCATGAATAGGCAGACTGAAGAGCTTTCTTGGGTGCAGGAGAAAAGATTTCACCCAAGATGGACTTATGCTCCTCTGTAGGCAATCCATAGCTTTCAGTGGTTTGGGGTGGAGAAGTTGTCAAAATTCAGTGCTTATGGCACAGCAGAGCTCTCAGAAGAAAGAAAAATCTCATACTTATATTTAGCGAGTGAGCAATGAAGCAAAATGGCATAGCAAATGCTGACGGTAGTGGTGAGGCTGTGGGGGTGGGAAGGGGGCGTGAAAACTGGCAAGAGCTTCAGAAGCCCGAGTTTTGGTATTTCAGATTAGGATGCAAAGGCTAGCTGCTCTGCAGCAGGTACTGAAATTCCAGTGCTGTAGAAATTTAAACATCATCTGAGCTCTCTCCTATCTCCCACCCTTCTGTCTTGTTTGAAAAATATTTACAAGGGGGTGAAAGGCAACCTTCAGATGTGTGACCATAGCTGTGTGCTGATGGTTTCTATAAATATGGGTTTGCTGAAGCACTAAACTGTGTTCTGCTGCAGTATGGCATTATGGCTTCTGCTCAGAAAAAGCTGTTCCTATTCTCATTTCAGACCCCTGCTAGTGTTGGCATCTGGCTCTCAGCTACATGACTTTTTTGCCCTACCTCATCAGAGCAGAGAAAAGCAAATACTCTCAAGTCAAGGTTTGGCTGTAAGGAACAAATCTGGGTTTGTAGCTCAGACCTACATAATTGGCAACAAAATAAAAGTGATTTTAAAAGTCTGGTGATTCCAGACTTTATTCTGGCCGCTGCAAGTAATTTTGTGCTTAGTCATCACTCATTTTGTCGTTTTGTCTGTGTCCACTCTGTTCTCTGGAACAGAGACAGAGCAATGCAGACAATTTGCATTTTATTTCCCCTTCCCCCTTTTCACAGCTTACTCCTTCCCTTTTTTCAATAGTTCTGCCACCTGCATGTCTGTGGTAGACCCATATGAAACCAAATTGCCCTGGGATACAAGCATAAATTTCTATGCACAGTTCTTTAAAGGTGACAGGAGGCTTGCAAAAAAACTGCATTTTTTTTTCCTTTCTCCCACAAAATCCTCTCTCTTTTGCACCTTCTCCATACTGTGGAGTGGCAAGCCCAGTTCACATTACAAAGAGAGAAACTTGGTTATCCTAAATATAGGAAAGGGAGTGCACAGAGATATGTGCTAGAGAAATCATTTGTATTTAATATTGATAGGCTCAAAACAAAATGGCTGTAATGTCTAAAAAAATTCTGCAGTTAGAGTTATACATAGAATCAGTAGCCAGGAATTTTTTTTTTTTTTTTGCTTGATTGCGTCATCATCTTCCTCCATTTAGAAATCAAATAAAGTCAACAAATCATGCAAGTGTAAGACTCAAATTCCATTTGACTCCGCCTTTTCTTCTCTTCCCTTCTACCACTACTAAGTACTCTATTTTTCCCTTGTATTTTTCTCCTTTAAATGGAAAGAGAAATTATGTGCTTATGTTAGCCTTATTTGAGCTGTAAAAGAAAGAAGAGCAAAACAATATTTTTCACATGCTTTGTTATAGGGCTTCTTCAGTTCACACATTGTAGTTTCACAAAGCCTAAACTGATCACTATGCAGATTGCTTCAGACTAAGTAGTATTGTGTGGTTCTGGATGTGTCCACCCATGAAATAACCTTATGCCTGGCCTAGAAGCAAAACTTACTTCCAAATTATATTTTTCTAAATGTCTTCTTGCTTTGGCATCTATGCTGACTTGCATTGGTAGTTTGGGGAACTGCCAAGAGGGAGATCGGGTTGGCTTTTTCTTTTTAAATCTTCTTCCCAGAAGCATCTGTTTCAGACATTCCTGGAAAGAGGCTGTTGGACAAGATGAACCTGTGGTCCGACCCAGTATGGGTGTTCTGCATTCTCCAAGGGCAGAAGTTCATGTCACATTTAAAGGGCTTGAAGTCAAGCAGCTCATTCCAAAGAACACAGAGATACACATTTGAATCAAAATATGACACAGGCTGTGAAAGTCAAATTGGAAGACATGGTCAGGAACTGATAAAGACATTGTTGATAGACATGTGCAAGGAGCAATTAAAGCAAGAGAGTGGTGAAAATTTGTTAATCCAAAAGTTCAGGGTTTAATCAGTAAGAGCAGGCTTACTAATTAGACTTTAGTATTCCCTCCCTCCCAGTTGTGCTGTTCTTTAAATAAATCCTGTTCTCATAAGCAACACAATTTTGAAAATTAAATACAAAGGTTATACATATACCTATATATTTCAGATTTGTTCATGTTATTTTAATCTAGAAGCAAGGATTTACAGAAAAAAATATACTGTGAAAGAAGAGTCAAATCATTAAAAAAACCCACCCAAAACCCAAAAGAAAAACAGCTCTACAAGTTCAACCTTGAAACAAGATGCCTCTTCTTAGTTGTGAGGATAATTAGACATTGAAAGAGCTTATCTGGTAGGTGGTAGACTCAGCAGAGGCTGGAGTCTTTAAAGATTAAATATTTAAAGAGATAACAACTCAATCCAATGTAGGAAATAACCCCTTGAAGTCCATAATGTAAAGAAAGCCCCAAACACTAGATGACCAGAATAGTATCTTGTGACCTTAACATCTGAACACTTAGATAACACTATATATTTCCTCCTCCAGAAACCATGTAGTGAATAGTTTCAGACACTTTGGAGGCAGCAGAAAACAGAACCCTTCCTTTCTCCTAAGCTCTGGATCATGCTATCAGACAGGGGCTTGCAGCCTCCATAATCTTGCAGAGAGATCTATGCTTGCTTCAGGCACACATGTTTAGGCAGCAGAAAGGGCTCACCCAATCTGTGTCACTGGGTGGACACACACCAGAACTTCCATGTGGCACCTTTCCCTGCCAAGAAAACCAGCTGGCTGCAGGCTGGATTGGGCACTGTAGCCTCTAACTGAAGGGTATGTTGGTTTGGGGTTTTTTTTAAGCAGATAGTCTCCACTGCCTTCTCACACAAGCTGCATACATCATTTCACCAACTTTCCTGCAATTTTGGGAGTCCTGAGCATTTTGAACAGTCACACTTGCCCTCTGCCTGAAAGTTTCTTTTCCAGGGACCAAACTGTACTGGGCTAATGAAAGTACCACAAGTTAGGTCATCTGAGGGAAACTGGACAGCTTAAAGCTCAGAAGCAGTCAGCCAAGCCAACAGAGAGGTTTTTGTAATTTAAGACCTGAAAAGCCTTTTTAAGCAGCAGGTTTGCTTTTCACTATAGCTTTCCTACAAATCATGAGCAGAGCAGCAGGAAAGCAGAGTGCTATTCTTATGAATCACTCCCCTGTTCTGCTGTATCTCTATTTGTGCTTAACATGTGACATTAAGGCCTTTTCAGAGTGTCTAGAATCACAGAGCAAATGACAATAATACCTCATCAAACAGTCTCCCAAGTATATAAATAACATTTCATACAAGTCTTCCCATAGCATACATTTACATAACTTTAGAATAAAAAAGCCTACAAAAATTTACCTGCCTCACACTGTTCTTCAAAGCAGTAAAAAAAAAACAACATCTATTCAAAACTCTTGGGAAAATGAGTGAGTATGTAACAGACTAACATGCTGTGAAGCAACTGTTCTCCTGGAGCTACTGGGGACCTAAAGACATTTTTATCCTTTAAAGCTGTGGATTTTTTCTTGCTGCTTTGGAGAAGGGCCACAGTCAAGCCCAGATTTTGCTTTCATAACAAATGTAGGCAGCAGTCAGCCCAAGACTCCACTTTCTTTTCCAGCTGTATCCCTCAGCACATCCCCAAGCAAATTCAGAGTTTGGGAAAGCTCATGGAGCTATCAAGGGACACAACTGACACACATTTCATTTCATCAAGGGCTGACTAGGCACAGGGTCACCTTGAGTCAATGGTAGCAGAAAGCTGGTAATAAACAGCTGTGAAACAGAAGCTGGTTATCTTGAACCAACAAAAGTTAGAGGATACTTCTAATTTAAGCATCTTTGACACTGGAGCATCTTATTTCCACAATGACCAGGTTTACATCTGCCTCAATTTCTGTAGCTCCTTTAAGCCATACTTCTACTGGAGCACTGGCCTGTCTTTCCATAGCAAGATGAAGTCCAGTGCAAGCCAGCTCATGGCACTATTCCAACCTCAGCAGCCTCATGCCAAAGCTCTTGGGACATGGTCTTTGGCAAGAACCCCACAAAAGAGCCCTCTGACAAGCACAACTAAATATGTGGGGTGGGGGAGAAGTTTGCCATGCTAGGTAGGCTCCCTCTTTGGGAAGATGCTGTCCTCTCATTCAAAATTTAAGACCAGGTTTCTGATCTCCTACCCTTCAAGGAATGACAGCTCTTCAGAGTACAACTACAACATGCTTTTGCCCAACATTTCTTTAAACATCCAATTATTAAGATCAATGATTTCCACAACCTTTAGAAAAAATAATCGCAGAACCTTCAATACTGTTGCGAACTTGACCCCACGTCCACACACTTATGCCCCTGCCCCACCAAAGCAAATCCCATTTGTCTTCCCTTCAATAGTAATAAGCATCATGGCTCTCCACAGAACAAAAATTTTCTCTTAAGTTCTTCAGGGAAGAGAAAGGGAAAAAAAAAATGGAGTCACCTGGCAGATAACATTAGTGTGCTCTTCTGTGCTGTTAAGTCATATTTTGCTGTCACACACAGCAAGAGTGGGGCAGCTCGAGCAGATTAGGGCCCACCACTTCACATGGTGCCTACCCTCATCCCTTCATTCCTTTAGAAAGGAGAATATGGGAAAGTTTTAATCACTTCTATCCTCCTACAGCTTAAATTTCAGTTTTTAGGTAAGTGATACCCAGTAGACAGTTGCAAATCAGTTTTTTACCAAGAATATATGGGCTAAGAATAGAATCACCAGCAATTTGGATACATCTTCCTTCTACCATCCCACAGCAGCTAGAAGTTGCACACTTCTTTAGCTTCCCCAACAAATATATTCAGACATTTTACAACTCTCAGGATTGATTTGTCACTGAAAAACATGGAATATCAAACAATTCTTGCCCGACTTTCATTTTTATGAAATATTAAATTTTCCACCTTCCTAAACCAGGAGGGATTTCTGTTTAATGATCATCATTATTGAAAAGTTGGTGCAAGTCAAGCTAAAAAGTTATTTGGCTTCCAATTTAGCTATTTGCTCAGCTTCTTTTTATGACCTCTGAAACTGCCCCAGAATCTGGATAAAGTTTCAGTTTAATCTTTTTTACTGCTGTACTAACCAGTATTATGATGTTAGTGTCTCATCAGAGGATGGTTCCATTTGGTGCATCTTTCTTTTATCCTCAAAAGGCTCCTACCGAGAATTGTCCCACTTGCTGTCTATGGAATGAATCATTTCATTATTCCTTTAGAGATTTTTGAATAGCCACAGCCTGACTTCCTGAATGGTCTTGACCTGGTCAGAAGTTTTGATTCTTCTTTTTGTCCCTCCCACCCCACAATCACTGGGGCTTTGGCACCCTTATGCACTTTCCTTAGAGTAACCCCCAAGAAAACTCTGCAGCTTATTGCAAACTTGGTAAATGGAAAGTATTAGGACCAAGGTTAGAATAGATATAGAATTTCAAACCCTGGTGTCGACCTCAAAAGTCAGAAACTGCCCTTGCCAAGCCATCAGTGTCACTGCTAATAGCTGTGACAGACATATGTCCATGACACTTTGGAGGAAAAAGGCAGAGAAGAAACATTCTTATCCTACAAGTGCTTATTTGTTGCACACTCTTCTGTGGCTGACCAGCTGACCACCCATATCCCAGTCAGACGTGCCTGCTAACATTTGCAGTTTACTGGATATTTATTTATCTGTTAAAGATGCTGAACATCCTGAAAATAATACATCCACCAGAATTTTCACCCCAACTGTGCTGTCACTTCCAGATACTGATCTCTGTTGGATGAAGGCTTCTGCTTTGCAAGTTTCTGAGAATTTTTGACAGCCTTTCCTGAACAAGGATTAAAGCAAGTGAACTGGAGACCTCTTGTACAAGTAATTTAAGCCAGAAGATAAGAAAAAATAATTAAGATTTGCAATATGAGTTTACCCATAGGGATTTGAATTAGCAAGGTTAAGAAGAGAAGCAGAACTCATAGTCAGCTATTTCCCACTAGACTAAATCACAATAATTCACTCCCATTAGTAGTGTAACTCACTCAGGTAAGCTGTATCTAGAAAAATCTGCTCTCTGTAATACACCTCTAGATTCAAATGCTTGAGCCAACAGCAGGTGTGGATGCAGCCAAGACATTTTCTAATCAAAAATCCAAGTTGTCTGGTGATACATATTCTCATTTAGCACATGAAGCCAGTTGACACCATTTGCAAACACATTTAAGTTAGCTCCATCTTATAATTAGCACTAGCAGAAGAATTTGCAAAAAAGCTTTTTCTATAAATGTTATATCTTGCTTCAAATTCAGATCCCACAATCCATTACTTATTGGCTTCGACAAGCAAAACATTTGCTACAAAAAGAGTAATGAAAGCCTGGGCTAATAGAATTTCATATTTATTCAAATACCAAATTCTTATACTGCTTTGTGAAACACATCTACTGAACAGCCCAGGCCATTGCATGTCTAGATATTGGACAGCCTTTATTTATCAGACAAATAGCCAACAGTTTTAGACTTTCAGCAGGTCTGGGCCCAGAGCCTAATAATATTCTTTTAGCTTATGCCAAAGGAGCCATATTTTCTCTACAGAAATGTTTTTCCAGTAAGCCACTAACAAGACACAGTTAACACAGCCAGCTGAGGACCCAACATGACCAGCTGGGGTTGATAATAGTATATTATTTGCTTGAAAATTTAGCAAAGTCTCCAGGTCCAATGTGAAGATGTCCAACTGCATTTGCAGTCACAGGAACTAGTTAATCTTCAGTAAAAATCCAGCTGGAAAAACTTTTAAGGCCTGTGCAGTGATGATCCAAAGTCCATTTATGACTGGATCTTCATATGCATTATTTCCATTGACAAATGGAAATCTTCTAAAATATCTTTTAAATCTTCTAAATATCTGCCTGCTGTTGGACCTACAACACCATCTTCAGTGCCTTTTCTCTGCTCTGGGTTTGCAGCCACTAATCCCTGTACAGATCCCTCCACTTGTCCACACTCTCTGCTCCTTGCCTCACCTACTTAATGCTAAGATGGGAAAGGTCCATCACCAACCTATTCCCTCCTGAAGTTCCTTAATCATTCTGGGAAAAAATACCTCAAGCTGCAGTTTTCTCCCTTTCCTCCTTTCTGGCCAAGCCCTGATCCTTTCTTTCTGCTCTCTGCTATTTTCTACTCCTTGCTGCACTTCAACTCTGCTCACATCGCCTCTGCAGCCTGCTGATTTGAGCAGCTTCTTCCTAGCTGAGTGTTACCTAAACATAGTGGCGTTGGAGGGAAATCCAAAAAAACAAACCACAAACCACAAGCCAATCACTGCTCTGTAGATGCTGTCAGACTCAGGTGCATTAGCAGGGAAAATAAATGCTTTCAAACAGGGAAAAAAATCCCAATGACGTATCTATAAATTAATCAGTAAAAATTATATCAGCTGTATCAATGGCCTTTTTGTAATTGTAGACAGTGCCCTGGAAGCCAGTCACATAAAAATAAATACAATTTTTTAAATCATATGGGTTATATATTGCTAGTTGGAGTGACACCAGCCATCTAAGATGAAAGTCAACACAGAACAACTTAAGCTTCTTAAGCTCCTTTTTCATGTATATTTGAGCTGTATATAGTCAGAGACACGCATCTTAGAAAAACATTCTTCCAACACAGTGAGATTACTGCTGCCTGGAAATTTTTTCAATCCCATTTCACTTATAGCTTCTGACAATGTTAGTGACAGCCGTGTCACAAAGCATTAGGTAAAATTGTGAGAATTAATTATTTGTTTAACTTCTCTTGTCATCCATCTCCGCTCCTTCTATTTGAAAATTCATTTGCTCACCTAGCTCATCTTCCCCTCACTCACACTGTGAGTTATCCAGTCCCACATTTGCATCAAGCACTTACCTCCTTTTTTCAGGAAAGGAACAAATTTGAAAAAACGGAAAACCCTTAAAGTGTTTATGCTCCATTAAAACTTAATTCTGCTTTTAATCTCAGACCAGACTGTTGATAGATTAATTCATATTAAATGGAACTTGAGTCTCAGTAGTCCCTTTTTCTGTAAAGAGGCCAGCACAGAAAGAGGATGCTACTCGTTGTGAGGAGGGATACAGCTTTCTGGTCCCTCTGTTTAATTCTACCTTGTTATGGGTGTTCAAAACTGTACTTCATTCTCTAGCTCCCATTTCAACTTTCATTAACTACATAGTCACAGTTCACAGAACAGAATTGAACAATTACTTTGAGGGACACAGTTATTTAGGAGGGGAGAAGCAGTTGAGAAATGCTATCTTCTCTGACTGTTAAAACATAGCTCTTTGGCTCAAATATCCCTTTTACCATGGCAGCCTATTTCTAGACCCCACATACAGGTTCAACATTTACCTTAAGACAAGCTGTAATACTGGCATGCTTGGTAATATCTGTTGGTGTGATTTGCTATTGATATAATTCCTCAAAATAAGCTCCAAGCAGAACATCATTGAAATGTTGTCAATACACCAGATGCTTCTAATTTTTAAAAAACCAAACCATGAAGGCATGTACAAGCACACCTCAGCTCTGCCAGTTCTGTTTCTATATCTTGGTAGCATTTAATAATTTTATGCACCAAGTTATCTTTTTAAACATTTCCATTCTTTGTTTGAAGGCATGACATAACAGTGCAGAAAGCCTCATTCTCCAAACCCCTGCAACGTCAAATCCTTCCCTTTGCATTTGGGAGGGATCAAGGAGAGGAGTCATCAAAGAATGAATCTTTGCCCTGCTATATCACAGCTGTGCTCACAGCAAACTCCCTTTCTGGGCTCAGCTCCTGAGGTGTTTGCTCTGGGGTCACTGCAGTCTCTGAGGCAGGCAGTGACACCACCAGCTGCCAGGGGCAACACCATGCAAACACTTTCCCGGACCACAGTTTGCTTCCATCCACGCATAAAAGGAATAATTTCCTTTGTTAACAACATCACACTGACAATTAAGACAGCATCTTGCCCACCAGCCAGGCAGCTGCTCCCATTTCTGTGGAGCTGTGCATCAGCAGAGTCTGCCTGTCCCCACTGCCCACCACAGCACACTGGACAGTGCTGCCCATCTCCTGCAAAGATTCCTTGGCTTTCTGCACCCCACAGGGCAGGGTGGAGGATTGTGTGTTTATTGTGATATCTTTGTCACCCCTACACTTTCACCAGCCCTCTGGTTGATGCCAAGCCATATTTCCTTCTGCAGTAGGATTACCAAGAGGAGTATGCAACAGGGCAGACCAGGCTATGTATTCTGAGGACAAAGGGATGTGGGATAACCAGACCTTGATTGCCACACAACTTTTATTAGGATTTTCCAGGAAAAGTAAGAGGCATTTCCAGCAGAACAGGTCAGTCTAGCAGAGGCCCGATTAAGCCGGCATCCCTTGTTATAGTGTGAGCTTCTGCTAAGCCACCCCATAACACCGAATTTACTGGGCAGGATTTGACTGTGCTTTGCTGCCCACCAGATGTGTGTGAAAAACAGGCACTCCAGCTGCCCCTAGAGAGTAAACTCTGCTGGCAGTCTGGAGCTTTTAAGGCTTCCCTGAAATATTTAGCAAAGGAAGCATTCACCTGAACACAGAAACACAAAGTGCTGCTTTCCTTCTGGATAGAAGGTTGCAAAAGCAAGGGAAAAGGTAAGCGGAAATAAAAAGAAAACCAAAGATTAACTGTGGGTGCCTCAGTGGAAAGGCACCTGTGTTTCAGCCCCATCACTCTTGCTCATACTGTACCTTGCAAGTTTACAACTGTCCTGGTCAGTTGCAAGTAGAAGCAGCAGGGTACATGGATGCAGAAAAGAACCTATGGGTCCTGGCCATGATGCCTTGGAAGCAAGCAGCAGGAACTAATAGAATAACACATGAACAAGGCCAAATGAGTCCATAAAAACACCTTAAGTGTGCCTAGAAAGGCATTAAGATTCAGGGCCACAGTCCTCACCACTGCAGCACTTAGATCACATAAGCTCACTGACTACTGTGGCAACATCCTCAAAATAGTTTGCTTTTCCACGTAAGTAAAGAATGGTGATTGAGCCAGTAATTATTTATTGCCTTATGCCAACCTTCAAGAGAGGAAAAGATGTTCAGCAGTATGGTAATGTGCAGAAGGAAAACCATCTGCACTGCCAAAGGCCGTGGAGCAACCTGTAAATCCGGAGCTACAAGTAACAACAACAACAAAAAAAAAATCGTAGAAGCATCTGAAGTGACTCGGAAACCCATTAAAAATAAAAGAGCCGCACAATACTAGCCAATGGAAGAAATGAATTGTCTGGTTTGGGTAATTTAAGTAATAATTATGTTTTTGAACAAAGTTTGCAAAGTGATAAAGGCAAAACATAAATCACAACTGACTGATCTTGTTTGGCAGCACTAGGAAACTTCCCTCTTGGAGATGAAAGAGTGGGGAAGCCTCCTTTAATAAAGATAAACTGGAAATTTTTATCATAAATGCATAGATCAAATTGCTATCTACCTCTTTTGAAAACAGCATTTTACAAACCGTCAGTAAACACACTTGCTTTTGAATTCATCTGTCTTTATAAATATCTCCTCCCCTCTAATCTCCCTAGGTGAAACTTCCACTTTCTCCCACTCCACTTTTGCAAACGCTTGCAGACAGTGTTACACCAAGCAGCTTTAATTATCTGTCAGCAGCTATCAGCAGCAACCATCAGGACAAGGAAGATGGGGAATGGGATTATTTACCAAGCTGCAGCCAGTAGTGCAGGGTAGGCAACGGCTGGCCAATTTGCAGCCAAAGCCCTACACTTTTCATCTGTCATCTCATTAGACTGCTGGAAAAACACTTGGATGAGCACCTTGGCGCTTCCTTGTGTTTGCTGACAGCACACCTGCACTCTGACCTATATGGCATTAACTTTTCCTTAGCAGAACAGAGGTACTCAGTCATTTACATCCCTGATGAGAAAGGAGGGGCAATAATGGTAAGTGTTTCTACTCTCAAAGGATCATGCTGTGAATTATATCAGGTACATTTCAACAGCTTGAACACTAATCAAAAAAGATGTACAGAGAGGTGAGGGGTTGCAACTGCATACAGCAAAGCTGAAAGGATTTCAGTGTAACATATACTTTGCTTTTGGTTCCCTTAGTTATTGAACCATCTATCTAAACCCAAACTGAACAGACAATCCACAGACAAATCCCCAGTGTGATATTTAAAGGCAGCTGCTGTAAATAATGCATAAGAATAACAGTGGAGCCTCTGGCCAGTACAGGACAATTCATGTTACACATCCTCAGACTCCACTCCCCACCTGATGTACAGACTCCAATTGCAGCTTCTGCACTGAAATATTTGTGACACTTCACTGCCACCAAGAGCTTCAAAGGACATACTGTGCCATTTCCTTTTTGAAATAGGCCTTTTTTCCCTATTTCAGGGAAGAAGACACTGACAGACAATGAAGAGATAATGCTATTTTGGTTGGAGTCATTATTTTTCTTTGCCACTTCAAATGTTTCCTCTCCCAGCCTGTTATAACATTGCATTACGCAGGGAAGAGAGTGCTCCACTTCTAGGATTTCCTCTGCTTCTGTTTAATGTCAGTGACTCTTATTTCCAGTGCAGAGGTTGTTATGATTAAAGTGAATTAGCACTTCCAGGAAGAGGCATCAAGAACACATTATTTGTACAGGAGCAGAAATACCTTTAGCAGGAACCAATTGTAGCAATAAACATCATAAGACAGGAAGGTTTGTACAGAAGTATATCAAGATGCTTGGTGGCAAATCCTACCCAAAGGCACTTTATGAAAAAGATTCATACACCTTCAAAATTTGCAGTTCAAAGAACTCTCATCCTAATTACATATGCAACATGTCTTGCAAGACACCTGTCACCATAGCAGGCTGCAGCAGCAAAAAGGCACACTCTTACTTTCCTACCCATTGCTCGTGTCTTTTCTCCTCACTCACCCACATGAGATGAGGGCCCAGACATTATCCCAGAGGGTCTGGTCCACCACTTTGCTGCCAGTATTACCTCCAAGTCATTACATAAATTCCTCAAAAGGCAGACACATGGCAAAGCACTACAGCACCCTAAGAACCAAACCCTTCATAGCAGCTGATTTCAAGTTTTACTTTCCATAGAGCAAGCATCCTGTATTTGCTAAGGCACAGAGAAGAAAAATTTGGAGAAAGCAGCATTGAATCTGAGAACTGATATCTGTGTTCTTTGCAGCATATAACAAAACCAAAACCACAATGTGACCCTTTTGTTTCTTCCCAATCCTCTATTTGAATATGGGACCTTGCATATGTCAAATAGGTGTTTCATTGGAAAACATCATGCTCTTCACAATTTTTTTTTTCTATAAATGCAAGTAACACAGAAACAAGAATTCTGCTCTTTGGAACATATCATTGTTTCCTGTGAGGATTTCGAGCGTGGTTTGGAAACCTTATGGTACAGGACACAAGTCACTTAGCTGCATACCCTAACTATGCATTTCCCAAATAAGTAGCAATCATTTAAATTACAAACTCCCCTACTAAGACTCTTTAAAAATTGGATTAACGCATAACAACTTTCAGAATTTCCTCCTTGCTTAAGCTGATATAAGCTTCATTTCTGCTGTCTACAATTAGGAACCATTCAGACAAATTCATATTTCTGATATCTTACAAACACAACAAGAGAAAACAACTTCCAATGTCCCTTAATCAACCACACGTCAAGTAATCATTAGTTGTGCAAGTGAAAACAGTAATAAGTCACAAAGGACATGAAAAACCATCATCACCATTTTTTACATGTTAGAACAATGCCTGAGGACTTCTAATAGAAACTCACTGTTCCCGCAACTCAAAGAACTTGGCCTTATCCTTGAAAGGCTTTAGGATTCAAATGCATGAGAACAGCAGAGGAAGCAGGTAAAAAAAATAAATAAAAAAAAAAAAAAGCAAAAAACCCAAGAAGAGCTATAACACACAAGTATCAGATTTTTTTAAAACTCTTGTTCCAGGACTCACTTAGAAAAGGAACATTTAAGGAAGAGACAAAGTCTAACAAAAGGTAGGAAAATAGGGAAAGTAACTAGGAGAAGGGAGGAGTCAGCCCATGGCACCAGAAGAGAGAAACTCCTCTCAAAAAGGCAACCAGCCCCACAGAAGAGCCCCCCTAAGCACAAATGTATTGGCAGCCACAGTACCTTTTCCTTTATCTCTCTGCTTCCCATTGATCACAGTGCAGCTTTACCCTGGATTGCTTCTAAACTTTAAATACCAATTCAGTTAAGATAGACAGAATGACTACTAAGCCTCTCAACAGAGGCACATCCTGCTCTCTTGTAGCAGTGGGTGGTAGAGAGGTGAGTAATCCCAGCTGGAGTCTGTTGCCTGAAGTAGGCCTGCACACCTGCTTGCCTTTCTTCACAGGTGGGTATTGAGCTATTGTGCTTATTAAGGAAAACATTCTGAATGATTCAGTATAGACTTATCATAGAAATGTTGCAACAATGAAATCAAGTGATTAAGCTATGCTTAATTAATATAAACCCATAGAGCACCTTTGTGCTCCTTATGTTTTCCTTCTTTGCTTTCCTAGGTGATAAAGTGATAGAGTGTATCAGGGATTACCAGATGGTGCAAAAAGGGTGAACCAGCATAGGCATGTGTGTGCATTGAGAGATGGATAGTGCAGTAAATGCAGTAACAGCTAGACTGTGATGCTGAAAACACTGTGGGGAAAACAAGTGCAAGCCTTGAGCTCTGAAGTGTGATTGTCTCACTTTCCACAGAGAAGCAGAAAGCAATTTGCTGAGATTTGCTGTTCTAATAAAAATGGGGTTGCACTGCAAATCTCTGGCTGCAGCATGCCCAGATGTTTAGCGTATAGGTAAGGAGCAGTTAAAATCTCTAAGGGTGAGTACCAGCAAACTGTAAAGTAGCATGAGGTGCTCAGATTGCCTGAGGGCTGCACTCCTGTGCTGTGCCTACACCTGTATTTAAGTGGTACCCCTGGGATACCTCTGCATTCTGCTTTAGGACTTCTCGTGGTTTCTCCCAAAGCAGTGGGGAGAGTCTGTGATAGAAAGCAGGTTGGCCAGCACTGCACAGCACAGCACTGTGGCTGCAACTGGAAAAGCAACAGTGAAAGCATGACAGGAAAAAATCAGCCAGAGCTGAGAAAAAAAAGCACATGAAGTGGCAGCAGTAACAGCTCAGGCAGGCCTATGTGTTTGGTAGGCAGGTGCAATGTAATGTGCATTATATCAGAGGGAAATGAGGCTTCATGTGGCCATCACTCTAACCAGAAAACTCTAATTGTCACATAAGCCACTCATATTTTATTCAGGCTAAAATTACAGCCTCAGAATGTGGTTACTTGCTGATAATTGGGCTGTGTCTTCAGCTGCTTTAAATCTGCATGACTCCACAAATGCCAGAACAGTTGTGCTGGTTTAAACCAGCTAAGTACCTGGCCCTGAACATTGACCCAAGCATCCTGTGCCTGCTGGATTTATGGACGTGCTGTGTTAGCATGGATGAGCTTCTCCTTACAAGTCAGCCCTTTGTGTGGTCCTGATGCTTTGAGCCTGGACCCAGCTGGGCAGTGCCCGTGCTGTGGAGTGGGCTTGGCTCAGACCAGTGTGCACTGCTGGCCCATGTGCCATGCAGGGAGGCAGGGATACTGCGTCCTGATGCCCCACTGGGATTAATCTGAGACACATCCTCAGTCTTGGGGCTCCCTGGTTCCCGCTGCGATTCTGTTCTCTCCAGGCTGAGGAGCATCCCTGTCCAGCCCAGGTTGCACCAGTGCTACAGTGGGAGCCAAAGAGATCACAGGGCTGCTGTGCAGCACTCCACAGTATGTGCATCTGGGTCTGGCCATTAGTAAGTATAAGAGAAACATTGGAAGTTGCATAAAAAGTTGCAGTTTCCCTGGCTATTTTCATCTCAGGGTTCTCTGCATAAAGCCTGCTTGGTGCTGTGTCCCGTACAATGCCTATTAACAAAAAAAAGTGTGACTTTTGCTCTAACCCAAAACCTTTTTCTCTTGGCAGAAGGAGGTTGAAAAGTGCACACTGCTTTTGAAATCTGTCTCTGAACATTTCTTTTAGCTGCAACCACAGATCACATCTCATAAACAGCCACATTTTTCAATATAAGTTTCATCTTGGTTGGTTCTAATCTAATTATTTATAGAAATGCCCTTTTCCTGTGATCCATAACCTTCTCAAACTTCAGTAGTTTCTTGCTGTGAAAAATGATTCACTCTGGGCTGACTGTATGGTGGTAGCTGCACTGTAGTTCATTTTGGTGCATTTTTAATCCAGAAAACTAAGTCTGGAAATGATTCCTGGGTAACAGTTCCCCTGAAGAGCACAGCCAATAGGCTAATCCAGCTTCCAAATGTTCAGGATCCTCCTGAAATTAACTGGAAGTGATTGCAGAAGTGTGAGTAAACATCCTTAGCATTTTCTGTCAAATGTTTATTGCATCTATTTTCTCCTCATTGACAGATTATGCAACTGATGTTTCAAGGTGTTTACACCCATGAAAGATTAGCTCTTTGAATTTACAAAGTTAATTCTTGTGGTTGGATGGACCCACACAAGCTTAAATTGGCAGTCAAAAAAACAACTGGAACGCTTAAATGCTTGTGTGAATGCCTATCAAATCTTCCTGATCCTTGAAACCAAACACAGACCAAGTTGCCTGTGGGATTGCAGCTATAGTCCTTCTTTCCATAAGTGCACAGGAAAAGATGTCCTTGGGAAAGAAGTTGACCCCAGTTTGGGTGAGCTTAAAGAGCCTCATTCAAGTCAAGTTTACTGCAGGACCACGCCAGTGTGTGGACAGTCAGAAATTCCTTTCAGATTTTCTATAGCATATTTTTAATAGCCCTCTTCAAGGCAATAGCTTGTAACCAGGGGATTTTTGCCTTTGAAGGTAGATTTTTTACCTTGGAGTGGAGAGGGAGGTATATTGTTTCACCTTTGAGAAAGATTCCACCTGTATATTTCAAAGGATGGAATTGTTTCTTACAAGAAATCACTGGGGCAATCCATATTAACATGTAAATTATGACTCAAGAAGTTTTCCATGGCAGCCTAACATCAATGTTAATTTCTCTGGGCAACTTTTGTTACAAGCCACTGCAGCACAGTAAATGGAAAACAGATCATCACCAGAAGGGTTTGCTCTGTCAGGTGTCGTCCTAATTGGTGACAAATGCAGCCTTGTGGGGAGTGCTAGACATGTTGGGCAAGGAGCTGGGGAAGGTTTCTCCCTGTTGGATTGAGCTGGGTTATATGACCCCACAGCCCTGCAAGCTGCAAAAAGGAGCATTGCAAGCGGGTTGCGTTTCAATCAATAATTGGACTCATTAGTGTTGCATGGTGACTCGGCCTCCTGTTTACCTGCAGTAGCAGAGTACTGAATTTGTGTCATTTCTGATTTCTCCCCTCCACGTCACAGCTGCTCAGCCTAGATACTTTTTCCCAGGCAATTAGAGAACCTAAGACAGGGTCTGGAGTGAGATGGAAGACACTGTGTGTTAATTAGGGTTTTTTCAACTAATTGACCCAGTCATGCAAAGCGAGTATCTGAGATTTGTTGTCGCTTTTGCTGTTTTCACCACTCGCGTATCTGAAGTAGTTTTACATTAAATTGACTTAAAACCTACCCCAGACATGCAAAAGTTCAATAATGAAAGGTTTTACTCTGTGGGAGTTTTGATGTGGAAAAAAGGACCCATTTATCAACTATATCTAAAATATCTGAAAAATTCTACAGCAAAACAATATTAGCACTGTTTTCTAGAACAGAAGAATATTAACATATGAAAATATGTTCATATGTTTCTATGAAAATATACAGTGAAACAATGAATGAAACAGATTAAACATTCTAGTATTTTTACCCCAGTAATTAATTGCTAAAACAAAAATGGGAGAAAGAAAAAGGGGGTTTGTACTATTCTTAATTTCCCTAATACAATCTCCTAGATGAGTCTTTGGTAGCAAAATCTTCCTGCCTATCCAGCCCTTCACAGTTTGCTGGGGAACTCAATGTTTGATTATGCTACAAACCTTGTTTTGCAGGCATGTGATCTTCTTCCACATGGGTACAGACTTTATCTCAGCATCAGAACATGTATCTTTTGTCCAGGTACAATGATGATGGACTACTTCCATGCTATACCCTCTAAGTCCTACGTCCATCATCTGGAAAGCCACTAATTCTCACCATGCCCAGGGACGTGTGACTTCTGTCCTGGCAGTAAGGTTCTGTCACCAGTAGAAAGGGGACAGCCTTGTGTGAGCAGCCAGATCAAGCAGAGAGGCTGGAGAATTAACAACCAGAATCAGTGGGTTTGCCAGGAGCTATTTAGATTAGATTAGAAAAGGTGTTAGGAGAGATTAGTTGAGGATGGGCTTGGACATAGTGATAGGGGTCAGCGGGGACATTAGAGAGCACCCAGGGACAAGACTTTCTGGACACTGGCCTTCCCCAGTCTCAGGGGAAAGGTTGTGTCAGGTATTGCTCAGTGCCTTGGAGGAGGAAGTGATGGACACAGCCCCAAGTGACCATGCCCCATAGCCTCTGGCTGAACATTATTACTGTACTCCTGTCCCAAACTGTAAATTGTCCCTAGAAATCAGCTGGTCAGACACCTTCAGGATCCTGAGGAAATTCACAGCACTCCTGTGAACACACGACAATGTTGAGCACTTCCCTGGGAGACTTGTATTCTCTGGGCTTGCCCACAAATTGAGTTTTAGAGAACAGGGAGCTTTCTGAGGACAATGATATTTTCATCTGGACATCCAACAGGAGATCATTACCTTCCACAGTGGCAATGTCTTCATCAAACAAGATGATCTTCAGTATGAACGTTGCCGGACTTGGCATCCTCTCCCTTAGCCCCTATTCTGTGTTGTTGGGCATCTGTCCATGCTGCTACCCCTTGATTACAATTCTGCCCCATCTCTGACTTCATCTGGATATAACCATCTTTCTTTCCTCTGCTTCCATCTCTCACCTGGAGTTGTTGTAAATGAACTTGGAGGGGAGACACACACAGTTTGTTTTTCTTGGTCCTTGTAGACTGTTGAAAAGAGTCCTCCAATCTTTATACTTTCCTTGAGGTAATATTCACCTACTTCTTGATCCTAGATCCTCCCTCCACATCTCCTCATGAGATCAACACCCCCAGCAATTACAGTAACCAGATCCACCACAGGGTGCGACAGGAAACTTGTGAGTTTGCAGTTTGCCGTGCTGGCATCTGTAGTAGTTCAGGAGGCTTAATCCTTGCCCTGCATAATACACTCGTGTCTCAAAATCCACCTTTCCTCTAGTAATGTGGAGGAGCATCAGCAAAGGTGACTGTGTTGACGAGGTGGTCCTCAAATCCCACCAAGGTCAGGCAAGGTGGGAGAGGAATGACAGGTGGAAAAAGACACTCTGCATGGAGGAGAACCCCCTCATATCTTTAGGTTGCATGGTCTGGATAAAGATGCCTCACAACAGGCTGCCTTGGAAAATATGACTCAATAGACTGGGAAGTAAAATGCTTTAACAAATTTAGAAAATTGAAAATGTAGAGAGTAATTTTTAACAGCCTTGGCTCTGCTCCGAGCATATAATGAATATAAAATCCAAGTGGACAAAGGTGATAACAGGAAAAATGAAGGACATCCCATAAACTGCATTTGCTCTTTCAAAAAATGCAGATGCTGCAGTGAGTATCCACAGAACTGAGTAACTTTGTGTAAGCATCTCCCCAAACCAAGGGGGCACACAGAGGCCAGCAGCTCTGAAGCAAGACCAGCTCTTGAAGGAATGAAGCCTCACAACAGCAGCATGGTATCCTCACCCCTGCACATCTGATTTTTGGACAGGAATTATTTTCATAATAAATAAATAAGAACAATAAATCAAACCCAAAACCAAATCAAGAGGGGGAAAAAAAAGCCAAAACCCAAATGAAACATAACAATACAAAATGAAAAAACTTTTTACCATGGGGTAGGTGGGCTGCTTACACCATAACAACCACAGCATTTATAAGAATAGCAGTTCAGAATGGGGAAATTTTATTTTTTGGGGGGACAGTGAAGATTAAATTTTCAAAGCAATAGAATAACAAAGCTTGAAAACACAGTAATTTTGGCTGATGGGCCGCACATTTTTATTGGACTGTTGTTTCATCACTAGAAATAATTTCCCATTTCACTGACAGCACAAGAGCTGCGGGGCTTGCTTTTCCTCCCTTTAGGCTTTCCCTTTAGGCCGTTTGTGGAGGCGCCGCGGCAGCCGCAGCTGGAGAACCGCTGGCCCGGCCCGCCCGGGGACTGCGCGCCTGCAGTGCCCCAGCGCAGCGCCAGGTGGCGCCATCGCACCGCCGGCCGCCCCGCCGCGCCAGCGCTCCGGGACCTCCCAGGCATCGCCAGGGCACCCCCAGCATCATGCTGGAACAGAGCTGTCATCGCCCTGGCACCCCCGGGAACATCCTGGCAGCTCCGGCATCATTCTGGCACCGACCTGGCAGCCCCAGTATCACCCTGGAACCGAACTGGCATCACCCTGGCACCCCTGGCATCCCTCTGGCACCCCTGACATTGTCCTGGTACCCCTGACATCATCCTGGTACCCCCGACATAGCCTTAGCACCGACCTAGCATGGTCCTGGCACCACCTGGCATCACCCTGGCACTGCGCTGCCATTGTCCTGACACTACCCATCGTCACCCTGGCATTGCTCTGACACTGCCCTGGCACCACTCAGGCCACACCCCCACCTCCTGGCTTTGCCCAGCACCACTGCAATGCCCAGCAGCACCTGGTACCACCCAGCGACAGTAGGCATCACCCTGGCACTGACTCGTCAGCACCTGGCACTGTTGGTCATTGCCCTGGCACAGACTTGGCAGCACCTGGCACTGCCCTGTCACCACTGTGGCACTGCTCTGCATCACTGCAGCATTGCCCAGCATCATCTGGTACCAAGCCTGAACTGCCCTGGCATCACCTGGCAGCAGCCCAGCACTGCCTTGGCATCGCCTTGGCATCACTCCTGCATTGCCCCAGCACTGACCAATAGATTTGGGGAGACTCTGCAGGACCTGTTCATTTCCCTCCACATTATTAATGCAAACACAATTTATTAAATGCATACATTGCTTTCCATTTTTAATCCAATGAATTATTCAGGATGAGTACTTTATTAGGCTGTTTGTCTTCTCTCCTTCCCCCTTGGGCTGGGTCTCTTGTATTTATCACCAGAGGAATGCAGCACAATCATTTCTGCAGAGAAATACTTGTCTGGGGACTGGTTCTGGGTTTATGCTACATGGGCAGGTTTTCAAATAAAGTTAAATTTTTCTTCTTCCAGAAGCAGAGGTGGGGTACAAAAGTTTTGCGTTGGAAAGTTGCAACCCAGTTCATCACTCAGTGTTTTTAAAGCAATTCATTGGTCCATGTTGCTTCATGTGACTTTTATCTTAGTGCATCCACATAAATCATGGTATCATTTAAATTGGAAAAAACCTTTAAGATCATCAATTCCAACTGTTCAGCCCAGCACTGCCAAATCCACCACTAAATCACATCCCAAAGCACCACACCTACAAGTCTTTTAAATCCCTCCAGGGAAGGTAACTCTACCCCTTCCTTAGACAGCCTGTTGCAGTGCTCAACAACCCTTTTCATGAAGATTTTTTTCCCTAATATCCAATCTAAACATCCCTTGGTGCAACTTGAGGTCATTTCCTCTCATCCCAACACCTGAGAGAAGAGACTGACACATACCCTGCTCATTACACCCTCCTTTCAGGTTATAGAAAGTGGTAAGGTCCCTCCTGAGCCTCCTTTTCATCAGACTAAACAACCTCAGCTCCCTCAGCTGCACCTGTAACACTTGTGCTCCAGACCCTCCATGATCTCCACTGCCCTTTTCTGGACACACACGTCTACTTGTGAATAACGATGAAGTGTGCAAAGTAATTTCTTTCTCCATGAGCAAGTTCTTGCTTTTCTAGTGCAGACTCCAAAGTGGCTATAATAGACCTGTTTCTGAATTAGGGGAAAATCTGCCAGATCAGGAAACAGTTTGATGGGATACTTCTGTCAGCAGTGCTGGATGACAGCAAACATGGTCTGACCCAGCAGCACAGAGCTCAGTGGGCTTCTCTATGAATTTCATCTGCCCTTCCTACACTTTGAGACCATTTCAAGAGAAAAAAAAAATAAATCAGGAATTAAAATACATACAACTATTGATATATTTTGACAGATTCTCTGTGAGTTTGTGTAAGTTCAGTATGTTTTTTCAACAGCTTTATGAAACATGATTGCTTAAAGCCACTTGGCCACAACTCTTTTCCTGAAGAGAAAGATTTCTGGAATGCTTCTCAGGGTCACAGTGGAAGTAATTTTTCAGCAGAGGATTGTGAGGATTTCCATGCCAGATCAGCCACAGAAAGAGCATCATCCTGCAACCCCTTGTTCATACAAATACTAGATGATTTCCAGAGGGTTCTTTCCAACTAAACTATTTCTTGCTGTCTTTCCCCTTCCCATTGCTCTGTTTTGCTGCTTCTGGGAGGTGTTGCTTATTCTCTGTGCCTGTTAAAGTTCATGGGACCAGAATCATTCCGTGCTGCTCTTTCCCAGACTGCATCCAAAAACCCTACAGCTAAGCAAATATTGGAGAGTCATTTCCCAGAAATGGTGTTGAAAACATCAGTTCTTTCAAGTGCTCTCAAACAGCCACAGCAATGACCCTTAGCAGTGCTGCCCAAAAATGCCCACCAAGAAAAGCTGGGGTGTCTGACACCTCAATGAGGAGGGGTCATGCAAAGCAAAAAGGTCCAAACACCAAAACTGAGTTTCAAAGGAAAGTGTGCTGGCCCAGCTTTATGCTTAAGAAGCATTAAATAACCAGTGCCAGCCTTGTTTACACAATATTACTCTCTTTAAGGAAAGTTAAATATGCTCTCTAGCTTCTACAGAGAGATCAGCAAAGATTTATTCTTTCTTTTAAACACATAGTAGAATGGTTTGGGTATGTATATAATCAGTAACCCATAAAAGCTTAAGGGGAATTTTTATCCCAGAGACTCACTTCTGTCCTTAATGATTTAGTAGTAAAACTACAATCAGGCTTGGGACACATGGGATTATGAAAAAGATTTAAAACATTTTTTAAAATGCCTAATGACACAGGCTCTTAAAACATTTTGAGAAAGGAATGCTGGAATCCTTTGAAGTGACTTTCAATTAAGCTTTTAAATGAATTAGGATGTTATTTCTATGTAACAGCCAGACCATAAATTTAGTTTCTAATTAAATTCTGTGTGAAAACTTCATGTCACACGTCACTGCTTGCAAATTTATTTGCTGTTGGATTTGACTGAAGTTATTTAGAGAGATACTTTTTTCTCCTTCTCAGGGGCACAGGAACCTCCCTCGGGAAAAAAAAGGAAAGCTTCCATTGTGCTGTCCTATAGGAAAATAGCAGTTTTGTTACTATAATAACCCAACTCAGAGACTTCTTTTGCAGTTCTGGTCAAGATTTTACTCAGATTTCTCTGCCATAGTCCCCCAAAGCCTGTCTCTGTTTTCTGGAGGAAACCACCAGTGCCACATTATTCCTCAAAGGGTTAATGAAATTAATTTTTACTGGACCATTTTCAGTCATATCATACTTTAAGAAAAGTATGAGCAGTTTTCAATATTTTGTCACAAAAGCTAAGGAGCAGATAATGCCAAGTCCTATTGGCAGCATTATGGAGCAATGTATTTTTAATAATTACACAGTATTACAGGTGTAATAAGTATTTCTCTGAACATTAGGCCTGATAGCTCTTTTGTCTCTGTCCTTTCTTACTCTTTATTCCTCCATCTCTCTAAGCATCTCCTCAATTTCTTCACCTAATTTAAATTAAAATACCATATTTCTGGCTGTAAAAATAATCCTACCCTTTTAATTTTGTTCTCTCTGCTCTGATTCCAAATGACATTAGTTCAAAGCAAAAAGTTATTGGACACTTGAACTTTTTTTCCCAAGATAATGCTTAAATATTCCCAGCATTTAGTGATGACCAGTTGCATATATAAGGTTAATAGTTCATTGTGGCAAAAAAGAACATAAATTCCTTCCTTTCCTTCATAATTTGGTGACAGTAGTCACCAAAGAATCACCTGAGGCTGGTTTTTAAGCTGCTTAGTTAAAGAAATGTGTCTCTATGAGCCAAGCTGCTGTGGTTCTTTCCCTTGGGCCATCATTTTAAAGCCTTGTGACTGTCTGGCCAACAACACGAGTGCCGTGTGAGCAGGAGCATGGCATGGGGCAAGGGACATAGCACAGCACAATCCCTGCCCCTGCCTCTTGCAGCTCCCTATTCAGAAGTAAATCACCACCTTAAGAAGGTGCAGAATTACTTGACCTGACACACCTGCAGCCTGCAGCCTTCTCCAGAGGTAACTTGGTGATAAATTGCTAAGAGGCTCATGGAAGCATTGGTAGCACACATTACTTCCCCTGTGCTAAGCTATGAACTCTACCCCAAATTTCTGTCTGAGGCACCCTTGCTATCACAAGCCTGCAGGGTCTGAGACAAAAAAATCCAGCCACAGGTTTATGCTGCTGAACACTGCACTGTCCACTTGCTCTGCCTTGACCATTTAGAGGGGCTTTGCATAACATTTCACACTTTTTAACCTAAATCTTCTCATGAGCCTGTGGTTTAGGATTTGCCACATTAACCATATATAAAGAGTTTCAGCAATCACTGACCATCCTTGAAGCCAAGGAATAAAACTGTGCTCTTGCTGTTTTGACCTAAAAGCAATAGAGTACAGATGGTTGTTAATATTTAACTGTACCCTAGTGTTTTTATTAATGAAGAATATTTAGCCATAGTCCATGAGGATGAGAGATGCCTGAAACAAACAGAGATTGGAAACTGTCCTGTACTTTTTTTTTTTAAACAACTGAGCTGGAAACAGAAGTGGTCTCAGTCCCTACCATGCCATATAGCCTAATACTGGAAGTGTGTAGTAGATACTGGTCTGGATAATCAAGCACCCAGAAACAGATTTTGGTTTAGAGATGCTGTGGGCAAATATTATCTCAAAAAAACCCTCAATGGAGCCTGACCATACTTAGACTGAGATGTAGAGCCTCCCAAAAAGTCTACATAGGTGTTGTGCCTAATGCAATTACTGCAGTCTAAATCCTACCACTCTTACTCATAGGTATTTTTTCTAGACTTCACGATTTTCCTCCTTTTTTTCTTAGATTTAATTTTTATATGAATATTAGCCAAAATTTCAAAACTGTTGACTGATTCTAAGTATTTGATTTGCCAACTCTCCAAGGTCCTGATTTTCCTAGTATGCAAGGCCAAAATTTTGTGAGTTCAGGCCGCATTAAAATGTCAGAAGTCAGACAAAATACAGGCTCTCAAAATGCAAATGACAAATGGAATCAGTAGCAGACTCATAAGTGAGATGAAGAAATTTTATTACCAGAAAACATCATTACTGTGTTCCACTAAAAGCAATGTTCAAATTAAGGGGTTTTTAAATACATGTCTAAAAGGCATTCAGAGCAACAGAAATGGGAAGGTGAAGTTTGCTGTCTGCTTTCATTTAGGTTTAACAAAAGGTCTAGCAAACAAAGAAATTAGGCTCTTGCAAAGTCTGTGAGAAAATCCAGGGTCTACTTAAAAGAGAGATTTGTCCAGATGCCTTTATTAAGGAAAACACCTCTTGTTTTTTGTTGTTGTAGTTTGTTTGTTTGGGATTTTTGTTTGGTTGGGTTTTTGTTTTGTTTGTTTTGTTTCATTTGGTTTGTTTTGTTTTTAATACATCAGCTGTAAGACTCCAACTCTGAAGCCAGTTCTGTTTAGCATTATGCTTTCAGAACAAGTTTTACTTTCCAGCTTTACAATAGTTCATTGTTCCAGAATTTTTCCCCTAGATAACTTCTGAGAAGTCCTTTTCCTGGCCAGCATTTTAGAGGATGCTATTTTACTTCTCAGGGTACTGCACTGACTTTGTTGCCACCTTGTGAAAGTCACAGAAATGCAGGTTCTGGCTGTACAAAATCCACTACAAAAATGAAATGACTGCTTAAATGTCTCTGTTGCCATTTCTGAAAGGACTCAACTTCTACTAGAAATAGTGCAAGTACATGAATCTGCTTATTGACTACACCCTGCTGACTTTGCTAGAGGCCAAGTCTTTCCTGTCATGATATGTACCCACACTTGGGTACAAAATTCTCACTAACAATCTCCAGCCCATTATTATCATGGCAAGCCCTCTCCCCTCTTTCCACAAGCTTTCCCCAATCCATTGTCTTGTGTTTTCAAGAGGAAGAATAAAAACCCCTCTCTTTCCCTCATCCTCTGTGTCAGTCATATGTCAGAATTAGAAAAATGGGTTATTCAAAAGAGTTAGCCCAGTGGTGTCAAAATCATTGAAATATTTTAATGTTCTGTTTGGAAAGAATTTTCAGCTGAAAGATTAATGATCTTTTATCTACAGAAGACATTTAAAACACTCAGAATTGTGCTAAATATACAAAATTAAAATGATGATTTGAAGTATCCTGTGGTATTTCAATATGCAGTGGCAAGAAGTGGAAAAGGTGTGTTGATGTGGAAAATTCTTAATTAACATTTGAGTAAGGATCCTCTGTATACCTCCTCTTCAGATCACTGTGCAAGACTTTAATATCCTCATGTATTCTCTGCACTATAAATCCTCAGTTCTACATCAGGGAGTGTCATGTATGATCAACAGTTTCTTATCATAAATTGTGATGGGTACTACTGAGCTACTTACCAACAGGATACTTGCCTCTGACTTGGAATGAATATTAATAAAGCTGTTAGTCCTCTGTCAATAAAGCAAGTACCTTCTCAGTTTCAGTAACTGAACACAGTAATTGCCATCAGTATCCCTACATTTCAAATTCATTATTTCACCTCCAGAACAGTCAACCTGAAAGTAATTAACATAGTTCTTAAACGTCAAAATTATTTCACTCTATTTTGAAGGAACTTTCCTGTATATCAGGAGATGAAAACAGGTACCAAACACCCCTGAAAATCTGTGTTTTCCTCATTTTCTATGCTAGCAAGACTCCAACTCCTTTCTGATCTGTGAAGACAGCAGTAGATGAAGAATAAAAGTGAAGGATATTCCTGACGACTGATGGGTACCCACCATATAATTCTGTTGATGTTGGTTTATTTATTTTTCTTTTTCTTTGTAAAATTAAGGAACACATGACTGGTGATCAGGACTGCTACCTGTTGTTGGTTCCTGTTAAAAAAAGCCTTTTACTACCTCTCCCAGCTTTGCAGGCCATCCTAAATTTTCCAGAAGAGAAAATTACACATTCCAGAGGTGTAACCAAGGACATGTAGAATGCTCTGGGGCTGTTGGGGCAGACTGGAAAAGATGGGATAGAGATGTGGGTGGCTGAACTGCAGCTGTCAGAGGCAGGAGACAACTCATACCACTCCTGTCTCTTCTCAGTTGGATACTCCACAGGAAACAGAGACAATTGGGTTAGATTCTGGGAGAGTGGTTGAAGTGCTCTGGAACAAAAGAAAAATAGCCTCAGAAATTATGGTAGGAAAGATACTCAAAGAATCATGGGGAATCTTCCTGTTCTTTCTAGACAGTCAAATTTTGAATCTAATTTTCATATAAACTGATCTAAAACGTTTAGTTTACAAGACCTCAGACTACACTGTAAAAACACACACAGTTAGAGTAAGCAGAGAAAACCCCAAATTTCCCACATTCATAGATCAGGGAAAGCCATTTATAACAAAGGTTAATTTAAGGCTCTAAATAATGACTAGTTAGTGTGTGTGTTGTGCTCAGAGAAGATAGACGCTTTTCAAAACCTCACCTATTGCCTCACTGGTTTGTGAGAAACTCAACATGAGCCAGCAATGCCCCTTCACAGCCCAGAAACACAACCATCCTGAGCTACATCAAAGGAAATGTTGCCAGCAGGGCAAGGGAAGAGATTCTGCCCCTCTATGCCACACTTGTGAGAACCCACCTGGAGTTCTGCATCCAGCCTTGACATCCCCAGGATAGAAAAGATAGAAAACTGTAGGAGTCAGTCCAGAGAGGGGCCATGAAGGTGATCAGAGGGTTGAAGCACCTCTCTTATGAGGACAGGCTGAGAGAACTAGAGTTGTTCATCTTGGAGAAGAGATGGATCTAGGAAACTTTTGGAAGCCTTAAAACATCTTCCAGTCCCTAAAAAGGCCTACAAAAGACCTGGAGAGAGACTTTTGATAAGAGCATGTAGTGATAAAACATGGGGAAAAGTCTTTAAAATGAAATAGGCTAAATCTGGAAGAGATATTTGGAAGAAATTTTTCACTGTGAGGATGGTGAGGCACTGGAACAGCTTGCCCAGAGAAGTTGTGAATGCCCCATCCTGGGAAGTGTTCAAGCCCAGGTTGGATAGGGCTTTGAACAACCTGGTGTAGTGGAAAGTTCCCCCACCCATGGCAGGAGGCTTGTACTAGGTTGCCTTTAAAGGTCCTTTCCAACCCAAACCATTCTCAGATCCTATGATACAGCATCAAAAATAATTTAAAATTTGAGAAAATATTTTATTTTTAGTATTTGGCCTGAAAATCACTGAAGAGAAGGCCACTGAGAATGACTTACGAGCTGCCAGTGACAACTAAATTGTCAGATCAAAAAAGTGCTTGAGGTAGAAGTGCTGTTCTTGTATCCATATGTGCAGGTCTCCTTTCATCCTGGGAAATGGTTGAGAAAATGCCAAAACTGTGAGGGCAACCAAGGCTGAAGAGCAGGAACACTTCTAGAGCTGCATCAGCCAAGTGAGACAACCAAACCAGACACTGCCCCATGCAAATATTCTTCCTTCACCCTCATGTGCAGCTTGCTCTGCAGGACACAGCAGCAGCCTTTCACCATCCTTATAACTGGTACACTAATTGTGACGTTTTGAACAGCTCAAAAATAAACCAGACTGTAGTCACATTGAAAAAGAATTATATAATATGGTTGTGTCTGAAACCCAACTACAAACTTATTTCTTTAAAGGCTGCCTGATACCTATATCAAAGGAAACAGCTCTGCAGCAGCAGGGATTGATTCCACATCCTTTCTTTTCTCAGGGAATAACCTTAGAAAAATTTTCAAATTGATGGTAATTCACAAGGGCCAGACAAAATAAATCTTTAATAAAAAGGTTTGCCCCAAAAAGGAACAGGCTGTTTAAAGAGCTTAGACCTCCAAACTGTCAGCCTGTGTGCTCTCTGTAATTTAATACTGGGGATCTTGGCTAACCTCATTAAGAGGATGACAGTGAAATTGAGATAAATCATGCTGTGATGAGGGATGGACCAATACAGAGAAAATTACAACCAGCAGGACAAATAGGTTATATTATCATACAGGTAACTTGCTTCCACTTTAGAGTCAGAATGAATTTTATTAACATAAAATATGTATTTTATGTTGGAGCCCATGCCATCGTGAAATTAGACACATTATATGATTCACGCAAATGCATCCACAAGATGCCGGATTATTCTTAGGTTTAGTTCTTGATTATTTTATCCCATTCATTGAGTGAGAACTTTTAAATTTTTTGGAGTAACTTTACAGTTGAAAACATGACTATTTTGATTTTTAAATCTTTAATAACTAATATCTCAAAAATTTCTTTACTAACTCTGTAACTCAATCTCAGAGCTTTTACTTCTACAATTAGCTTGTGTTAAGTTTGAAAAAAAAACTCACTATGAAAATATTCCTGTTCTCTACTATCTCCTAATACTCACTCTAGGCAAATACTTTTGAAGACTTCCCACATGTCTCAGTTCTTGGTGGCCAGAAAAAACCCAAATATTAAGAGGTTTAGCCCATTTCATAGAGCTGTAGTTCTGTCTTGTAACTGCTGTCTGTTTGAGGGTTTTTTTTCCCTGCAGGGAATAGCAGTAATTTGTATAAAGACTTTTCCTCCAGAAAGCTGAGTCACTTTTTTTTTTTTTTAAATGCATTCAGCATAAAATGTGTATTTTAATAACAGGGTTTTTTCTATATTTTAATAAAAATTGCACTGAATAACATTCAATTCTTCCTACCTAAAAATAATTTTAAATTAAATACTTTAACATTTTATTTCAGGCCTTGTAATAGCAGCTTCTCAACACCAGCCCTCCATTGCACTTTGTTTGTTTGTGTCCATTCCTTTTCAGAGGCAGAGTGCTTGATGCTGTGGGAAAGGCTGCCCCGGCTCTGCTATTCTTTTATCTCATTCTTGGGCTGTTGGTGGTGCACATCTACAGGACTCTTTCCATTCCACATTTTGGAGGTAACTTGGGAGGGATAGGTGTGAGTTGTTTTTGGCTGAGCCCAGCCCCTCTGCTCTCATCTTCTCTCCTCTGGATGGGAGTCTCACTGGCAGTGCAACTTTTGACTGTGGACAAACACTGAGCATCACAAGACAATGCCCTATCAGTCATTTCCCAGTGCATCATGCAGTGCTCTGTTTCACATGGCAGCTGCCTGATACCCTGCACTTTTGGACTACAAACACAGCTTTAGAAAATGAAACAGTTTAGTCAGTACAGCTAAGGAGGACACACACCAAAATGAGTTCTACTCCTTTTTCAGTCCTACTTATGGACTCTGTCATAGTGAATTTACTGATTTCCTGAAACAAAGTTTCTATTTCAGCATAAAATACTGTAATGCAAGACTGAATGAAACCCAAGAGCCTTGTCTGGACTAGGAAATCTCATTTTAATAGTTTTATCCCATTTGCATTGAGTTAGAATACATTTCCTTTAGTAAAGGGCACAGGAAAATATCCTTTTTATAATTGATTGATTTAAAAGGGTTCTGCTGTACATCACCAAAGGGGAATAATGCAGACCAGTTGTGGCAGAGAACCTGATTTTGAAATAAAAGCACTAAACATTAACAACTTCAGTAACTGAGTGTCACATCATCTACATAAAAAAGGACTTTAACAGTTACTTATAAGCAAAATTGCAGAGTTGACAATCACTGGCTGTGTCTGACTGGTTCCTTGCAGGTGAGTGCTTATGTTAAAATTAGAGCAGTCACACAAACTCCTATCTGCTATCACCAGCCATGATATGTCTCCTGGCTCTCTCTCATGGGCATCTCCCTGGGCCACGAGCTGGCCCTTGCTTTCCTTGGGCAGGGACAGGAGGTGGCTGGTCCTCTCCTGGCTCAAGCATGGGGGGAAAAAATCTGTGGTGAGCCAATTGCTCGGGATGGCATCTGTGTCCAGATGGCTTTTTAATATCTCCTGGGATGGTGACTTCACAATCTCTCTGGGCAACCTGCGCCAATGCCTGGTCACCTTCACAGTGAAATGTACACAACATCATTAAATAAACACAGAATAATAAAAAATAAAATTTTAAAAAAAGTCTGGAAGATTGCTGGGAAGCTTTCTAAATCATTCTGAGGATGGGAGCAGCTGTGTCTAGAATGGCACTGCACACAAGAGCTCCCTAAAATTTCTGTGCAGAGCTACCAGTCATGCAAAATGCATGAGACATCTCAGGGAGGGTTCTGTGATATGGCATGGCACGACACAGCAGAGTGCAGTGCTGCCTGCATGGCTGGGGAAGCTGCAGGACTCTGTGATGGAAATGACAAGGGAAAGGTAGTGCTTTTGAGGTTAAAACAATGTTTAAAAGGAAAACTAAATTGAAAACCTTTGCCTAGAAGCCCTCTGAGATACTGACCTTTTTTGGACTGCTTGACTGCAAACACAGATGAAAAGCCTTTTTTTCTAGCATCCACAAAAAACCAGAGCTATGTAGGCTCTTAAAAAAAACCAACTTCTTGTATTGCTGGCATCTCTTTGTAAAAAGGAATTCAAGACTTCTTTAGCAAAAGCATATTTTCCTCTGATGTCACAATTCACAGAAATATAAAATATACCTAGGAGTTATTAAAATATTTATAGGAGTTGGGAATATTTACAAATTTAGAGAATGACTACAGTAATTTAACTATGGCAAATTCACTATCAGTGACTAATAAGGAAAGAATTTTCATGGGAAAATATGGTGTTATCATTTGAATTTTCAATCATTTTCCAACTGTTCCAGACCACAAGTGGTGTTTCGCTTAAATGTTCAGAAATCCCAAGGCACATTTTCACTGAGTGGTTACTTTTGCATTTGCAGCTAAAGGATTTTAACAAGTTTTCTATGTACCTGGGATTTCTGTCTGTGCATCAGGTAAAAAATGTATGGCCACAATTTGTATTTTATATATTAAAAGGATTGAGAGTAGTCTTCAGTGAATAAATAAATAATAATACTATTTCTTTTATAATATGAGAAGTTACTTTAGATGTTAAGACCAATCAGAGCCTGTATTTGCTGAAGCTCATAATGTAATGCATTCTTTGAAGAGTAAGCTTCAACAAAGACTAAATAACAAGTTCTTTGGTTGTAGATACATCTTTTGGCTAAAATTCATAATTACAAGGGAGAAGAAAAAGAAAGAATTGTAATTTGTGTGTGTATCTTGGTACTAAAGAACAAATTTGATTCCAGCTACTGTTTCTGATTTGTGTGTGCGTCCTGCAAAGGTTTAAGCATTATTGAAACCTGATAAAAGCAGGAAATATCATGTTTATATGAAGAATATTGTGTGCAGTGAATGATTTCCCATATTTTAGAAACAATTTGTTCTCTTTTTTTTAATGTGTGAATTTACTCTCCTTTTCTCTCCTTTTAAATGTGTGAATTTTGATTTTTACTTTACTTTGTTACAGTACCTGTGGAGACAATGTTTGCCTTTTGTAAATATTTGCTTAGATACTGTCTACGTATCAAATAAAGAGTGCTCCTGTAATTTATGTAAAGAATTCAAAACCTTCAAGAAAACCCCCCAAACCCCAGAAGCCCAGGTGTACTGAGGTGTCTTTAAATGAAGTAAGACCTGTTACAAATAAGTCTTAGAATAATCAAGTTATATGCAGAGTGCATAGCTCAAGCATATTCAGGAAAACTGTTTTTCCTTAAAGCATCCCTCAAAATCAAGCCTTCCCTGGACACTCCATCCTCGAGCAGGAAGGGGTGTCACATTCCAAGACCCTTCTGTCAGGTTTCATTGCATGGGCCAACAAATACAAAAGATTTCAGGAGGCACAAGTCCTGACAGCTAATACGAGCATGTAAACCTCACTCTCTCAGGAAGTCAGGCAAAGAAAACTTCATCACTGACCCCAGATGATCACATAGAGGGGTAACTTGGGTTCAGCTGAGCTCATTGTGCACTGTTGCATAAGGTTTGTTGCCAAGATATGGACTGCAATTTGTACAATGTGAAAACAGCAGTTGCAGCTTTGAAGCCAGTGTTGGAAGTGTAATTGGGCAAAATCCAGGGTTCTTTCAAGATGGTGAGAATCCTGCCAGGATTTTTAAGAGCTCGGGTTCATTAGCTGTAACTGGCTTCAGAAATAAGGGCAAACGTGACTAATATTTTCTCAGCTCTTAGGAAAAAATATTATATATCTCATTCTATGTATTGATTTATTTACATGACTCTTCTAAAGTAATAACAATAATTTTAGCAACAGATAGACTGCAGACTTAAAAATGGGAATGAGCCAGTCCCCCTCCAGGTGCTGTTCTTACAGGAACATCATGTACCTTTAATGCAATTAAAACATACGCACGTACAATTTCCAAACCCCAGCTGGAGCCTCTGGCTTTTCCTCTTGATTTGCCCTGAGTGATGCATAATGGCTAACTTGGCAGGCTGCCTTTTTTGCAGAGAGACAGGTAGAGCTAGTATGCAAAAAGAGATGACTTATAAAATCCCTTACCTCATTTGCTAGAGAAAAAAATATCCCCTATCATTGATTTATCTCTACGAGGTTCAGTTGAGAATATATTTTAAACCAAGAAGCTGCTCATATGAGATTTTAGGACTGCTACGGATGATAGAGAGTAAGATCTTAAGAAGTTCATTTATAGTACCAGGAAACTTGTCTGTCAAAAGCAGAGCCTATTGAATATTTATCAGCTACTTCTGCTCTGACACGTTCCAGAAAATACCCTTAGAAATCTTTGTGTTTTGAAGTTACTAATGGCTTCTGAATCTATCCACGTACCAAATGTGAACACAAAAGTGCAGCTGCTCTCTCACCCCTTGATTTCTTTCAGCTCCAGCCAGAACAAGTTTTCTTTGTTTCCAGATAAGTTAATGGTTTCCCCTCAGAAGCAGAAGAATGACTTTTCAAAAAACAAGACAAAGACTGGCACCAACCTGTCTCTCTCTCCCACAAATACATGCAGAAAGCTAGTCAACAAACAACCAACAACGAGGAGCAGTGTGCAAGACTTGAGATGGAGTTGACTAAGACTTGAGATGGAGTTGACTATGAAAACAATTCTGACAGTCTGACCCATATGTATAGTTGTAGGTTTCATGTCACATAATATAACAGGCTTCTGCTTTCATTGCATTAACCCTAACCCAAAAAAATTAATGGGGGTGTAATTTGACCTATCATATAGTGTTCAAAGCAAAATTACTGTATTTGGGCAAGTTTCTGTTAGTAAGTAATTTATTTTCCCAAAAAAGACTGCTGTTTCATTTACGCCAAAACATACCATGATTTGTGTTATAAAGGAATAAAGATTTGTAGGATGCATCTGTAGGAAAATTGTTTCCTTAGAGCACCCCTGTAGATCTAGTGTCCCCTCAGAGTTTGGATGTTTTCAAGGGTCTTCAGTGCGTATTTATGGCATTTTTTCCTGTTCCTCTCAGTGTTGGTGGTCTGGTGCTGTCATTCCATATTTTGATAAAGAAGGTAATGTAACAGAGGAGGCCAGGGCCTCCCAACACTATTTCTTCATTATTGCATGCCAGAAAGACTGGGTAGGAAATAGAGTTTTTAGCTTTGCTCTTGTGCAGCTAGGCCAAAACCATGGCTTCATAATGTCCCTTTATAACCCTGTTGTTCTCCATGTGACTGCACTGTTTGAGTCTCCATCCAAGGTAGAGGCAAAACAACAACAGGAGAGACATAGTATAGTCTAATATCCAAAGTGACATCACAAAACAAAGAGGAGTTGTCTGTCTCCTGTAGGAGTCTGCAAATGTACACTAAAACCTTAGGTTGATGTGTTGTTCCTCTAGAGAGGCACACTGAGAGAAAAACGGGTTTCTTTTGGCTTTCTGCAGAGCATTTGGCATCTCCCTGCATGATGAGGTATTTATCGTCACCAACATGAAAACCCCTATATGAAAGCATATTTTGCATCTGTAGATATGGGTGCTTGAGAAATGATCCAAAATAATAAGGAATGTGGCAATTACCAGCAAAACTCATTTGTTATCTGTTGTCAAGCCTCAGCAGTGGAGGAAACAGTCACCTGGGCACCCTAATGAAATGTGACAGACATTCAGAGAGCGAGGGCTGATATTTCCTGACAGCATCACCATCTGCACTCTGAGAGCTGAAGGATCCAGACATCATAATCTGTTATGGGCTGTTTATCATGGTACCTCCACCTCGCAGGGCACACAGATCCTGGAGTTACACATTGTCAGCTTTGTATGCAGCCTCCTCACCTCAGCTAGGATCCTAATCCACAGTCTCTCACTGTGCTCACTCATTGGATGTTCAGCTTTCCAAATAATCATGCCAATAGCCTCAGATGTAGACATCTGAAAGGGACAAGGGGAAAAAAAAGGAAAAGAAAGAAAAAGTCTCCTAGCCTGCCAGCAGGCAAAATAGATGTTAACCTAATTCTTATCAGGGCAGATGGAGTTCTATAATCTGATTTCCAAGAACAAGGGATTTTTCATGGAAATAATATTTTAATATATATGATATTACAGCAGTTTTCACAGCTTCAAAATTCTAATGTGACAGTGGTTTCTATGATCCTACTTTTACACACAACACAGGTACAGGGAAAATTGTTAAAGAATAAAAGATGTAATAAAAGCAGAGGGTTTTGCCTAAATCGAGGAAAAACATGTTGTCTCAGATATACTGGAACAGAGATTAAAACAAAGACTAAAAGACTAACCCAATCCTTTTATTTTTTCCCAGCATTTTTTTCAGATCAAGATTAAAAAAGTGACCTTGAGAGACAAAAGTTTGGCCTAATTAAAGAAAAAAAAAAAAAAAAAACAGGGAAAAAACCCTAAAATAATCAAACGGGGCGGGGGGTGGGGAGGAATAGCTTTGCCGTGCATGATTCAGTATTTCCCTGCATTATAAGGAAGAGGGGGAAAGTCTGAAGGCACAAGTCAAGTTACCAAAGCAGTATTCAAGTTACCACTTTGGCCTTGAAGGAAATTTTACCTTTTTTCTGAGGTAACTTACCCGGAAGAGTGGTCTTGAATTTCCAACTTGTTTGCTAGTGTACTGTGTTTGTTTTCCTGCCTGGTAGTGAGGTAGCAAACATGAGGCACTTAATGTCTTAATTTTTTCTCTTTTAAATTAAACAAAACCGAACAGAAGACCAACACAATCCCCCAGATCTTGTTTCACTTCTCTGTCTCGTGGAGGAGAACTCCTATCCTGATAGTGTGAAAGCCTAGTGTCTTCTGCAAAGTGTTATTCCTCAGAGCCTGGCTTGAGACATTGCTTTCTCACACACTCAGCTCCTCTGAGCACAGTGATGAGCGAGCTGTCATCTGACTCAGGCACCAATTTTTGAAGCCACCTTTAGCAACCAAAGGAAGAGTTTGTATACCTCCCATATGGAAACAGCTCCTCACTTGGTCACATCCCAGCATCTCAAGTGCTGAGAAAAAAATGGAGCATTCAAGTCTTGTGCTCTTTCAGCTAGTTACCAGAAGAAGGTGTGACCTGGGGCTGATTTCACAGAATCCTTTATGTTGGAAAAGACCTCTGAGATTATCAAACTCAACCTTTGACTGATCACCTTGTCAACTAGTCCATGTTAATAAGTGCTGTGCTCAGTTGTTTCTTGACCATGAAAAACTATAAAATTGAGGATGATGTGGGGACACACTGGGTTCTTGCACCACTGGTATCTCAGATATCCCTGTTTTGTGGGTCTCCAGATTTGATTGATTTCTGGAAGTGAATACATAAAAATAAGGAAACATGAGGTCAAGAGAAGAGTCACAAAAGCAGCTCAGCACTAAGAGGGTCATTGGTGTAAACAGTGCAGATTTGAAACTCCCTACAGGTTTCAGTGATCGAAATAGAGAACAACAAGACTCCCTGTTCCTGCATATAGTGTAATGTTCAGTAAAATAAAGTGGTTGTAGGAAAGTATCTGTGATTCTGGGAAATATGATGGGAAGAATTATAAAAAAAGTTTTACTTGAAGTTTTACTTCAAGTTTTACTTTATGAACATATAAAAACTTTTTCAGCTGGTGGAGTACCAAAAAAACTATTAGATCCTCAGCAAATGTAGATATTAGGCCTGAAACTCTGCTCTTGTACTATAGGCGATAAAAAACCAAATCATGTATGTCATCAGCTGAAGTCGGCTGGGTCTAATAAACTGTGACAAGTCACGGCCAACTCTGTTCCTGGAGCAGTTCTTGCCTTGGAACAAAATATTGAAGACCACTGCTTTATGGGTAAAATGTCAGCCAGAGACAGCAAGGAAGCATTGGCTAACAGAGCTGTCCTTCTTGGAAATAAACACATATAGGGAGCTGTGGAAAAGGGTCCATATCCCACCAATGAGGCAAAGAAGATTTATTATATTCACTCTCCCATTTCTGGAAGCAGACGGCTTCTACAGTTCATCTTGTAGCTGCAGATTTTTAGAATGAGCTGCTGCATGGGAAAGAAATGAGGAGGAACAGCATTTAGCAGAAATTATGTTTACTAAGCAAATACTGGGGAAGGGCATCTACTACAGCAACTGAAGACAAGAGCTAAACCTTCTGGGATGCATGTGCACACAGAAGAGCAGCTAATTCACTCCACAGGGCAGGAGCAAATGGGTCACCTGTCCAAAGATACAATTCAAAATCTTCCATACACACGAGGAAGTAGCATTTAAGTCTTCAGAACAATACAGTAGTGCTCATTTTCCACCTCATCACAAAGCAAGCAATTACAGTCTTCACTAGCTGGTGTTTCTAAATGGGATTCAACTCTCAAAACACACATGGAATATTTTCCTTAAAGCTATCAGAATTGTCTTATTCTAACATTTTAGAATCAGCTTAGAATAGCTGGGTCTAGTTTCCAGCTTATGCAAGAGTTAATTTTCTCTCTTTCTGTACAAGTTCTATGTTGAGCTACTGTCACAGTGCGTGTGAATGATTCATGATGATTTGCCCCATGTGGCCTTCTGCTAGAGGCAACTGAAGGTAAAAAAAAACAAGCCACAAAAATGCCAACATAACTACAACCCCCACACAAACTTCCTTTTCTTTAGAACATCATTTATTGTTACTCATCTGTAGAGAAAGAAAAGACAAAAACCACACCAAAATGGAACATGTAACACCACAGGGGTTCTAATCAAACCCAAACCATAATGTGAACTATTGTTTTAGTGCTAAAACTAGCGAGCTCATATAACAAAATCCAAGCAGCAAGTCACTGGAGGAAAAGTGATGAGAAAAGAAAAGCTGCTTATGTTAATTAAACAAAGAAAATCTGCCTGGCAGACAAGAACAGCTTAGAAGCAAATGAATTTAAAATATGTATCTATTTCTTGGTGTTCCTTGAGCATACAGATAGTATGTGTGCTCACCCATTCAGTCTTAGGGATTAAAGAAATCACTGGGCATGTTGACTAAATCCAGGGAAGATGATCTTTAAAAACAAAAGTTCATGCATATGAACTGGTGTCGTGAATGAAGTTTGGAAGCAAAGAATAGAGATCTTTCTTGTACTTCTTTTGAATGTCAGGATACATCACAAATTAAAAAACTATTATCCTAAATAGAGAAGAAGATTCTACCAGAACTTACCATGAGGCACCAAAACCTAATGAAGAGAAAGCCCTTGCATCAGAAACCAGGTTCCATCAGTACTGCTACTCATTCCTTACTGAAGCAGTGAAGAAGACATTTACCACTAGCTCAGGATCTCCCCCCAACTCCCACAAACTCTTTTGACAACTTGATCCCTGTGTTGCAGGAATCCATTGCAAAAAAGTTAGGTTATGTCAAAAGTCAGGTTTTCATTAAATTTCTCCTCAGACTGGAGTGGGTAACCAAGGGAATGGGTGAATCCCATATACTTTCAAGAATTCATTTTGCTTCCTTTTATATTTTCCACTAATTAAAATGAAACTTTTTTTTTTTTTTTTTTTTTTTTAGAAAAGCCTTTAGTAATGACACATTAACTGTGTATTTGACATGGGCACACATTTAAAGAACAACTGCAGCATATTTCATGGTAATCAATAGTTACATAGCAAATTAACTTACCATTGTAGACATACTATAATCTGAAACACCTAAAAAATGTCACCAGAAAAAATAATCATGCATGACTTGAGTAGAGACAGTAAGACTTCTAAGCGATTCTTTGCTATTAAATAAACATCCAAGAATTTCCAACTCATAATATTATCACAGAAAGCTTTTATTTTTCTGAAATGATAAAATTAATATGGCTGTTTCCAAGTCACAGTTGTTGGTTTTATTTATTTTAGAGCAGGGATTATCAGTGTAATCACACAGGACCAAAAACTTGATGTACAGTAGCATTTAGTAATCTGTTGCAACATCCTGCTGTGGCCATGTAAATCTCCATTTAGGCATTGTTGCTTTATTAACCTTACAAAGAAGAGTGCAATATGGTAATAAAATTGTTACAATCAACCTGAATGACAACACAGCAAGCATAGTGCAGGATAGCCACACACACACGATTCTTATGTTCTTCTGGAGTTGTGATAAATGCAATTTCACATATTTGTACAACATTTTACTTACCACTCTAAGTGCTAATAAGTGGTGAGTTTGTTTTAAATACTTATAGATACCTTTTGATTGCCTTGTATTTTTAAGATACAGGGATTTTTGTGCCAAATAATGCACTCATTACTACAAACCTCATGAGCACATTTTACTTGATGAGATGGTCTAGTAAGCACATAACAAGTCAAGGCTTCCAACTGTTTTTGATTTTCCAAGATATTAGACTTCTGATGGCATTGATATTCTGCCAATGATGGACATGGCTATTAAACAGTTAAGTAATAAATAGTGTGCCTAATAGGACTAGGACAGCAGCAAAGGGACAGTAAAGGGATAGTGTAGAAGCTCGTAGTGGGAGGAGGAGAGGAATAGGCTCATATGAAGCAGTGGCAAAAGCCCAGATTCACTGGTTTTTGAAATTATTCTTTTGCCAAAAGGATTAATTAAAAAAAAAAAAAAAGGCATACAAAGAAACAGTTTCAAAACTACATGAAGGTTATTAACATAATTATCAGGAACAAAAAACAAAACAGCAAAAATCCCACTCAATCAAAACAAAAAACCCCAAACCCAAACATACTTCTAATGTCTGAGGATGAAAAGCATTGAAAAAGTAAAATAATTTCAAAGAAGTAGAAATGTTCTATATCTCTCCTTCCTGCAACATTGTGAGTCCATGGCAAACACTGTTTGGCACCCCAGAGTCTCTCCAACAGGTTTGCTCTCTTTCATCCACCAGATTTGTCTGCTCATCAGCCTCAGAACTGAGCCTTTATTCATTATCAGTTTTCTTAGGCTCTCAGAGAGCAAAAATGCAAAGAGTGCCTAGAAAAGAGTTACCTCCCAAAACAAAGGTGAACTGGTGAAAAAGCTAATGGTAAAAAAAATTCCTATTACAAAATCACATACATGCCTCAAGACCCAACTACTTTCACCTTTTAAGGTTTGCTTGACTGTAAAAATTCACCCAGTGTCTACAGAAGCGAGCTGCCTGCGTACTTGCAATCCAGGTCAGTTTTCATTACTAGATGATTTGGAACACTTTCAATAACGTTGAATTCTTCTTTGCATTTTTAAGTGAAAGAAGACTGAGCTAAATCACTATCTTGTATGAGTCAGTGCTGTTAAATTAAAAAAGAAACTAAGCTGATTACAAAAACTTATTATTACAGTATGTGGTTATTCATGACTAAGCCTCTGTCCAGGAGAAGGAATCCCAAAATTGTTTAACACAAGCAACGGGACACAGTAAGTAATAGCCAATTATTTAACCCACAGTCTCTTTGAGGATCATCTAGCTGAGTAGAAAAGCCATTAAGAAAGTTTTGCAGGGCATCTTATTCTTTGTATTTCCAGGTGTGTTACTACAGGAATTCATTTGAAGCAGAGCTACAAGCTGTTTCTACAATTTAATATACTGTTATTCATTTCAGATGTATAACAGTGCAATTGTCATTATACAAAGGGAGCATAAAAGTGAAGGGTACACTTATTTAATTTGTATTTTCAGAAACATCATGGATTTCTTCAGCCCTATAGAGCAGTTGAGAGGATAAGCCCTCTGTTACCAGCTTCACACAGTGCTATTTAAGTTGAATCTATGTAACAATTGCAAATATCTAAAGTCACTTTACACCCAGGAGGTGAGAAATACCTACCATGACAGAATTCAAATACTGTATATCTTCATCCTTAAAGATACTAATATATTCAACCCCCCTTTTTTAAGACACTTCAGTATTTCACTTTCTGTAAATCAAGACCCAGCAAATTTGCAAAAGTGGAGCAAATGCTGGCCAACTCCTTATCATCACATCGGTTCCTTTTCTTTCAATATCAAGGGAATTAAAAGGAATAGTTGAGGCACAGGTGATTTTTATGCAGAAGTATAGAAGTATTTCAATAAGTAGACTGAAACTTCAGTATTTAACTTCTTTAAAAAAAAAACATAGATCACAGGTATATTATCAAAGTCATAGATCACAGTCACTGCAGTCTTACTGGATTGCTTTTTTTTTTTCCCCCAAGATGAAAAAATAAACTGGTTCACAGAACTTACCAAATCCACTTTATACTGCCATTTCACATAGCTCATGACTAATAAAAGCCAAGTACAAACCCATGCTTCAAGGGAGCCTGAAAGCATTCTGCTACACCCAACAATGAACTATTTCTTCAGTGATGACAGCTTCAGTGAACTCAGTAATGCGGAGAAGAGTCCGTCCAGCTGAACTGACGTAAATGTTGCATGCAGAACTTAGCATGAAAGTGCACTGGCAACAAGCTTTTGGGAATGAGCTCATATCATAAGAGCTTGTGCTTGAAACTACTTTTACATCTATGGTTATTGTTTCTGTTAAGAGGCACTGCATAAATACGGAGTCATTTGTCTAATGCACTTAATATTTCTCAGATGAGGACTATTGCAGTTTTACCCTATGTCTAGGTGTGATAATACTTTGGTTTGCTTTACAGCAGTAGCATTGCACTAGCAATACAGCTGATACTAAAGAGAAGGCTGAAAACTCTTGCAGATTGGAGTTGAAAAACCCCACTCTGCTCCTTTACTTCTTTTCATGCTTCTTGGTTAGTTTTCCTCTTTCTAGTTGGAGGCTTGTACTGGTGTTTGTTCGCTTCTCCTTTTGCTGGCTCTCCTGAGAAACTTGCTGCACTGCTCGGAGGATGGCAGTCTGCACAATCTGCTTGCTGGCAATCTGCAGCTTAACTTCATCTTGCTCTGTCCCTGGCTTCTCACCTGCCAGAGACAAACAAAAAAGAAAGGGAACTAAGGACTTGGGGCTAGCCCATGAAAACATGAAGGATGGAAAAAGAGGAGGGGAGGGAACAAAATCACGGAGTGACTAGGGACAGTTTATTACATAGGACACCTGCAAATACTGAAGAAGAATTAGGGTGGAAAATGCCTCTGCATGCTCAGCACCACAGGACTGAATGAAGGGGGAGACTGAGTCACACAGCTCAATTACCCACTCCCCAGCTCCAGGGACAGCTGTGACTTCACAACCGAAACAAGCACAGATGTGTTTTGCAGTAAGATAGGAAAGGAAAGTTTTCTCATCCAGCTGTGAATCACAGCCATTTTGACTTGAGCTGTGCTTCTGGATAGGGAATTGGACTTTATTTTGCAAACCCGACATATACTCCCTCACCACCATATAGAAAAAAACACTGCTTCATTAACATTTATTTTTACTTTTACTTCAGATCGAAAGCCCTTATCCATCAAAGTCCAACTGACTTCAAGGTACAGCATTTTGTTTAGTGCAGTTGATTAGATAGATTTTCAAAAATATCTGCAAAACATTAAGAAACATTCAGATTGCTGTAGGTAAAACAGAGAACATTTTCTATGGCAACCTGACAAATATGTATTTTTATGTAAAAATTCCTTGTTTGGCTAAAGTGTTAAAATCTGGAGAAAAATGAAGTAATGTAGTGTGACTACTGATATCTGGTAATGAAGAAGAGCAGTTTATGTTAAGAGGTTTCTCTTTAGAAGTATTTTGACTCCTAACATAAATAGCAGTTTGGACAATAAAGAATGCTCCATAATGGTCAAAGCTGATACTGATTTAAAAAAAAAAAAAAAAAAAAAAAAAAAAAAAAAAAAAAAAAAAAAAAAAAAAAAAAAAAAAAAAAAATCTGATATAGACTTATTGGCATAGAAGAAATCCGTTGCTAATTGAAATGCTTAGACTAGGTGCTATTGACATCACTAGATTTGATTTTAAAGTTTTTAAAGATACCTCAGTTCTTTCCTAATTGACTGTTATGCCCAAGTATTTCATTAAATAGAATTTGTAGTTTACTGTCTGTTTTAATGACATATATTAATAATTGTGTCCTGAGAGAAATCAAACAGAGTGAATTAAAAGTCAGGTGCTTTTATGAGAGGTATATATATAAAATTGTGATAAATTCCCAATGTTCTTTCAGATTTTTTTTCAAGGAAACTTAAGAGAGAAAGAAAAGAAGAATCATTTGTTTGCTTAGGGAATATGTTATATGCTTGAGGGAAGAGACAAGGTCTTGCACCTGGGTCAAACTAATGTCTGATGTCAATGCAGACTGGATGGTAAATTTATTACCAGCAGATTTGTGGAGAAGTACTTGGGGATACTGGTAGACAGACAAAAAGTTGGAAATGAGATGGCTTGTAGCCCAGAAATGTATGCTGGACTTTACAAAAAGAAAGTGGCCAGGAGGCAAGGGAGGTGATTCTATCCCTGTGCTCAGCTCCTGTGAGACTCTGGTGTACTGTGTCCAGGTCTGGGCTCATCACCACTGTAAAGACAAGTAAGAGGTTAAAACCTGTGAAAAAGTAGAAAACATGCTTTAAGCTGGAAAAGCTGACTGAAAAAAAATCACTTGAATTCTTGGCACAGTCAACTTCCCTGATTCAGTTTTTTCCACTCCTCAGCACTTGAAACAGTGTGGTTTTGGATGGAGTAAAATGTTACTTAACAGATACAGTAGAGATAATTCTTTACTACTCAAATATGAACTCACATTTTATCATACAACTAATTAGTCTTCTTGCTTGGCTGAAAAAAGATCAGTCAACACATCTGACGTTCAGAAGATAAAGTATTAACAAAAGTAGGGATAAACATGAAATTCTAAATGCAAATGAGTATGTTGGAATAGACAATGAGGTTATATGAAATGTAAAAAATTTGCCAATCCTCAAAGCCACAAGCCCCTAGAGTTTATAATTGAAAACATACTGTCATTAAGCACATTGCTGTTGAAAATTACTCAGTTTGCTCTCCTTAGGCATGCTTTGTTATCTATTTGGTCCTTGCCAATTAATCTGCAAAATCTCATGTTTAAATATCTTTACTTTAGAAAGGTCATCCATAGCAACATTCAGTTGAAAAAAAAAAAAAAAAAAAAAAGAGTTTTCTAGTGCATTTCTCCCTGGACTTTTCAGTTGTTTATTTAACAGCAAAACCTGTCTGAAAGGCCCACACAGGTAAGTGAGATGTAAATTACATCTGCTCAGCTCTAACTCATCCTTTTATTTCCAGAGATAACTGAAAACAGGGAACCCAAAACCTCTGGACTCCCTCTGTCCAGCCTCTGAGGGTTTAGATACGTACAGAAAGGAAATGAAGCAGCTTGAATAAACTTAATTTATATTTGTGTAAAATGGTTAGGATGATAGTAACCCAGATAATAAGATATAATTGGCTTCAGACACAGAGAGAATCAAAGCTGTTGGCCTAGGGTTATGTGAATGATGAGACCATTGGCAGCTTGTGTGGACCATCTAAATTAGAAAGCAAGTTAAAATGATAGTTATTTTAGAGGGCGATATCTGACATTGTGCTTGACCCAGTGGGACCATTATTTGTAGGAGCTGGACTTCCAAAGGTTTTAAGCAGTCAAACCTAGACCTCCAGCTCCTTTGGGTATATGGTATCTATTACAGCTGGCCCAACGGAACATGATCCTGGGCAACGATCATGTCCCCTTAGCATGATCCTGCTTGAGTAGGGGTTGGACAAGATGACTTCCAGAGGTCCCTTCCAACCACAAACCTACTGCATTCCTGTGATTTCAGATGGTTAGGTTGCAATGAATCACAACTTTTCCACTTCCTGAACGAGTAAACAGCAATCTCCCAAAAAGCATCCCCACTACATCCTCTTCCACTTATTCATTTCAAGGAAAACAGTTAGCTAGTTGTTTTCTGAGAAGCTCATTTATTTATTGATACACTGGACCTACTTGGAGCAAGAAGAAAGGGATTGACTAAGGAAGGCAGAGATGACTCATACAAGAATCCCAAAGGGGCTGAGCTGGACTGTATCTATGTCCATCTTGCTGAAATATAGACTGCTGTGGACATCCAGGCAGAAATCTGAGTACCTATAGAATTAATTAGGCACCTTAAGAACTGCACATTTTCAATCAAGTGAAAAAAAGACATAGCTCCTCTGGCTAGGTATTCAGCTAATCAAAATTAGAGTTACCAGGATGATAAAATAAAATTAATTTTTTATCTACCATTTTTAAAGATTTGAAGTATAACTAATTAAGTTAAAATTCCATGACAAATAGGTCATTTGAAGTAATTTCTGGGAAAAACTTGAACAACATCAGAAACACATGCTGCCTATTAGTTATCATTGTCGAAAGACCACATTTTTCTCTTGATGTCAGAAAATCTTTACTTCTTCTATATCTTTAGATGATCACCCCTCATACCCAACAACCTAATTCTGTAAATAGAGAACTGAAATATCTGGGTTAATTGATGTTAAATACGAGGCAGCATTTTTATCAACACATGACAAAGTCTCTTTAGCATGTTTTTATTACCATGTACTACTCTCTGTAAATTTTCTGCCGACTAACTCAGCAGATGAAAAGTAACTTTTAAACTCTGGTCTGGTTCTACAATCCAAAGTACAGTTTGAGAGATCCATAAAACATCTAAATCTTGGACTGGCTGCAGGAATCAGTCACATATTCCACTTCCACCTAAAACTAGTGGCATGTATCAATGCCTTGAAATTAGCTTGCTTGAGGATGTCCCTCATGAAGGAAAATATGATAGAAGTTTGGAAAAAGAATAAAAATATTTGAAGGAAATACCAAGTATTCATTTCAATTAATAGAACTAATAATAAAGTCCAAGAACTCCTTGTGTGCAAGACTTTACATCCTCAAAGATGTTTCTAGACTATGGAATATTCTATAGAAGTATATTTGGAAAAAAAAATAACTACAGAGAAAAAGCATTTAGCAGATCAAATGTTTAAGAACTTCACTCTGGTTGCACATGAGCCTTTTCTCATTTATACACTTCATTTTCTTCAAAGTATCCTGAGTCACTTCCTTTCCAGCCTGCAATCAAAGTAGGCTCCTGCACTTTCTGTTGATATCTCCTGGGGCTATTTCCTTTCAGCTTGGTAGAAATAAATTTATTATGCCTTATAAAAACTCCTAATAAGTAACCCTCAATAATGGGTAATTTGTTTGAATCAACAACTAAGTTCTCTACTGCAGATTTTCATAGGATTATTTGGAATACTATCATGAAGGTAAACTATGACAGGCATGACCTTGCAAAGGTGCAAGTCTATCCCAGATCCACTAATGCTGTCAATAAACAGTGGGGGACTTTAAGACCTTTTAATTCACCTTTCCTCAAAGCTTGTAGGTTATAGAAACCACTTTGAACTTAACCTTACAGAAACCACTTTGAACTTAACCGTATTGAATACTAAGAATAAAAATCACATCCCCTTGAACAAACTTCTGATCAATTTAAAACTCAGAATTAACCATAATGCATTCCTGTTAACTACAATTTAAATTTATGGAAAAATTCTGAAGCTTCAAGAGCCAAAAATTAAATATATTTTTCTTTAAATTTACCTATGATTATGCAGGTATAATCTTTAACTAAAAATTTACCATTACTTTTAGCAATATATTGGTTTAGATTGCAATAATTACTGATTACTCTTTCCTGCAGCACTGCAACATTATAATTTTCTTTTTATTATTATTATTATTGTAATAAAAATACTGATCTCTGGAAAATCGATTTCAATTTTTTTCAATTCTATTGAAAATTATAACCAATTTTTTTTTTTATAATCCAGCTGACAGTACTAATGAAAATTTCAAATGGAATGAAAGTATAAGTAGACAAGACTGTGATGATTAGACTCCATCAGAAGGTCCAGTGTGGATTCATGGGAGTTGTGTGTATAGAAAAAAGCTGCATGTTATTACCTAAATTGTGTTTAAACTATAGATATTGAAAAACCTTACAGAACCTGGCAGGTTTGTAATGGCATCATGTATGTGTGTATATTGTAATAATTAACAGTAACATTCTTTGCATCAATATTGATAATATTCTACAAGAAACCAAGTACAGTTCTTTAGCTTCCCTTTGGCATTAGGCAGTGATGTATCTCTCCATCTTGTTGGCCACAGCGTGGAAGTTCCAGGTGAGCCTCCTCTGGCGAATATTTTGTAACCTGTGAATTGAAGTGGTTAAAAAATCTTCTTTGATTTGCTTTAGAGGTTGGTGCTGGGATTTCAGCACAAGGAAGCTAATTTGAAGAAGAGATCCATAATCAGGAAATGTTGATGAGTCATGTTAATTACATCCAGAATGAATGAATGAATGAACTTGGCAATCAGTCAGGGCTGAAGACTTTCCAACACATGTTCACAAACCAACTTTCCATGGGAGTCATTAAACTATTTTACAGAATTAGAGACCCAATTTGTCTCAATGACAGTAATGATGCCAGCTCAAAGACTTCACAAAAAGATCCTACAACAAAGTTGAAAATTTAATCTTTAAAAAAAAAAAAAAATGCATTCTTAACTGCACTGGAGTTAATTCTGTCCAGTACAATTTCTCATGCTCTAAAATAGAGCCTGGTGAGGTCCTGACTAATAGCTGTCAAGCATCAGGTGGCAATATCACTTATCCTGATTCCTTGAGGAAGAAGAGAGGACACTGAACATATCAGAATTGCCAAAAGTACTTTAATGTAGGATCCTGTGTTTTTCCAATTCCCTGACCTGCTGTGTGCAGAGGATTGCAACATTGACTTTCACTAGATAAGTTAAGGCTCAGTTCAGGTTTATTTTCTGCCCTAACTTCATTCTCAATTCCTGCTGTTCAACCGGCATGGAAGAGGAACTGTATCACGAAGGGGGCCAGCACAGACTACTTTGCTCTTCAAAATGAATTTTAAGAATGAAGCTGAAATAACTCTGCTCTGAATACAAGAAGAGGAGGAATATAAGGGCAGAAGAGAAGAGCAGAAATGCAGATAAGCTGCCTTAAAGGACATACTAATATCTCCAGAGCAATACTTCATTGTACCTTTTTATCCAGACATTAGCTATATCTCAGCTCAGGTTTTGTAATTTTTCCCCACTGATTTTTTTACTCTTTCTTAAGAGATAAGAATATCTGGAATTCTCTTTGGGTTTTTTGCTCTATAAAGCTATCTTTTTAAAGATTCCAGCAAGTTATTACATACTATTTGAAATATGCCACTGAAAATGATTTTTTTTTAGATTAAGAGATTGCTAAGACCTATCCTTAAGCCTTTTTTCAACGTTTTAGTAAGATTTCTTGCCATAGTTCAGTAATATTAACTAAAACCAGATTATACACTTCAATCTATATATTTTCTAGGTATTTTTATATATAGCAATAAAGTCACTCATTAAGACTGTGTCTTTCAGCTTTGAAGACTGAATGTAGTTCAAAATATTAGTCACTGGCAATTCTGCCACACCCAAACCCATAAATGTGATACTCAGATTTTGGTCCCAAAAGGAATATTTCTGGATTCAATATTGTAAACTAAGATTAATTTAAAAGGGTTTTTGAGTCTTAGGCTGCAGTTCAGTGTATTAAAAATAAGATATTCCCTAAAGAGCATCTGGGACCAGCTGCTTCAAAGTTAATGAAAAATTTATATTCTCTTCATCTGCACAATTTTCCTACTTCTTTTAGAGAACACATTTCAAATACTAAAATAAGAAACATCTCTACATCAAAAGCTGTAATTCTTCCAAGGCAGGAGAGGAGTGGCACAGATACCGGTGACCCATATCAAAGAATCACAGATTGGTTTGGGTTGGAAGGGAGCTTAAAGAACATATAATTCTAAACCTGCTACCATAGGGCATCCAGAACTTCTCTGTGGGTTTTGGTCTTAAAGAGCTATGTACAGGTTAATTAAAATTTTCAATATCTGAACCTGTTTTTCTTTTCTAAGTGTAGAAAATAGAGAAGAGGTTACAGAACCTGTAAAGAGCCAGCAAACATCCTGCTTTAGCTGGTGAAAACATCCTGCTTCATTTTAGAAATATTTCAAATTGCAAAAGATTATTCAGAGTCAAAAATTGTCTGGCCAAATGTCAGGTAAGCAGAGTCCTTCTCTAATGCTAAAATTAACCCCAAACCCCCAAGAAAAAGTCCCCCCAAAAAAGGCCTAAATTTGCACATGCACAGCAATACAGAAAATTTTCCCTGTTCATTCTAGAATGTGAGTGGAGTATGAAGGCTGTAAATACAGCTATTAGCATCTGAGGCTGAGATTATATGTACTCATATATATATACACACACACACATATGGAGAATCTCAGAATTACAGAATATGCTGAGTTGGAGGAGACCCATCAGGATTATCGGGTCCAATTCCTGCCCTGTTCAGGACAACTACCAGAGTCACACCATGTGCTTGAGAGAGTTGTCCAAATACTTTTGAACTCTGTCAGGCTTGGTGCTGTGACCACTTCCCTGGGGAGCCTGTTCCAGGGCCCAGCCACCACCTGGGTGAAAAACCTTTTTCTAATATCCAACCTAAACCTCCTCTGACACAGCTTCAAGCCATTTCCTTGGGCATATACACATACACTTATATACACAAAGTCATGATAGAAAGTAAATCAAAGATTATATAAATCTAAAAGGCACCTTGAAAGAGCAAACCCTTTTTTGGTATTTTTTATTTCATAGCTGTAATCTTGACAGAATCTCTCTACAACAGGATGCCATCACATGCTGTTTTCCACTCTTGGAATTGATTCTCTGTCTTCCCAGAGAAGAGAAATTTTTTCTGCTCTATTAAGAAAACTTACTTCAAAGACAAAATGTAACGTCAATCTGCAAGTACTTAATGGAAGCGTTAATGGATATGCAACCCCTCTGTAGCTGTAAATCATGAGTGGATTCACTACCCAAAGACAGAAAATACGGGGTTATTCTATCAAATATACATACTGTAAAGTGAAGCAAATGCAAGTAATCCACAGGATGTCTGCCTCACCATCAGAGAAATACCTGAGTGGAATATGGCTCAATTTACTTCTTCAGGAGGAAGACAGCATCCTCTGGAAAAACAATGACAGGATTTGCAATTGCAGACAATAGCAACACAGAGCTCACCGGCCCTGACTTCCCTGCTGAGGCACTCTAAAGGAACCTGAAGCATTTTAGTGCTATTCAGGTCAGTTTTTCATTTCTGTTAGCCTCAGTAAAGACTCCGTTCCAATTGACATCCACTAAAGTTCTATAGAATCTTTCAAGATATTATGTAAAAAACACAATACAGATGGCCATTTAGTAGTCCAAAAATTTCACAAAGCCTATAAATAAATTTAAATGCATTGCTTGCAAATAATTTTCACTTAACCTAGTATTTGTAACATAATACAATGTATTATGTCCTTAAAAAAATCTTTAATAGACAAGATTGGAGGCATAGAAATAAATCTACTTTTCACTGTATTTTACAGTAAGGGCATTTATTTCCATTAGCACAATAAAACTTTTAAGATTGGAATTATACTATTTATATCTATAACAAGTTCAAGAGAACAATTCACCTGCAAGAATGATGACTTGTAGTGACAAACTCTAGAGGTCAGTGTAAGTCATTCCTTTTCTACATTCAGGCTTTGACTTTCCTGCTCAATAAACAGGTCTAGTAAGGATGTTAATAAGGACTGTATCACTTATTAGCACTATCCCTCAGCTATGAATAACTCCTTCTATAGACTGTACACAGCCACTGTGGTAACAGAATTCTTCTCACACCTAACCTGAACAGGATTCAATCCAGTGATAGTGAAGTGAAAGGTGCCAGCCTCACTTATTCAAGCCTTCAGTTCTGTTAAATATAATTTGAAAAAAAAAAAATTCTGTGACATTTTTAAACACTATATTGAGTCATACTTTAAAGAAACATTGCACCTAGGACTGTTGATTATTTTCTTAACTCGCTAATTTCATCACGTTTCTGAATATCTAAGAATTAAATTTCTTTCACCTCACTAATGAGGTCTGCTGGTGGAGTTTCACAGCAGGGGAAAGATCAATGTGTCACTGGGAAAAGGTCAGCACAAGAAACATTTTTCCTCAGCAATAGAGAATAAGGAATTTCCTCCTATATGATTTCTTCCCATCAGGTGGCAAACACTTTGAATACTGTTGAGTGCTGTAAATGCATTCAGACACTTTTGGGCAGCAACTGGCCTCAATACTCACTACCAGCCATAACAAATAGTGTATAAAACCACCATTACATCAGACTGCATTAGGTTTGCAAATAGTTCTGTTTTTCACTTTCAAATTATGTCCTACACAAAGATTTTATTAACATTAAGCTATCAAATAAGAATCCTACATGTATATACTTTTACATTTTTCATTAGGGTTTTTTTTGGGGGGGACAGCAGAACTTAGAGCATTAGCAGAATGTAGCACAGCAGTTAATAAGGACAAGGACTGTGTCCTGCTTTGTTCTCATGGATGAAAGACATTTCATAACTGAGTGCCAGAGTACCACAGTTGGCACAAACACTGGAGATATCCCACAACAGGGTACCTTCAAAGAAGTAAAGTAATTGATAGCAATTTTTGCATTCATGAACAGGCCCTTCATTACAGTCTTGATCTGGGCATTGTGGTCAGGAATCTGCAATAGTAGCTGTAACACTGCAATCAACAGAAGAAAAATTATGTCAAGGAATGTCACATCTTCATGTTCTGCAACACAACAGGTGGTTGCTAGCCCAGCTTTTCCACTGGAGAAGATCAGGACTATTCAGACCAGTAAGCACATCTGTTTCAGTATGCAGCTGCTACGCCTTCAATTGCAGCATAATGAGATTCCTAAAATGTTTGGTACAGGATGCATTTCTGATCTTTAGTGTCATTATACACGTCTGGTATGTTGCTCCCAGCTTAAAAATGTTAAGAACAGCTGCGCTGATGAAAAGCTCGTTGAAAACCTACTGGTGTTGCTGTCACATAAAAAAGGCGCTGAGCTGTGAATATTCTGACTTCTCTAATGTCTATCTTTAAACCTGGTGTTCACACATTTTTTAGCACAAAAATATTGATACAAAAATTAATTCTTTATCTTCCTCCTTCTTTTAGAATACAGGGTGTTGAGTAAAGCATCTGAGTTTCTAGTTATAGAGAAACTGTCAGATAAAAAGAATTCTTCAAATTACACAGACAAATAACAAGATTCACCTGAAAGATGAAATCACACAATTAAAAGTAGACACGAGCTTAAGAAAGGGAGTGTTTGACCTGAAACAACCTGTCAGTGTAAATATTCCAATCTTTCTTGAGGTATTCAGTTCAAGATGGATTCCTTTCTAAAATAAACTATGCCAAAAACAAACCAACCAAACCAACCAAAAAAACCCCACAAAACCACCACAACTTTGTACTGGATGAAACAATTATGGCCTGCAATGATGAAACTCTACTATTTGGTCATTTTATTTATAGTTTTACAGAGTAAGAGTAGTGTAAAATTCTCAAAATATACTAAAACGATCACTAAAATTATATTCTAGGGAGATTTGCTTATAAAATCCCTTAGGTAGCTCAGACATTCTTAATAGGTTTCTAACTTTATTCTCAAACTAATTTTAAAAATGCAGGCCATGGTTGTGCTATATCTGTACATACGTGTAAGGGCAAAGGCCTAAGACATAAGTGTTTGAGTGTTTTGTGCAAAATAGTATCAGAAAAAAATCTTGAAGCATGAGAAACACCTTTGCATTGTGTTTATTCAGACAAATCATAAGTAAAGAGCATTTTTTTAAAAAATCTTTGCACTAGGAAAATATTTTGGGATTGAAAATAAGCAAGGAATATGCCCAAGGTAATTTTCTGAAAAAGTAAGTGAAAATCTGCAAAAAAGTAATTTGATGAGTAACATTTAAAGTTACTGTTAAATCTGGTAAATGCTGATATTGGAAGTGATCACATCTTTGTAAACTAATGATCTGTTATCAGTAGAAAGCTTGATGCATAATCTAATTTTTACTAATGTGCTAAAACAAATAAATTTTTTATTACCTCTTCATTTCCTACATCACAATGGCATATATTTGATCTGTGGAATTATTTATAGTTACCAATATTTTATAGGCTAATATGGCATTGATATATTTTAAAATTCTGGAATATACTACTTTCTAAATAAAATCTAAGAAAAAACTTTGTAAGAAGATCTGCCAATTCAAAATTATGACTCCTCTCTGCTTTTCAATCTAATTCTTGAAATTTTATGATGAAACAAATTTTTATCTACTTCTTAAACTGCCTAAAGCATTTCCGTTCAGAAAAAGTAAAGAAGCTAAACCTAGTAATGCCTAGCTGGTGTGAAGTTCACCTATCATCCCCCCACTCTAAGGGCAGCACAACATGCGTGAATTATCCAGGAAAAATGAACTCCCAGACACCGACAGAGTTTGGACAATACATCAGCATATCATCAATCAATCAGCACAAGACAGTGCAACGAAGCCCCAGTAAAATTAAACCAAGTAAGGCAAAAATGTACTCTTAGTTCCTTTTCTGGAACAGTCTCAATGTTCATTTTAAGTGGGATGAAAGGATATGAATAAATAAATAAAATGAAGAATACCTTTTTGCATACCTACAAACAGCAGTACGCTGTCTAAAATGAGCCAGGAGGTCCAATTTTGGTATGGAATACCTGCCATTTTATAATATTTTTCTCTCTCTTGCTCTCTCTCTCTATCTATCTAATCTATCTATCTAATCTATCTATCCATCTATCTATCCATCTCAGTAATATCCAGGCTTCTTTGGAGGTTGTTTGGTTTTGTGCTGCTTTGTTGTATTATTTTTTTAGCATAGGAGACCTAAATTTTGGGAGTTGAAGATTAAAAGGAAAGTGTCTATTCAGTAAATAGTCAATAGGCTTTGCCTTTTTAAAAGTTATTTCAACTTGATAAGTTGCTTCTACTGAACAGTTTATAAATATATCCCACTAATTCAGAGTTCTGAAATAACATATCCAAGACCTTAAGAAAAAGACCATTATCTTATTCACTTGCAAAATCTTATCTTTGTTGTCAGGTAAATGACTTCCATAATTTTTGTTTCTGGAAGAGAATTTCCTCTTCATTGATGATTTTTTTTGTCCCCCTATCCCATCCTGGAAGTTTATCATTCTGACCCTAACAATTTATAGTTAGATAAATCTTTTAGTTCCTCTCCCCTCACACCCCAGTAAATAAATGGAACAGAAAATGAGATCATTCATCACAGTGAGATAAAACCAACAAATTGACTGAAGAAATTAAACTCAGTTTCTTAGTAAACTTAGAGCATTTTTACATCCTATGGCCTTAAGTACTATGATAATGTTAAAGGTGCATAAACCTCTTAAATTTTTGTTTGTTTGTTTTTGGTTTTGTTTTTGTTTTAAATATCTGGAGGAGAGATAATGCCAGGGCAGAGCTGATTTGCAGGGAAGAAAAGCAATAAAAAATTGGAATCTACTCAGGATTTCTCTGTCTGAACACAATAGATTGTTTTATCATCTCTTTTACAAATTCCCATTTAATTGCTGTGTGTATTTTATGGCAACATTTGCAAGGAGACCATGGGCTTTTCTTTGAGCAAAGAAAAACTGAAGAATGACTACACAAAACAGTTCTGGACAGAGGATTTTTTTTCTGTCTATAGATTAGAGTTGTGAAAAGAACAATTCATGCAGTTATTAATGAGCTTTGGGATTTGTTCTTTGTCAGACTTTGGAGAAAAAAAATTGCATGTTTCCATTATTTTAGCAGTAATCTCTTCCTGCAGTATTCCAGTCCCACAGAGCATTTCAAAAACTTGTACAGTTAATGGTGACAGTCTGACAGACACAAGGAGCTCAGGAAAGAGCCACTTATGCTGAAAGGTGTATTACAAAAAGCAGTAGATCATTCTATTAAGATAAATAACTTGGCCCCAATTTCAGAACCAATGTAAACATGAACATATGAAATTAGAAAACATCCAGACAGTTAAATAGAAAAAATTAACAAGATTGTTGAAAAGAAATACTATTTTATTTTTCTTTCAAAAAATTAGACTCAATTGGGTTAGCAAAGTCAGCCCCAAGACATTTTTTATATGAAAGTGTAAAGCTTTTGGATTCTTACAGTTTCCGAGATTGGACATAGAATTTCATGGAAGATAAAACTTTTGTTAGCTTTGCAAAGCAAAGGTACTAATAGCTATTCATTGTCAAGTTGCAGCATTTACTTTCCTTTTTCTATTGATCCACTATTTTACTGAAAGTTATACACCTTTAATGAAGTTATTTTCAAGTCATGTCCCTACAGAAGATATTACGCATGACTTATATTTACACCCTGGAGCTACTGGGCCTCTCGTCCCTGTCATCCCTTTCTGAACAACCAACTGCCTATTTCCATGCAGAATGTACCAAATCCAATAAAAAAATTGCTGTAGTTTTGCTTCTTTTATGGGTTAACACAAAAGTATACTATGCAGTAGAGATTCTGCACCCCTATACTGTGAGATCTCACTTTAGATGTGAACTGCTGAAATCTTCAATTTTGTTCCAGTAAAAACCGGACTGAACAAACTTTCTGTTCTCTTTCATGCAAATACTTATTTTGTTTTGAAGGGGAGGAAGGAGAAAATGAAATATGTAAATTATCTCCATGAGTTTCAGGGATGGTCATACTGGCAGCCACTGGTGTGGGTGCAGAGGGGGACTCACTCTCCAGTCACTGCAAGGCCACATCCCCTTTTGTGACCCTTTAGATCAGTCTGACAGGCACAGCGCCCTGTGCACTTGTATAGGAGGCTCCTGTCCCTGATGAGAACCACAGGGATGACTCTCATAACCTTTGGATGCACAGCTAAAGAAATCCTAAGCTAAACCACCTTCTTTGAACCGACCTGCCTCTGTCTGCTGGCAGCTCTGCCTCACCCATCACCCCCTCCCTGCAGCAGCTCTCCGGCACGGCACGGCCTTCCTGCGAGGCTCCCCGGCTGGGACCGGGATGCAGCTGCCCTTACCTGGAGCGAACACCATGGTGCCGCCCGAGCGGCACGACTCAGCACCTCGGACAGCTCCCAGCCCCGCGGGGATCAGCACCACGGAGAGCGCCCGGCCCTGCTGGATCAGCACCTCGGACAGCGCCCGGCCCTGCGAGATGAGCACCACGGCCAGCGCCCGTCCCGCCGGGCTCAGCACCACGGACAGCGCCCGGCCCCGCACGGCGGCGGAGGCGGCCGCGGTCCCTCCCTCCACAATGCGGCGGGGCGGGGAGGGGGCCGGGGCGCCCGCACGGACACACACACACACACACACACACACACACACACACACACACACACACACACTCATACACACTGTCTCTCTCTCTCTCTACCACGGAACCATCACTGCCACAACTCCTTACCCTGCAGTGGCAGCCGGGGGAAGAGCAAAAAGGAGAAAGACAATAGTGATCTGCCCGGCAGGGAGACTGGCTAATTGCTCCTAATTACCTCTCGACAACAGTCCCGCTGCCTGACATTTTGGGGTGTGCTGCTTTCACTGCAAGCTGACAGCACTGGTAATAGGCTCCAGTGACACCGTACTTTGTCACAGCATTTTCGCATCCAAAAGCTAAAATGCTGAGGAATTTATACTCTGATTTCACAGGCCCGTTAGCCCAGCTGTACCCAACAGCAGCACTTCAAGAGGCAACATGAATATTTTGGCATATAAGAGATGACATGAAGGCAAAACAGTAAAGAAAATAATGAATAGTAATAAAATAAAGATGATGAGGGTCAGCAGCAGAAGGCTACTTAAAATTCGTTTCAGATTTAATTTACTTTTGTTTGTACAACCTATAGTCAGATTTCCTGTGGACTTTGAACTTCTACAGCAGAAGGGAGAAACACACAGCCAGATGGAACAAGGTTTAAAAAACTAACTCTCCTCTTTAAGCCTAACTTGCAAGAGGGATTTTGAAAAACACTATCAGTGCAAATCATAGAAAGTATATTTAAAAAACCCCCAAAACCATAAATGTTTGCATCTAAATGTTTGCAATATGCAATATATTTTCCAATCCCATTTTCATAACCTAAGATATTACTACAAGCTTATTTCATTCTTTTCGTAGTCAAGCATTTCACAAACACATAATTCCCCAACTAACCTGGGATACTTGAAGTCTCAAAATAAGGCCTTATTCTTAAAATACAGGTACAGAAAACCACTGATGTCCTTAAATAATATTGCTTATATACTTCAGCAAGAACTCAAGAGTGGCATCACTGTCAAAGTCAAACTAATCACCTGGTGGTAGGTTTTTGGTGGGTGGTTTGGTTGGGTTTTTTGGGGTTTTTTTGATAGTGTGTAACATCATTTCTCCTTGGGAATTCCTCCCAGATTTATCTTCACTTACCATTTCTAGTATCCAGTTTCTGGATATTTCTTTTATTCCTCTTAGTAATCTCAGCTTCTTTATTGCTATTTGTTTCTTTCTTCTGCCTCTTGTATTTCAGGGATTCAGTTTCATTTCTCTCAAATGGCAACAGAATGAACAAACATAAACATACCCTTGGTTGCTCAGGAATAGTGTTCCCTTTAAGAACGTGACTTCAAAAATCTCTATTCTAACCTTTCCACACCTATCATTACCCTCATTCACCTTAAGTATGGGAAATAGCAGGGTACCTAACAACTGTATTAAAAGAATTTCTAGAAAAAATGTCCCAAACAAAATACAGAAATTAATGCAGTCAGTGATATTCAGCATTCTTAAGAGAAAGGTGAACAATACCCCATAATCTTTAGAAAACCATGACTGATCCATAATTTGGAAAGACTGCAAGAAAACTTACATTGGTAGTTTTATGATATATCCATTACATGGCCCTTAATGCTTGATTTGTGTGTTCAAGGGAGAGTTGTCCATCATAAAAACCAGGTATTAAAGCACTTCTCAAAAAAAAAAAAAAAAAAAAATCTATTAGACACATTTCTACTACATACATTCTCTAAAGAAATTATATCAATGTCTCTATGGGATTGTGTTTTGAGATGGTGGAGCGGTTTGATAAAATATTTTCATAACAACAAATATGATTAAATGATATCAAAGTCTGTAAGTAAACAGCAAAATTCTAGGTGGATATATGCAACTTGGTTAATGAACCTACACCATTTTGCTGAAAGAATACAGTTCATTAACAATAATGTTAATGAACATACTTTCTTTAACTGGTATCTCTATTTAAACTGCTAAATAATTCAATTTCAGTCATATTTTATTCTAGAGTTTTCAGTTTTCTTGCTCAAACTAAAAGTCAACAGCAAGTAATGTTTTCTGCTAGAGAAAAATATATTATCAAAAAGTTTTTTGAGCTTCTTTTTGTCATAAAGTTAATTTCTGGATTTTGGATTGGTTCACAAGTAAAAATGCACCCAAAAACTCACTGAAATAACTGCACAGGACAGAGATCTATAGTGAACTGTCACCTCAAAAAGAGTGTGCAGTTAATGCAGTACAACAGCCAAAACAAAGAGTGCACTACTATTTTTTCTTCATTCAACCTCAGATAAGAGGAAAACAACACTAGTTATGCCCACTTATTTAAAAAAAAAATCCCTTGAGAATGAAACATATTGGTAAAAGGGAGGTTATATCATTAAAACAAAATACATCTAAAGATGTTCCATCAACATGTATGAAATAGGAAGCATAAAACCACAAAAACATCTATATATATTTTTATGAGTAATTATACAGTCCCTGTCTTGCGCATAATTTAAACTCCTAATGTTTCAGTGAGGAATTACTGATTTCCATATAACATTAGTGGATGTAAAAATTCTTTGGTACATATCTTCAAATACCTATTTGAAGAGGTCTTGGCTTACTTATAAAGTACTTTGTTAAAAACGTTAATACTTTTTTAACAGCTAACATTTTTAGACAGTTACAAAAATCATGTTGACTGATGTCACTTTAAATCATCCATGCTATTCATAATTCTGTGGCTTTAGATCTGAAGGAAGCCCTTTATTCTAATGGAGCTGAGAACAACTACTTGGTCACATGGGTTCAGAAGCTTAGTAAACATCTATTCGGGAAGGAGCCCTTTCCGCCTGGCGATGTGCAAGGTTCCAGTGTCTTGTTAACAAGAACGTACAGCTAACATTTTACAGGTAGTATTTTAAACTCTTTTTTGAAAGAATCATTCAGAACTAATCACCTAAACAAAAATTAACACATGTCAAAAAATTAATATAAAGAGATAATCAAGATTTCATATACTTTACATCAAATGCCGGTATTATATTTTGTAAATTTTTTTGCCACAACTTTGAGAACTAGTTATCTCTGAGCCTTTTTTTCTTTATTTCCTCTCATGCTTACACATTAATAATCACATCTAGCTTTTTGAGAGGGAAAACTGGAAAAGTAATATGATTTGGAAACTGCTTGAACTATTTGATGTCTTTTGCTAAATTGGCTAAGATCATAATGGTCTTCAAAAAGTGATAACAGTCACTGTAATCTTATGGTTAAGCTTAACATTAAAATCTTTACTAGCCAAGATGCAATATATTACATCTGAAACTGCAAGGAAGCTATTTAGAGGAAATTGTGACTGATATCAAGAAATATCTAAACATTAGATGAGTATGTGAAATCTGTACGGCAGGGATCGTAATAGTCAGGATACTAGATTCAGAACTTTAACATTAAATACCTCTCCAATTAATATACCTCTAACAGAAAGAAGGAGAGAATAAAGAGAGAAGTTAGAAAAGAAAAATAAAAATAGACACAAGTGCCATTCTTGTGGGAAAAAAAAAAAAAAAAAAAAAAATGAAAAGCGAGTTACCTTTCCATGAATGCTTCAGAAGAATAGTGGTGCACAGATTTCCAGCAGCCCAAGAGATGACATCATGAAAACCAGAAGCAAGAATATGCAACATTTCCCAAGACAGTAAAAAGTGAATACCATTAAAGGTAACTGTGGCCAATCGTATTTTAATTCATTGGTCTATTAATTTTTCTTAATTAATGTGATAAACTACATAGTAGTCCAGGGCTGTGATTTACAAATATGAATAAATTTTAGACAGAGTCTAGGAGAAATAGCTGTACAGTTTTGTGGTGTTTTTCTGTTTTGTTTATTGGGGATCTTTAAAGTATCATGACGAGGCATCCACCCCAGGACTTCTCACAGCCTGTAAAGATATCCCAAAACACCCATGTCCATCTGGGTAATATTTCTAAATGTTTATACTGTCACCCTCACAACATCTGAATGCCTTGCACCCATTAATGATTATCCTCCAACAGTCCCATAAAAGTAAATTGGTATCTTTCTGTTATAGATAGGAGTCAATATAAGAGAAGTTGAACCCAAAACAAAAGCCAATCAACAAGAAACAAAGACCTAGATAAACTCAGGGGGTTTAAATAAAAGATTCAACGACTAACCTAAAATATTACTACATACACAACCATGCAGTGGAGCCAAAGTAATTGCTGTTCCCACCTGCCACACCTCTGCTGGTTGTCAGCCCCTTCACTAAGAGAGATAAATGAGTCACAGTCAAAAATTTAGACTCAGGAATTCTTTTCTACAGCAAGGAATTCAGTCCAGTCAAGTCCTTGGCTAGTGACTTTGGATCTCGCAGAGACACTGTGAAATATAGACAGAGGTTTTAAAGGACCTCACACATAAACTACTGTCTCCTGACACGGACCTGGCTGCACCATGCTGCACCATACTGAAAATGCATAGGATAAGTCGGAAGTCTCCTTCAAGTGTAATGCTCATCTTCAAACCTTTTCTGTTCCTATCAGCACAACATTCATTACACTAAAAATGAATATTTTTGTACATGGCTTTCTCTTTTCTCTAAAAACCCTTTTAAGACTGATCATCCCAGAGCTTATTGGTGTGTGTAACTTGACACACACGTCATAAAATAAAGCCTTTTTCTCAAGTTTTCAAGAAGCTTAAATGGAGAGAAGCATTTATGACCCTTTGCAGAACAGCGAGCCAATGAGCTAAGGAGAAGAAAAGTCAGCTTTAGAATTAATGAAGATTTCCAAACTTGGGAAAAAACCATTAATAGACTCCTCAATCAGTCAGTAACATATTTTGATAAAAGTAAACTTAAATATTAAACATTAAACCACATGCTTAATTTAATGCTTAAAGAAAAGAAAAAAGGTCTGTAAAATGTAAATACCAAAATCATAATTTGAATGAGCTACTAAATAGCTTAGATTGTTCAAGAACTGAGAATGGAGAAAGTATACTGAATTACAGCAATAAGAAATACAAATGGTAAATACACAATGCAGCTTCCTAACTTGTCCTATGAAGTCGAAAGAATGGGGATTTCATCTTGCCTGGCTAAAAATTAAGCAATGTGGAGAAATAAAAAAATATATGAACTTTAAATTAAGTTTGAAAACATTAACTTTGACACAAAAGAAAGGATTTAAAACAGTAGAGTTCTAAAACTTTAAATTAGGTTAGCAAGATTCTCAGACCATAATCCATGTCCATCTGGAAAGCATCTATAATAGGACAATCTTATGCTGGTAGATTTTATCACATCCATCAAATCAGAGCTCCCATCTGACTCCATTTAATCTGTCCTTGAAACAATGGGAGATCTACAAGAAAGTCACACGAACTGATAAAAGGTAATTGCTGAAGTGGAAAAAATGAAACCTATACTTCATATTGAAAACACCAACTAAGACTCTTAAAATGGGTAATTGTTCACTTCAATTAAACATTTGTGTTTAACATACCTCTGTTTATGATGTCAGCAATGACATTTTAAAGTAAGCATTTCTCATGTATTTCAGGGTTGGGTTTTTTTGTGCAGACTAAACTGCAAAGCTCGAGCATAAGCAAACCTGTCAGGCTCTTTAAAAACTGTAAGTTTTAATTGTTACTATATGTAGAGTTGTAAATAACTGTCAGTCTAGTAACCAAGTCCACTTATGTTCAGACCTTTAACTCCTCTGAAATACAAAAGGGTAGAGCTGCTCCTTCCTACTTTCCAAATGGAAATTCTTTGCCCTTATTTGATCTCAGATAAAAAAATCCAGAAACACAAATAGAATATTTGTAAAATGCAAATATTTTTAAAAATAAGCTCTTTCCAATGCAAGCAGTCAAAGAGATCTTATTGCTTTCCAGGAGTATAAGATTTCCTGTACAGCCCTGAAAAGTTAAAGACTGAAAGTTTACACCAGCATTACAAATTTTATGTCTCCAAATCCTGGTATAAGTTCTATTTTATACTTTAAGAGCAAGAATATAGGGACCATGCTTGCTATAAGAGTTACTGGAAAATTTGGAAGAATTAGTAAAATTTCAAAATCAGTAACAGCTGTAATAAGGCACCTTGTAAAAAGGAAATGTTCACATGCTATTACTTCAAATGGGAAAAAAAAATTCTTTTTAAAAGCATAGAGAACCATGAGAAATATCAGCAAACAGAATTAATTCCCAGGGAAGATATTTACACTGAAAAAGGCAACTCTTAACAAGGAATGTCTTCTGGGGCCTCCGCTACACAACACAAGAATTACATATAAAAGTCATTAATGTCAAGTACCAAGTGGAAATGTAAAAAACCTACCATTTTTATATCCAGGCCTTTAAACAGATTCATATTTATAGATAGAAATAAATCAAAATCATTCATTTGAAAATTTTAAGTTTGCCATAGAACCCTAAACTCTAAAGGTAGAAAATTAAATTATGATAAAAACAGTCTAGCTAACATCATCTAACAAAATACAGAATCTATCCCTATACCTTGAATATATATTATCTGCCTTAACTAAAAAGAGTGATTATTTTCTTTACCCAGCATGGCATCTAAAACAGATCTAAAATAGATGTAAATAACTATGAAGAGAATATTGTTTACTTCTAATACTTGCAAGGATTAACTTATGTTGAAAAAATGTATTTTTTCATGCTTTTGGGATTCCAGTTCTGTCCTTCAGTGAACTAAATATCTACTGTCTTTTATTAAGAACCCTTTCTCCTTAACTTGAGCAATTTGTCACTATTCAAGACTGTCCAGAACTCCTGGATAAGAGGCAAACAGGGGCAGATTCATTTAAACAACAGAAAAAGGAAGAGAAAAATAGCCCCCACAACTTCAACCCTCAAATTCTATTCTTCTGAAAAAGCAGAAATGACACACAGAGATCACCCTCTTCAAAATCCCACAAGTCTACCAGCAGTGGATGTTGCAAATAAATGGTGTCTGATCCCTTCTGTTGCCTGGCTGCTTCTCACAAACACTGTGCAACATGTGCTGTGCTTCATCATCTTATGTTTAATGTGGTGCCAAAGTTGGGCAAGTCCTGCTTCACTCCTCCTCCTAACTCCAGCAGCGTGCTCCTGCCACATACTTTGGATCAAACATAATGAAGTGGTTCGATAAGGCAGATCAATTTAAAAGTAACTCCCTTAAGCACTGAATGACTTTTTTAGGTAAAATCACTCCACTTACTCTAAAGCCACAAAAGCCACTAAATCTGAGGAAAACAAGACGAAGGAAACAGGTGCAAAAGGTAACAGAAAGAAAGAAGAGAAAATGAGATTATACCCCTTTTAGAAACAATTTGCAGTTTCACTATGGCAGTCAAAACACAGAACTGCTGTCTCAGGAGGCAGCTCCGCAGTAGCTTAAGCTGCTTCAAACTGAGGCTGTTCTTCCACTGATCTTAGTGGAAGTTCCACCAGTGGAGCTACAGGAGCTCCACTACACTCCATTCTCCTGGTAGTAATTTGCAATGCCACTACAGTGCTTTGTTCCTGTAAGCACTGCTTGTGGTACCCTCTACCCTGGAAAAAAAAAAGATTTTTTTTATTAGTGAAGAATGAAAACTTAGATGTGAGGAAGCTTGGTCTTCAGAGTATTTTAAAAGACAAAAATATACTATGTTGCTGGCATATACAGATTACTTAAATGTATAGGCAGGCCACACAGAAGACGTCGGAAAACTGCAAGTGGAAGCACTGTAGGGTTTAGGTGGTTTTGGTTATTGCTTTTAACTGAACGGATTTTCATCAGAAAATATATTTTTCTAAACATAAAAATTTTCATGCTTTGGTGGAAAAAGCAAAAAAAAGCTCTCATGTTTTAATGATTTCATAAAGATGATCTATATTAAATGCATCATAACTATGAATTTATTTTACTTCTGAACGAAAATACAACTTTAAATTTATTCATTGCATAATGTGTTGCATGTAGTTACTGTCTTCTTTAAAATGGCTCAGTATTATCAAAAAGAAAATACATTTGGAATTTTGATTCAGTAAGAATTCCAATTTCTTGTTAGTACCACTCATTTTACAAACTCATGCTCTCAAACTATAGACTTAAAAAAAAATCACGGAAGGAATCTGAGATACAGGTATCCAGAGGTTCTGCTTTGGCCATGGTTTTTGATACGCCTATACCAAACAGATCAGATGTAGCACACCTTTATTCATATGATCCACATGTTTTTCAGGTTTACCCATAAAAAATTAGATGCTTAGCTACTAAATAGTAAAAGTACCAATAAATTTAAAAATATGTATTAAGCAGATTCAAAAATATTTTTTTCTTTTTTAAAGAATTGCAGTGCTGTTCATATGGGAAACACTGAAGTTCACAAAGTTTTGGAGTTCTATAAATATCTAAATGAGCATGGCAGGCAAATAAAAATAATATAGAAGGACAGTGAAGAGAAAAACACTGGAAAATATCAATATTGCATAAATCACTATTTTTAACTGTTCTATTATTTCAGATTTCTTGCATTATATTTAAAAATACTTCCTGAGAATAAGTGTCTCAACTCTTATGACACATATTTAACAAATCTATTCATGGAAATCCTCCATCTGCTCTGAAATGAATAAGAATGTTACTATAATTGTTTTAGATCTATATGAAGACAAATGACAGACGAACTGCTGTAATGGAATTTTTAATGAAATGTTCACATTTCTGGCTGACTGGGCACACTAGTGTGAATCTAAGGACTAACTGAAAAAGATGAAAATTCCTTAGATCTGTCTTTACCTTTCCGGCAGAATTATCCCATTCTGTACCTATCTGTAAATGCTTACATTCAGAAAAGTCATCTGTTGCAAGCAGTAGTCTCTTTCATAAATGCTTTGTCTCCACTAAAAAACTTTAGATGCCTGTATTAATAGAATACTTAATAAAAGATAATCTGCCACTAAAAGTATACTCTAACCTTAGGGTAGATTTTCTGATATAATCTAATATTTTAGTCTGTATTTCACACAACTCTATTAATTTTGAGTTTTACTTAATGGAACCATGAAAGCAATCTCTGTTTTAGAAAATTGAGGCTGGATCTTCAAAAGAACTCCAGTTTGGCTACCTAAATGGCATTATTTTGAGGAGTATTTAGCATTCTGTAGCTTACTGGAACAAATAGAAGCTGACCTCAAATTTTTGCTACTCAAGTGAGCATAAGGAATTTCTTTTCACAAGACGACCTTTAAAACTCTGATCACCAGGTCTAAACCTTTCTAAAAGATTAAAGCACAAAAACAAAACTACAAGTACTCACTCAATTGTGAGTTGCTTCATTTTCTAATAATTTTAAAAATATTTATAAGAAAAGTATGTCAAAGAAGGGCTGGGGAGTGGAGGAAGGGTGAAAGGTATTCTTTCCTGAATTTCTAGTTTCCAAACTGAGATATACCAAATAATCAGCAGCATACTCATGGCTAATACGATTAGAATGAGAAATTAAGCAGATATCGCAGTTCAAAATGTGTTATTTTTGTTCTTTTTTTTCTTAAAAAAAATCCAAACAAAAAACCTTCTAAGATATCTTAGACTAGTCTGGCCCCAACAGAACTAACAGCAAAATTTCCATTAATTGGACAGAATCTGTCTCAAACTCTAAAAGAAGTTGCCATCCTTGCTTAAGCAAAAATAAAAATGTGCCCATTCCTCAATCAGGAAATGAGGAAAACCTCATTGTCTTGGAGCTGACGCACACCTGCTTTTGTGCATGGTGTCTTTTGGCGCAGACAGGAGAGACATGGGAGCAGTAGTGTTGTAAGGTGCAGGCAAATTTACCTGAACTTCACAGACACACCCCCACAATACATAGGCTAACATTCCTTCAGAATATACAGATTAGTTTAGAACACATTATCAAGAAGATGTTTACAGCTAAGGATACCTCCATGCCTCCACACTTGTAACCTTTACCGCTGTAAGCTGTAACAAAAGCAGAGTTTACTCTGATGTAACACACAATGTTCTCACACTTTCTGCTGTGAGTCTTCTAATGCAATCCTGTTTTTCTATAACAATTTCCAATTCACAGCCTGACTACTTGTGCTCAAAAGTCAGAAGCAATTTTCTTTAACTGTAATACTTGAGTTCGGTCTTTCCACTCCAGTGTCTGCTACCCCAGTGAGCTCCATTTTAATTTACTACTTGCCAAAAAAACCCCAATGAGGCTCTTCTTGAGAGGTTATTGAGCTTATCTCTCAGCTTCAAGGCAGAATTAACCATATTTAAACCATTCCTAATAAATGTTTGTCTAACCTGTTCTTGAATGTCACCACTAGTGGAGATTGCAGTACCTGCCCAGGCATTCTTTTAGCAATTCATTATTAAAATCTTTTTTTTTTATTCCAAACATAATTGTTTACTGCTGCAATTTAAGTTCATGGCTTCTTGCATTCTTTAGAGCAGAACTTGAGAAAATTTACTTTCTTCCCATTTTACACTTTTGAACTCTTATCACAACAGATCTGTTTTGCACAGTCTTATCAACGCCAACTTACCTAGAAAGAAGTGCACACAATTTCAGATAAGAAAACATAGCAAGACTAATATATTTAGAAAAAAAAAGTAGATCCTACTTTGGACCTACCATCTTTATATCTATGATCATATACAGTAAAACATTTTAACAATGGTCATTTATCATGTTCCTCAAGAGAACCAATAAAATGTAATGAATACACATCCTCTGATGTTGCACAGGTACAAAATGTATAGTTTGTTTACAAACTAATATTACTGAATGTAAAATGAAACAACATTTTAAAAAAATATATTGGTAAGGGTCCAAGGTTTACATTTTCTAAAATATTAAGGTCATGTTTTATTTACAGACCAGCATTTGAACAATTACTGGCATTTTAAGATAACTGCTTAACCTGATGAATACATGAATAAAATGAAGCTGTAAAAAAAAATCAACCAAATAAAAACCCCTCAATAATTGTAGTTCCATATAACAGTTCCAAAAACACTATTTTAAATTTCTATTTAGAAAAGCAAGATGTGATCTATCACACAGTAACTTATGAGAAACTGGTCTAACACTTTGATATGCTACAGATATCTCAAGTGACCAATGTTACCAACCATGTGTCCAAGAGTGTGTTTTTTGCCCATTCCAACTTCAAATGAAGTTTTCACAACAGTTGTAGTATTTACAAATTTAAAATAAAGGCTCAGTATACCTTTGGATTACATTGCCACTGTTCTTGTGTCTTCTCTTGATGACTAGAAGTAGCAGACTGCAATCCAAAACCCACTTACTCTGTGAGTCAACAAACTGTTATCAGCATGTACCCCAGCTAGTCTTGAAAAAAAAAAATAGCCCAAGCAACTAATCAAGGACACTCACCCAGGATCAATTACTTCTGAACTCATTCAATGAAGTCTCCCTCTTGATGAGAGGTAGTGTGTCAAAATGTGGAAGCTTTTAAACTTGAACAGGACCTATGAGCTGTATGAGCAGCCATGACACACACCCCAGCTGAGCCCTGCAGGCGGGTATGTGACACCCACGTTGCAGCCTTGGGAGTCTGACAGTGACACCTGGTCACTTGCTGGTGCAGATACTCCTCTGCCTTCACTGTGCTGGGTCAGGTGACCTGAAAGCTGCATAATAAAAAAGCATCTCAGGCTGTATTAGCTTTTACTGATTTTTACTGGGTTTGAGTAAGGAGCATGTCTCCTTCATGTTGCACCCTTTTTCCTTTGCGGCCCAGGCCCACCTCCGGGGCCCTGCATAAAAGTGAACATAAAAACAAATGAGGCAGACATTTTTGCCCACAGAAGGGACTGGTGAATGCCATGACACTTCTGCTTTGCCAGTCAGAATCCCTGTGAATAATGCAGGTTTTTCAAGAATGCAAGTATTTCATTAAAACTTGCCACCTTTATAAAAATAGGAGGTTATGTGAGGGAATTGAATAAGAAGCAATTTCATTTTGATTACCATTCTCCTTTACACTCTGTTGTACCAACCTACATTAGGTGAAAAAAGGAAGAAAAAAGCTTAGGGACTCAATGTAGGCTTCTCAAAAAATTGTTGGTGTAACACCTCTGAATTATGAAAACCAAATCCTTTCTTTCCCTGTTTGTGATTTTTGAGATCTCAGCATTTTCAAACATAACTCACTGATTGCAATGTTTACATTGTATTCCATATTCCATACTGGATGAAGCAAAGTATCAGCCAGTGATGACCCCTGTTTTATAGAGAACTTGATCACATTCTTGAATTAAAGCAGTTATTAGTGCATTATACTACTAATGACAACAAAACTGTTTCACATTCTAAGAATACCCATCTCTGAAGTATTTTAAAATACCAAGCGATGCTATATATTCCTATGTAACATTCAAATGCTCTAAAAATATGCTTTCTTGAAAAGATTCTCAGTCTAAATGTATATCAATAGATTTTGTTCCATTTAATTTCTTATGTTATTTCTGATATAGTTCCTGCTTTAATTTTCAACTGCAGGCTATAGTTTCTAATTGCTGCTCTGCTTCAGCAGCCATGGCTGCTGCCTGCAACTGCTCTGTTTCACTCTGGATGGAATTGGCTGCTGTAACTTGCTTTCTTTCACTGTGCATATTGTTCTCATGCCTTTTTAGGTCAGATGCCTTAGCAAATGCTTTAGTGCAGGAACTACAGACAAAAGGTTTCTCTCCTCGGTGCCTTCTTTCGTGGTCTTTGAGATGGGACTTGTGCTTGAAAGCTTTATCACACATATGGCATGCAAATGGCCTCTCATTACTGTGAACTCTTTCATGCTTTTTTAAGTCTGGTGCACGAATAAAAGACTTCCCACACACCTCGCAACTGTAAGGCTTGTAACCTGTGTGTATTTTTAAGTGTTCTTTCAAATGAGCTTGCGTGGTGAAGCCCTTTGTACACATTTCACAAACAAACGGTCTGTCTGCAGTGTGTAGTTTTTCATGTTTTCTCAAACGCGCTTCATCAGAAAAGGTCTTGCCACAAGCCTGACATACAATGTGTTCCCTGTGACCGTAAAGCAAGTACTCAAACTTCATATCCCCGGCTGCTGTGGTCCATCCTGGTGTCTGCTCATCTTTCACTTCACTTATGCCATCATTAAATGTGAGTGCCTGAGGGGTCTGAGATCCTAAGTCTTTAGATTCTGTTGTTTCCATAGGCTCTACTTCTTGGCCATAGCAGTTTACTTTTCGAACTTCTTCACTTCCCAACTCTTTCAGAATTGCCTCTTGCACTCTCAAGGTAGTGGTTGGTGATTTACCATCTTCCTGACTTGGTGGAGTGCCTTCCACTGTCACATCTGATGGACTGTCATCATGATCTCCAATCTCTTCCACCTCATCATCTTGGGTATCATTGGGTTCCCCCATAGAACGGTTCATTTTCAGACAGTACTTGCTCTTGGACTGTGTGTTTTCTTCAGGACTAGATACATCGCGTTTTTGAGAGCAGAGTTTATCAAGAAAACGAATACCAAGGATCTGGCCTGAAGACATCATCAAGTTTACATCCTCTTTTTTAACAGAAATCTTTGCAGTATACATGTAATTGAGAACTTCTTCAAAAATATCAGAACGAAGAAAATCTATTTCTATTACTGATGAACTATCAACTTCAAGTTTTTTGAAAAGCTTTTTGAAGTAGGTACTGCAGGCAGCAAGCACACACCTATGAGCTCTGAACTTAACATCTTCAACCACAATAGCGATGTCACAAAATTCTCCTTCCAAACGTTGTTCATTCAGTGTTTTCAGGAACACAGTTTTGTGATCGTCATCATTATATTTAATGGTTTCAGACATACTGATGAAAAACTCCTGTAAATTAACAGGAAAATTTTGTAACTTTTATAAAGCAGTCTCAATCACAAAATCCCAAGAGATGAAGTAATTTCCATTGCTTAAAAAAACCCCAACTTTTCTTTGCATAAAACGAGAACAAAAAGCCTAATAGACTCTAAAAGCATTACTCTGAAACTGATTTTAAAATTGTGAACGAATAAAGGTCTTTCCTTAGGTTATGCAACTTACAATTATTTAAATCTTTATTGCATCAGTTCAGTTACACTAAATTGGAAACTTTCTCTTTAAAACTGCAATTCTCACTAAATGTTTAACCCAACTCATAAGTCATTATTATAGCAAAGGAAATGTTAACACTAAAAGTTGTGTAAGAAATACTCTAAATGAGTCAGCACAACAAACTAAACTTGAAATATCAAATATAAGCCTTACCATGAACAATGCAGGAAGTTTTCTAAGCAAATGATTATTAAATTTATCTCAGAATGGGCCACCTTCAGCCTGAAAGATGGGAAGATAATAACATTTCAATAAATTATAAGATCTATTCCAAAAAATATTTTCAATTTGAGTGTTAAAAGACAGCATTTTCTATTATTTAAAGTTAGATAAAATACACTGTTAAAATAGCCAGTTATTTTTTTAAAAGCAACTACAGACAACTGTAGAGGACAACTCCATGTGCTTACTTTCCTATGGCTACTGTGCTTCCCTGGTTCCATCTTCCTGCTACTTAACTTTGCACCAATCTAAACATCTGAGAAACTTCCCCAGGAATCACCACAATTAACGCAATAACCAACCATCAAGAAGGTGATCAGTCTTCTGCTGAACCAGAGAGCTGAGCAAGCCTAGCAGAGGCTCTGGCAAGCAGACCAAGCATCCCAAAGCACAGCAGACAAGGGACAGGGATAGATGTGCATATGGGACCAGGGAAAGAACCAAGTGTACCAGATTTCCAAACTATGGAGATACCAGAAAACAGAAGGATAATGTAAAACACATAATTTCAAATTATTCAATCCCAAAAGACATCTAATTGTGCTGAAGCAGGAAACAGAGCAGAGAGGAGGGAAATTTAATACTTGGTTTGGAACAAATCCTGTGCTACCTGGCACAGATCTCCTGGGAATGTCTTCCTTAAATTCTAATTTATCATTAACCATGTAAGAAAAAGAAGCAGATGACAGGTATGATGACAGGTTTGCAACTCTTGATGCTGTGTATTTCACACGGCTCCCTACAAATACCTCTGCAGGTCTGGCACCTCCACTAAAGTGTCCCTGACAACACATGAGAAAAAAAAAAAAAAAAAAAAAAAAAAAAAAAAAAAAAAAAAAAAAAAAAAGCCAAAATTCTTTTTTTAGTCTGAAATAATCGAATAGAACTAATTACAGAAGTAACTGGCTGAAAACAGGGCTCCGGAGTGCACAGAGGTGTGTAACTGGCAAAGAACAAAGTCAGTCTTTTGCGAATGGAGCAGGGCAGGCACTTGCCCAGAGCGCTTCCAGCTCTGATTTAAGCAAGCTCTGGTTACTTATTCCACTGGGCAGTTCGGATTTATTCCTCCACACACCGCACGGCCGCCACCTCCGCAGGGGCGGCGGGGCGGTGCGTTCGGAACTCTGCCTGCTCCGGAGCGCCCCGCGCCTCCCCGCGCCCGCCGTGCCCGCGCCGGCGGAGGCGCACGCCCGCTCCTCGCACCCGCGGGCGGGTTCCCGGCGGGGACCAGCCCGGCTCCTGCCGCGCCGCGCCGCCCGCGCTCCCGGCCCGGCGTCGGGGGCGCCCGCGAGCGCCAGGCGGCGGCTCTCCGGAGCGAGCCCGGCGCTCCCGCCGCGCCGCCTCCCGGGGCCGCGCGGGCACGGCGCCCCGCTCCCTGCTTCCGTCCGTCCCTGCATCCCTCCGTGCCTCCCTCTCTCCCTCCCCCGCTCCAACGGTCCTCGCGCGGCTCCCGCCGCCTGGACGCGGCCGCGCGCCCCTTTGTTGCGGCGGCCACCGCGCGCCCCGGCGTGCGCATCCGCCGCTGGATGCCGCCTCCTCCTCCTCCTCCTCCTCCCCCTCCCGCCGTCTCTCCCCTGGCCCGCGGGAGGCAGGCGCGCGGCGGCGCCGGGGCTGGTGGCGGCGGGCGCGCCCGCGGCGGCGCCATCTCACCCAGCGCGCGCTGCCGGGGCTGTAACGGCGGCGAGCGGGGGAGGGGGAGGAGGAGGGAGGGGGCGTGCGAGGGAGGGAGAGCGCGCGGGCGCGCGCGGCGGAGCGGCGGCCGGGCCGCGGTGCGGGGGGGGGGGGGGGGGGGGGGGCGCGCGGGGCGTGAACGGGGGAAAAGGGCTCGCGCTTACCTGCACCCGCCCGCCCGCGCGCCCGCGCGGAGCCGCGCTTCCCGGGGGATGGCGGGGGGGCCGCCGCCGCGCGGGAAGGGGGACGGGGGAAAGGAGGGGAAAGGAGGGAGGGAGGGAATGGGGGGGGGAATTTGGGGAGGGGGTGTTGGGGGGGGGAGGGGGGACCCTGCGCGCGTCTCTCCGGCCGTCACCGCCGCCTCCTGCACGAGCACTCCAGTGCGCGCGCGCGCGCGCTCGGGGCGGGGGGGGGGGGGGGGGCGCGGGGTGTGCGTGCATGCGCGGTGCGGGCAGGAGGCGCGCCTGGGCCCGGGGAGCGCGGAGGAGGAGGAGGAGGCCGGGGCGGCGGGGAGCGGGGCTCGGGGCGCGCCAGGTCCCACTGCCCTTCCCCCGCCTCGGGGGGCGCGCGCAGCAGGCCCCTCAGGCGGCTCAGGGCCGCGGGGGCGCGCAGGCCGCAGCCGTTCCCGCCGCGCCGCGGGCACCCGCCCCGCCCCGCCGCGCCTGCGCCCGCCGCGAGTGCGAGCCCGGGGCGCGGGCACGGCCTCCCCCCGCCAGGCGGCGCACGGCGGCGAGCGCGGCGCGGGCTCGGCCCCGAGCCGGGAGCGGCGGGACAGCGCGGCCGGTGGGCGGCGCTCGGGGGCGCGCCCGCGCGTGTCCGCGGAGGGGCGGGGGGTGCGGGAGCAATTCTGCCCCCGAGCCTCCCTTGCCACCACCGAGAACAGAACGGCTCTGCCCACCCAAACACGCCCCGCTCCCCCGTGCAGTGCTCGGGGGCTTGAATTTTAAGAGGCAGAAGGTGATCGCTAGAAAGGATTAAAGGCTTTTACTGCACTGCTCATCTACCACCTCCGGTTTTCTTCTCATGCAATGCTACTCTGATGGCACACAGCTTTCGCTGGAATAATTTGTGCATAAATAAAACTTTAAAGTGTTTCTGCTAGTGTGAAATGCAGCAGGTCTGCTTGGGAAAAAATCGGTAAGTGCTTGTGTTGGAAAGTAGAATTGTGAATTCACAAAAGTGAATTGAAGAAGTCACTGGAACAGTGGAGTCATCTCCTGAGAGCAACAAATTGACCTTTTTCACTGGGTTGATAATAACTCCTTCCCCTTCCTGGGCCATTTTCTGAGCGGTTTCTGTGTAATGCACTGACGTACGAAATGAATTTTGGTCGAGCTGGACCACTTTGTTTTGCTTTAAAATATTTTTAAAAATATTTTTCCCCAACCCCTATTAGATATAATGAAATTAACTCCCTATTTTTGCCTGGGCAGTCAAAACTTCCAGGCTTGTTTTTGTAGTAATATTGGTGACTTGCATTCCAAAGGCAGAGTTAACTGTCTTAAATAGGACAAGGAGTAATAGGTTCAAACTGAGAGGGGATATTTGGGTTGAATATAGGGAAGGTACTCTTCCTTGGGTGGTGAGGCACTGGCACAGAGAAGTTGTGGATGCCCCATTCCTGGAAGCGTTCAAGGCCGAGTTGGATGGGGCTCTGAGCAACCTGGTCTAGTGGAAGAGGTGTCCCTGCTCATGGCAGAGGGGCTGAAACTAGAAGATCTTTAATTGCCTTCCAACTCAAACCATTCAATGATTGTGTGAAGTCTTTGAAGTATTTCTGAATTCTGTACAAGAACTCTCTCCACTGGAAGGAACTTCCCTTTTACAATTTCACAATGTGCTATTTCTTTGACAGTGTCCCAAACACTCCTGCAATAACCTTATTGCTCCTAAGGAACACATAGCTGCTAGTTTATCACACTGACCAGGAAATGACAGCTCTTCATTTTGTTAACACTCTCTCTTCCTGCTCTACCTGTACCTGGCAGAGTGTGGATATTCCTAACTTTTAAGGCCAGGTTCTGCTGTGAGTAATCAGAATTAAACTAGTAATGAAAAAAAGAACTGAGTACCTTACAAAGCGTGCAGCTTTCCATTTTTTTCTATCTGCTTTTCTGTATCTTAGGCTACTGCTGAATGTGTATTTCTGTGCGTTTCAAATTGTATCATTAGTAGCTCCCACTGAGACACTAAAATAGGAGAAGCATATGTTCAATATCCAGACTCAGTAACTATGGGTTGTGGAGAAGAATTAAAAAAAAAAAAAGTTTAAAAAAATCATTGTTACTATCTAACTGTGTGTGGTGGGTTGACTCTGGTTGGATGCCTGGTGCCCACCAAAGTCAGGGTCAGCTGAGCAGGGGAGAGAAGGTGTATGGAAAGGCACATGTGTGGAGATATAAGGGCAGGGGGAGATCACTCACAGATTACTGTTACAAGCAAAACAGTACTAACTTGAGGAAATTATTTTAATTTATTACCAGTCAAATCAAAGTAGAGTAATGAGAAATAAAAGCTGAATCTTAAAACACTCTTCCCCCACCTCTCCCTTCTTCCCAGGCTTAACTTCACTCCCAATTCCTCTCTTCTCTTTCTCCTTCTCCCCACTAACTGAACAAGGGAGTGCAGAACGGGGCTAGGATCAGTTCATCACACATTGTCTCTGCTGCTCCTTCCTTCTCAGGGAGAGGAAGACTCAGACTCATTTCCTGTTCCAGCATGGGATTGCTTCCACAGGTGACAGTCCTCAATAAACTTCAACACAGGTGCTTCCCATGAGCTGCAGTTTTTCACAAACTGCTCCAGAATGGGGCCCTTCCCATGGGATGCAGTCTTTTAAGAACAGATGGCTCCCATGTGGGTCTCTTTCAGGGTCACAACTCCTGTCAGCAAACCTACTCCAATGTGGGCTCCTCTCTCCATGGCTCTACAACTGCCAAAAGACTGCTCCAGTGCAGGTTTCCCACAGGGTCAAAGCTTCATTTGGGGTTCTTCCAGCTCCAGGTGTGGGTTCTCCATGGGCTGCAAGTGGATATTTGCTGCACTGTGAGTCTCCATGGGCTGCAGGGCAACCGGCTGCCTCGCCATGGGCTGCACCATGGGCTACAGGACAATGTCCGCTCCAATGCTGGGCACCTACTTCCCTTTCTTCTTCACCTACTTTGGTGTCTGCACAGCTGCTTCCTTCATGTATTCTCCCTCCTATCTCTCTGTTGCTCAGTTTTTGCCCCTGCTTCTTAACTATGTTATCTCAGAGACACTACCACCTTCAATGCTGGGCTCAGCCTTGGCCAACAGTGGATCTGTCTTGGATTCCTCTGGCATTGGTTTTGTCAGACACAAGGAAAGTTTCTAGTGCTTTTCACAGAAGTCACCTCAGTTGCCCCCTCCCCCCCCACCACTACCAAAAGCTTGTCACACAAACCCAGTAGAGTATGTTGTATTTTTTTATTACAAATAAATGTTGCACTAGGTTTTGGAGATTAAAGATAAAAGTTAAATGTCACAAAAAATCTGGATGAAAAGACCTGGGATTGAAAATACGTATAATTGAAGTTGAGGCATAAGAATAAAACCTCTCACATCTCCACTAACATGTCTGTGGGCTAATATGTGTAGTCATGTCAGTTGCCAAAATCAAGTATTTTTTCAATTTACTGGAAAATACCTTTCTGCACTAAAAGTGTTTGAATCATATATCTGACTGAAACACTCTTCCTATTAAATTATCCTGTACCCAGCTAGAACAGATTAACATTTAGGCTTTGAGGTAGTTTTGCTATTTTCCTATCTGATACACTAGACTGTAGATGCTGTGGATGTGTTGAACCAACAGGCTCTTTTCACACTGTTTGGATTGCAGGGATATCTGTAAGGGAAAAGAGTCCTTTGTAGGATGTGCTTGTTTTGTTTAGAAAATTGTGTAACAGGAGTGAAAAATGACAAGTGCCACTTTGTGTAACCGTGCATGAGGCATTGGAGGTGGCATGCAGGGAAGAATGAAGCTTTGCATATAATGCTTTCTAAGGGATGACTGGTGTAAAATATGTATTAAGTGTCAGTGGATTCCTGCGTGTTTGAAATGGTTTGGTTTATAATGTCCAAATGACAATAGAAATATTGTGATATTATGGCCAGTTTTCATGTGTTGAGATTCTATCTTGGCCTTGCAGAATTGACCATCGTACAAGGACACATTTTCCATGTGTCAGATTTCTTGTCAAGAGTGCACAAAAGAAGGTAAAAATACAAACAATCCGATATTTGTGAAGGAGACCCTGTAGACCCTGTTAGTATATTCCCATGTGTGAGCAAGGACAGCAAAGCCTCCTGAGAGTGTAAGTGAATGTGCTAGGACAGAGCAGGGAAGTCAGGGAGCAGATGCTCCTTGCAGTGTGTGTTTCCCATAGCAACCTGGCAAATTTCCCGGCAGAAGTTTGCGTGTGAGTTAGTCATGTTTTCGCATCACTTACTCGTGCCTGTATTTTCAAGTATCCCCACGAAGGAGGAAATAGTAGAGACAACTGGGGAGGAGTGGAGCAGAGATGATGGAGGTTGGTGGCACAGCCCCTGGCTGAGCTGTACAAATGGATGGTGAGAGGCCACGCCACCCTCCAAATGACTGAACAGCACTTGGAGTTTGCAGTTTGCACAATGCCTGAAGGGGCACGGGTCCTCTTGAGAGAACCTGATCTGTAAAATCTTACTTAATAATGTTGCATTCTAAGTAGAAGAGCATTTTAATGACATAATTTTCTTACCAATTATTTCTACTACTACTGCTATGGTGTGTTTATCTACAGTCATGTATAATAATACCTGGAGACAGATGATTGTCAAGAATTGTGGTAGGTAAAAAGATGTGGCCATGTGAACATGGAAGTTCACACTCTGTGCATACACACAAGACATCCCATAGTCTAGTCAGGTCTAGTTGTAATTTGCATAATTACACATACCCTATTACTGTCCCTGTTAATATTCTCTCCATCTCCATGTCCCATCTCTATCCACCTACCCCTTTTATGGGGTATATATATTTTCATGTTTTAGGGTTTGGACTCAATTTCTTTACTATTTTTATCTATTTATCCCCTTTATCTCACTCATCCTCCTATTTTTCCTTTTTTTTTTTCTTTCTCTTTCATAGTCAATCACTTACTCTCAGCCCAATTCTTGACTTTGCTGACACCCTTCTTTGATTAGAACCATATGGATAGTGAGTGAAAAAGGACGGATGCTGCTTCCCAATGCCAAGTACCAGAAGCATATAATAAAATTTCACTTTCTCTTCTTTCCCCATGGTGTTCTCTCTGTGTTTCCTTACTTTTGTGTCTTTGTCTTCCTACCTGATTCAGTTGTGATCCTGTATTCTGGTGCTGAAGCTAAAAAATGCCACAGGTAGAGACTTCAGGGAGTAGCAGTGTCTACTGTTATTCACAGCACCCAATAGAAAGAGAACTCTGAACAGATGTGAGAGGTTCCAGAGAAGAAAGAAGGAGGGGGATATATATTTATAAATATATGTATTATCATCCAAGTTAAAGATGGTATCAAATGGACGAAAGCCTAAAATTACACATTCATTCTTAACCTGGGTATTTCTTGACCTTTAAGGTGTGATGTATAGGAGGAATAGAAAGCTTTTTTGGTGAATTAATTAATGATCACTTGGTGAGAGCTGTGTCTGTGCTTCATTCTTGCTTGTATTGCAGACCTGCCAGCAGTATAACATACTACGAAGAAACAGCTGGTCCACAAGTGTATAACAGCTTCCTCGTGCCTGATCTATCAAAGAAGAACAAATTTCTCACTCACAGGCAGGTGCAGTTTTGATTTACAGAGTACATATACAACTTGGTCCTAATATGGTGGTTTCAGCCATGTTTCATGTTTCTGTCAGTCTGTCAGTATGCAGTTAATAGGAGATGCTGCCATTCTGTGAATTATTTATGTGCTGTCCAGTTTGTTTGTGTAAGTAGGGCACACAAATTTTTTTGGATGAATTATCTGCTGGCATGAGAATGGGCAGAGCAGAGCAATTTAACTCTTTTTTGAGCTGGAGTTGTGGTTACCAAGATATCATGTAGCTCATCATGGCTATGGAAAAATAATTTTTATTCACATTTGAATTTTAATTATAGACTCATTTAGGGTGGAAAAAACCTCTAAGTTCACTGAGTCCTATTGTTAAACCAGCGTGGCCAAGTCCATACCACTAAACCATATCTCTAATGCCACACCTTCATGTATTTTAAATACCCCCAGGATGGTAATTCAACCAGTTCGCTGGGCAGCCTGTTCCAGTACTTGATGGCGCTTTTACTGAAGATGTTTTTCCTAATGATAGAATCATTTGGACACAGCATAGTCTGCATTTTCTGAAAGGAGCCAAGCTTGCCAAATGCAAACAAATACTGTTTACTGTGATCTATTTATTTTGTAAAAAACACAAGCCTTTATCTTGTGTTTGATTATTGGAAACTGTTCCTCATAATTATGGATAGACTATAATTGAAAAATCAGTCATCTCACAGCTACAGCCCTCAGTACCCTCCAGCCTTATTCTTTTTCTCTTATTCAACCACATGTTTTTTTTAAAACACTTAGATGTTTATTGTTTAGAGCAAGAACAACCCATTTAATTCCCCATTGCTATATTTGTTAGTCAATGCTCTGTAAAAAAAGGAAAATCAGTATCTAATATGATAGTTTCACGTCACTGAATGACCATTATTCCTGCATTCATAAGCCTCTGACAAAATGGCATCAGTAGAGAGGAATCAGGCTCCCCCTAGAAGACAGCTTGCCTGCTTCTAGGTGGTACAGCTGCTTGCTTCACTAGTTCATTGCAGGCACTTATCTGCTGACATTTTCCCAAGCAGTTGAGCGTATTTTGGCATTCATAGCCTTAAAGAGAGGTTGAAAGTTTCATTACAGTGAACAAGCTGTGTGGCTTTATGTGTGATGTTTTATGTGAAGGCTATTGAGTTTACTGCACATTTGATAATGCCCATAAACTTTCACATTTTAAAAGTGTGAATTTTAGAATGGAGGACACTTCTACCATTTTAGTTGGTACATTTCAAGCCTTCAGCAGCCCCTTCCTCCAAGGAGATCAGAAAGTTATACTGTTAACACCTACATTTTCGATCTCACTATTGAATCTGAATATTTGCAGAAAGCATGGAAACATTTTTATGATAATGAAAGTAGAATTCAGAAGTGATCTCATCTAACAGCTAAGTCATTAAAGATTGCTGGAATAACACATCACCAAAAAACCCCCAAACCCACCACAACCACAGAAAACCATTTGAGCTGAACTTTACTCTGGCTAGTAACAAAAACTTCTGTGCGCTGCTGAAACAATTAAATATAAATAATTGTAACCTGTTTAAGAATAAAAAATATTTAGATAATGGAAGAAGTGTTTGATTAATTTTAAGGGAATAAATCAACCTAGAAAGCTAAAATACTTATCCTGATGTCATACAACATTAAGTAACTAAGGCTTTTCTGTTCATGGATAAAAACACACAACCTTCATTACCAATTATTAAAAGTGCAGAAAGAGAAAGAATAATTTTGGTATCCATTTCTTTTCCCTGAACTGACTTTTTTTATATTAAAGGTTGCAACAGCTGTCCAGGAGAAAGAATTAATTTTTTCTGTAATGTCAGTTTTTTAAACTAGCTTCCTTCTGAAGGCAGGAATACATACAGTACTAGCAAACACACAGAGAGAAATTGAAGTTCTTCTGATGCTTCTTCTTGCTTATAACCTTTTCCTTTCCAAAGAACAAGCCTTACACATTGCCTTCAGGCAACTCTGAGATGTGACTCATTTGTAGTAGCACTAAGACTGTTTTAGATATCACTTTTTGCTGATGTTTTTTGCCACATGGTTGTAGGAATGCTGCAGAAGGTAGAATCTTATCTAGCAGCCTCAAATGTGGAAAATAAACCTGAAGTAGGAAGTAGGAAGGTGAAATTTAAGGTTGGACTGACACAAATCTAGTGAAGGCATCAGCACTAGCAGGGTCCCCCTGGCTTAGGGTGGCCTGAACATCCTTGGGTGAGGGACCAGTGTTCCTACAATGGATCCCAACCTTAGTACAGTGGCAGGTGGCAAAGTGTTCTCCTTGCCATCTGCTTTACTTCTACCACTGGTGGCAGCAAGCTTTGTTGTTATGTAAATTTTTTCTGTATTTAATATTTTGCTGAATGTAACAGATATCATAAAATAGAATTAATCTCATAAATCTAATAGGTCTGTACCTGTCCCAAAAGACATCATAACTTTTGCCCAAGAAAAATAATAGATATAGATATATCTTGGTAAGCTGAGGCAGGTGTGCATGGTTTTGGTTTGGACTCATGATGGGTATCAGTCTCTCATTTCCTGTGGAAATACAATGCATTTCTGGTTCCCATGTTCTGAAGGGAAAAAACAAAAACAAAAACAAAAACAAAAACAAAAAAAAAACCCAAACCCACAAAAAAAAAAAAAAAAAAAACCAAAAAAACACCAAAACCCAAAAAAAAAAAAAAAAAAAAAAAAAAACAAAAACAAAAACACAAACTTCAGTGTTATTTGGAGGGCTGCAGGAAGTGTTATAGAGCAAGAGACTTCAGAACCACAACTGTTTATCCTCCTCAACAAGTATGCATTAGGATGAATTGATTACAGAGACTAAGACACTTAATGGAGAGAAAATACTGAGTGAATAAAGGGATCTTTAGTCCAAAGACTTGAATTATCTGTAGCTGGAACCTGTGACTGTGAAACCATTCAGATAAGCAATGATGCATACTTTATTTTTAAATAGAGGGAATGATTAATTGCTGGAATAAAAGAAAGAAAGAAAGAAAACTAATGGATTCTTCATCTCTCAAAATCCTCAAGTGAAATAATGGATGCCTTTCAAAGTTGTGCTTAGTCACATACTAGTTAATTGGCTCAAAGTAACATTGTCAGCAAGTCACATTGTGTCCTGTTTTATACAGGAGGTCAAATTAGATGGTTATAGTAGTTTTTTTTGGTTTGCCAGTCTGTGAAATACTGCAACTGCCAAAAGCCTGCATTAAAAGAAAAGTAGTGCTTTGAAGTTAAGCACTCCATGGATAAAGAAGGAAGAATTAAGGTTACTTTAGTAATCTTCACTATGATCCTCTGTGTATTTGCATTATGATGCAGTCTTAGCTTCTCAGTTGCTCAGATTACCAAAGCTCTAATCCTAAATTTCTAGAAATCAGACTATTCTTTTGCTTGATCTATAGAAACAGCTCCTTCCCCTTTTATGTGGGTCAGCCCTTAGCAAGGGGTGCAATGAACAAATAATTGTATAAAGGACTGGTGGATGAAAAGCCCTTTGAATCAATGTCAAGTTAATGAAAATATGTGGTCTTCAAGGAGAGAGGACACCCCATTAGGCCATCAAAATGCCTGTTCTGAAAGGCAGCACAGTTATGGAGAGGGCATGATCCTGCATATTAAGAACAATTATTCTGTTCATAAATGCAGATAGGGGACATTGGTCACTGCTCAGTTGCAGAATACAATGGGTTATTGCAGGGAGGATTTTATTTCTTATATTTATGTGTGTTACCTGAGGTGCATACAAACATCTTGAAATTACCTGTTAGGGAAAGGAATAAAGCTGGGAAAAATTGCTGCCTAGCAATTTGCTTGAGCTCATTCTGCTCATAGTCAGTAGAAATATTGTCCCTCCCTAGAAAAGCAGATGTGGGCCCACAATTTATAATGCAATGCATAGATAAAACTGCCTTATTGAATAACATTGATTTTTGAACACATCACTTCATATACAGAAAAAAATTATAAAATTTAGATTGAGAAAAATGCATAGAACTATGAAATTATCTTTTAAACGCACTGAAAGATATCCCTCTCTGTGGCTCTGTACTTCATAAAGAATTTAGGAAATAAATTTACCAAATTAAAGTAGAAGTGTAAGTGCATTTTTAGGGGAGAGGGGAAAGGGGATTTTAAATTGTAATGTTGCCTGCCTTTGTCTTACAGTAGTCTCAAGAATATTGAAAGGTTGTACGTTAGAGTATAAAAGAAAAATGTGTGCCTATGTTTTGGGAATTTTTTTAGTGTACTCCTCTATTTTTCAGGAGCTTTTCAAATGTCATAGTGTTCAGAGATCACATCCAATCCAGTAAAGTAAGTACTTCTCCTAGATTTCCATGGGAGACACTGTCAAGCTGTGTTAAAGATAGGATTGAACACATCCTAGGTCTCTTCAGATGTAATGAAATTTTATTGTGATAAATTCAAAGCTATTACTGTAAATCATCAATCTCATTTCTTATAAGATGAAAAAACCCCTAGCTCTCCTTTTAGTTTAATGTGAGTTTGGAAAAATGAAAATCCTGTATTAGAATCAGTGTAAGTATTGCTACTGCTTTGCCTGCTTTCTTAGGACTGGATTTTGCAAAAGCAGTATTTAATTTATCACTTCAATGTTTTGGGGCTACTTGTATCCTCATGTGCTACACAGTGTGAACAATGTGGAATAAAGACTATGATTATACTGAATCCTATTAGTTTTACTTTTTAAAACAAAAGCAATTCCCTGTCAACTAGTCTGGATCTTCTTACATGTTGCTTATTAGTGCGAGCTTCGTCTCTATATCATGTAACTAATTGTTTGCCCAAAAGAAAAGATACCCTGCTATCATTTTTGGACTCATGATATTTCAATGATACCTCATGTTATGGGATTTGGTGGCTACAGAGAAACCTTTACTGGTATGCAGGTATATAAACTGTAGATAAGAATGATTTTCATCATCTCAGAAACACCTGGAAAAGCTTTACTTAAGATCAGAAATGAGTGTCAAATTAACTGAACATTGTTGGATAGCTAAGGGAAAATAGTTGTCAATCACTTTCTTTGTATATACCAGCCATTTCCCTTTAAATTATCTCCTGAATACATACAAATTAAAGGCTGTGACTTTGAATTCAAAAAATATCCAGAAGAAAAAGAGGTGTCTGTTAAGGATAATAGATTTCAACTATGATCAATACATCTGTTTTGCAATCTTCAATAAATTGCCTTGCCACAGTTTTATAAATTGCTAAGAGACCCAATGATAAATATATCAAAGCAATGATGTGCTGGAAATACTAACTTAACATGACTTAAGCAGCTCTTCCCTTTTCTCCTCCTTGGCTACTGAGCATCTTCCAGAGGCTTGGAAGAGTCCTCGGTATTTGCTGGACTACAAAAAACCATATGCAGCTATAAGAAAATAATATGTAGTGGCCAACAAAACATTTTCCTCCACTGTCAGTATGGACCATGGTGAGAGATACAACAGGTACCCACAATCAATGATATATGCAATAGTTTAAGTTCTCCCCACTTAGTGGAGACCTATTCACTTTGCCTTTATAGGACTGCATCCTTTGTGTTGATTCAAAAAAGGAATCAACAGAGTATTCCAAGCAAAGGAACTAGAGTTTAGAGATTATTTGTTATTGTGGTTGTGTTTGTTGGTTTGGGTTTTGGTGTGGTTTGGGGGTTTTTTTTTGTTGTTGTTGCCATTGGCTGTTTTGTTTTGTTTTATTTTGTTACATTTTGTTTAAAAGTCTGGTATTACCAGAGCACACTCCAGAAATTCCTTTTTTTCATCTAGTTTCCTATGAAGTCTAGTGTCAAAAACCATAATTATTTGTCTGTCTGAAGCTCAGATCTGCCTGTATTTCTATATTGACTTTAAACACAGCACTCTTCAGTGGTGCTTCAGGCCACCCTAATAGCTGTAGGTTGGCTTTGCTACCACTGCAGAAGCTTGAAAATAACTCAATACACTGAAGCTTGTAATGTTTAACCTATGGCAAAATAATCTGCCCTTGGCTTCTGAAATAATGGCTTAGATACATTCAACTAATGTACAAGATCCCCAGGGACAGTGTATATCCTTAGGAACAAGGGTAAACCCAGTTAACAAAATAAGAAATGTAAGGACTAGAACATAAAAAAAGTATAGTAGCATAGTTATGGCAAAGAATTTCATTTCCAGTTTGCCTGCTGCAGACAGAAGTTATAGCACTGATAAGTGCTTCTGGCTGAGGCAGGAAACCTATGGATTTTCCAATCTGAAGAGTTTTTATAAAAGTGGTTGGAAAATTGGAAAAATTCCATGGGATGTAGCTACTGCATTCTAGAATGGTAACTGGCTGTGGTATGTTGCTGTACAGTACAGTTGGACTTGGTCTGAGAACAGCATTCATTGTTCAGCCACAGGATTGTCAAAATTTCTGCCAAAACAGACTAGTCTTACCAATCTTGTTTGATCAAGATTCTTTCATTTGCTTGAGTGCCAGTGCTCTGCGTGTGTTTGTTTTTCAGACTGAATTCAACTGCACATGGATTTTGCAGCCACATTAGGGTCTGTGCTTCAATATTGTACAAGTTTCAGGAAGTACAGGAAGCATAACTTGCAATAAATTACAGGCTTGTGTGAATTATTAGTCCCATGGAAATAAGTAGAAGTTACATTTGCCTGGTTTGAACAATTTATGTTTTATAACTACAGTCTGTTAGAGTCTTTTTCACAGGCACATATAAATATTTCCAGCAGCTGTGCCTGCCAAATTACTTGGAGCAAGTGAACATCGCTCAGTCTCAGTATGAAGAGATTAATAACAATCATGCCTTATGCTCATCCCAAACATTACTCATTCTGCTTTACCTCATACATACTTGGGACTTAAATGCCCACTGACATCTCAGCCAAAACTGTGAGTGATACAACTACAGCCTGTAGTGGTAATACAAGAAGTCTTTTAGCTTGAAATGTGCTATGACTTTAAAATAAAGTAGAGTTACATGAATCACTTATAGTATATTTGCTGCAGAATTTGCAAACTTACACTCTGATTACCTTATACATTGGCAACTTAACTAACCTGCATTTACCATTCTGTCTGTATTTATTCACAGAATTCAAGGTGGGTAGCTAAGCATCCATTTCTGCTTTCTATCTTTTGCAGTCTTCCTTCATATTTTATTTTGATATTAAAGCAGTCAGGTGGTCTCATAAATGTGGATGAGAAACATATGCTAAAATAAGAATCTCTTCTTGGAAACTTGTAGAGGAGTTTGACAACTAAGCCACCAACCATCCAGCTATGACACCAATGAAGATACAGCAACTTCTCAAATATCTTGCATAAATACCATAATAGACATGCACTGTCTATTCTTACAATTCTTACAGTCCTTTCTTGGGCCCAGTATCTGTATGTAACATAGGACAAATGGGGAAGAGATGAAGAGGATAGAGAACAATTTTATCATATTAACATAGTGGCTCTGCCTACTGTCTGCCAAGTAGTCCAATTTACAAAAAGTAATGTTGCCAGTCTGGATCATCCTTTAATGGTGGGTGCCAGGTAGGTGAAGTCAACAGAAAGCCTAGAGTGCTTTAAAATAGATTCTGTCCCTTCACAGACTTCCATCTCAATTACCATCACTCCTTAAATCAAATGCAACTAGCCATTGTGGATGTTCCTACCTGTTGGGGGGAGATATGTGCAAATAAAGCAAGTGTGTGGTACACTGCTATTGCAGATTGATGCTTATTCTCTGAGCATACCATAGTCAAAACATAATTTTCCACATGCTGTCCATCATGTACCACTTGCTGAAATCAAGGTTATTTGTTTACATTTGAAGCTAGAAAAGAAGCTAGTTTTGTAACTGCAGCATTTTCCAGACTTTTTCTTGTGTTAATAAGGTATATAGTTATTAATAGAAGTAAACCCGAGTTCTTTTTGTCAGCCTTAGGTGCATGCACTTACAGGCTTTCACAGCTGTTAAAATGACAACAAGTTTCCATACACATTGAAGCAAACCAAAGTGCTACAATAACTCTTGCTTCAAATACACCCATATAAGAGAAAATGGCTGTTTTTCTGACTTAAACCATGACACAATTCTGTGACTTTTCCCCATCAGTGGCTGTGAAACTAGTCTTAGCATGCACTAGAAGTTTCTTAGGCCATACCATGGGTACCTTAACAGTACAAGCCCTGATTTCAGAGATGTCTTTCAAACAGACTGAAACACAGCAGGAGTGAGAGTGAAATGACAGCAGCTGTAAACTTCATCTCTTATATTGACACAGATTCTGTAGATATCATTCATTTCAGTAGTAGAATCCCCTCTATTTTGACATGACATCCACCTTTATATGAGATCCACAAAAGATTCCAGAAATCATCATTTCACTTTTAACCCATGTGGTGTCTTTTGCAGTTCGGATGACAAATGCTTCTCAGGAGATATTGTAACACATACAATGTTGCACTCAGCTGTGTTATAACTCTGTCCAAATCCAAATTTAGAGGAAAAATAGCAGGGGATATTTTGTTTTAACATCACCAAATATAAGTGCTATACAATTCTCAGGGACTCTCTTTTGCTAACATAACTGCCATCGTCTTTCAGGAGAACCTGATAACCTTTGTTAGCCCTCTAGCTTGAAAAATGCAGGTGTAGCTCTGTATGAAAAAGAAAAGAAAAAGTACATTTATTAGCTTAACCTGCCAGCTTGGTAGGTTAATCACAGAAAATTAGAATCACAGAATATCTTGGATTGAAAGGGACCCAGAGACATCGCCGAAGTCCAGTTCCTGGCCCTGCACAGGACCACCCTAAAAATCACACCCTGTGCCTGAGAGCATTGTCCAAGTGGTTTTTGAACTCTGTCAGGTTTGGTGCTATGACCACTTCCCTCGGGAGGTGTTCCAGTGCTCAGCCACCCCCTGGGTGAAGATCCTGTTCCTCTGCTTCCCCTTGTAAGATGTTGGAGGCTGTGATAAGGTCTCCCCTCAGTGTCCTCTTCTCTAGACTGAACAAACCAAATGACTTCAGCCTCATAAGGCTTCCCCCGGAGATCCTTCACCAGCTTCATGACCCTCCTTTGGATGCTCTCTGATAGCTTTATGTCTTTTTCATATTGTGGTGCCCGAGACTCCCTGTGATACTCAAGAAGAGGCTGCTAATGATCACAATATTTATGTATTTCATGCACCACACGAGTCAGAGCATCTGTTAGAGCTTTGGATCGGTATGCTATCTATTAGCTTACTACACTAAGTGTTAACTATAGATGTTCACAAGTTTTGCTGTGAGAGTTAAAGAGCCACAATACAGAGGCTAAAAATGTCATAACAGCCTTAGGCATTGCAGGCTGCTTTGCTTTGGCAATATTCTGTTGCAGTCCTCTAACACACTGTTAAAACTTTTTGCTTGTTGATTTTGCAGGAGCAATTTAACCATGAATTCTGCTCAGCTAATTACTTTGCTTTTCCTGAACATACAATATGTTGCTCACAGGAGTTTCACATAAGCAGTAACTCAAGTAAGATTTGGGTGCATTTTCCCTCTCATAAGATCACTAGTGTAGAAAGGCCAGAGAGAGGATGCAACAGCTTTTACTTTCCAGTCTTCTTATTTTCAAATATTCTCACCTTCTCTGACTTTAGGAGTACTTGATCTCACCTGACCCTTCTCTTATCTCCTGGGTACCTGGTATGTGGACCCTATAGAGCACTGACTTTAATTTTGACTTACTGTTCTCTGTTCAATGTCTTTCTCCTCTTCTCAAGGCCCCCTCATGCTCAGATGTCAGTGACCTCCTTGTTGATGGATGATTATAACTGCCTATTTTGTCATCTTTATAAGCTTATCTAAGAACTCCCCACAAAGATGATTACTGCGTGTGTGTCTTCCCTGAATAAAACTCTCTGTGATCTTTGGCTCCATTCCACCTTGGTACAGTTTAGTTTCTTGCTTCATTGGCCTCCACAATCATGTCCTGTCACTAGTCCAGCCATCAAAACTTGCATCTTAATTTCTTAGTTTACCTTAGGTTTTCTCTCAGTCTTTGTGGGACTATTTTGAGTTTGTTCTGGAAATTGTCTATAAACATGAATAAATTGTTTCTCTTGTCCTGCTTAAAAGTTCCTCTATTAAAACTCTTTACAGTAGGCAAACCATGTGCACTGGGATCCTTTATCCCTCACATCCCTTTCTATTCACCTAGATGTCTTTACCAATGTCTCTTGCATTGCCTGTAAGCTGTTTGGTGGAAGAATCCATATTCTTGTTCTATATATGTCCTGTGTCTTGCAAAATGAAGTTGTGGACCATGAACAGGGGTTCAAGACAGTATAGTAAAACAAACTATATATACACAATATATATAGTACAGTATATACTGTACTGATGATGAACTTAATTGTTATTAGTTCCTTGTAGCCCTGGTTCCATATCTGAGATGTTTTGGTTTTCTGAAACTCTTTTCCCAGGGAATTTTCTGTAAACAAGAGATCTGTTTTTGTAACTGTACCTATGTTTTCATTCTTTTCCCTAGGAGGGACTTCTTCTTGATGTCCCTCTGGTCTGACCAATGTGATTGAAGAGGTTTGTCTTTGTTTCACCATTCAAATTGGTCTATGTAGAATAGTATAAAAGGGAGACACATCCCAAAAGTAGAAGAGTAATTTTCAGCCTTCTGAAGTCGGAGTCTGTGTCATTGTGGTCTACAACAGCATCAGTTCCTCTCTTTTTGCAGTGTGTCAGTGTGAAATAAGTCAGCCAGACATCATGCCAGATATACAACCTGTGTTCAATACACTGGTTTAAACCTAGAGGTGTGGTCAAGAGCTTCTAGACTGTGTATTTACAGTTTCTCATGGAAGAAAAAAATATTAATAAAGCTTAGGCATATGTACCTCATGACTTACCTTCATATGGTAAAATAAACCTCACCAGTTTGGGCCCCAAAAGATCTGTCATGTTCATAGGCCTTGATTTTCATTGCTGTAATTATGAGGCTGCTCTGATATTGTAGTTCTAGTGATTTTCTTTGATTTTTAGTGATTTGACTGCCAGATATTGGGTGGAAAAATCCTGTTTGAAGGAATATTGATCTTCTGAAGTAAAATTCTGAGGCAAGGTCATACTTCAGAGAGATACTACACAGTGTCCTGCAACATTTAAAGATACACAGTTTTAAAGGGCAAGAGGGCTTTAAGAGTTCCTGCCGGGAGTGGAATGTATACGTTCTGTATAAAGTTTACTAAAATCACAAAAGGTTGTACCTAGAAATGGGAAGGCCTTGTAGAATTCTGTTTGCTGCCCCAACAAAACTTGTCACAGCAGAATTCCTTTCTCTTTTCTCATCTGGCTTCAAACCAGAACTCCAAATCTTGTAGTAACAAAAGTAGCATATCTAGCAAGTACTGTTCACAAATTTGGTTGTTGGAGTGCAAACATATAGTAAATGTTCTGTTCCAAGTTATTTCTCCTGCTTTCAGTACAACCTGGTAAATCTGCTATACATCTGGTGTTTGCATAGCCTTCTTTTAGGGTTACATCCTTCAGACCCATCTCTGGGGGTTATTTCGACTCCTAGACCTCAGGGTATACAGACTTTCTTTTCTACATTAAATCTCTTTTTAGAGACAAATATTTATGTTTACCTGTGTGATATAGGCAGATGCTTTATTTCCTTCTAGATCTGTCACAACTCTTTCCTTGTCTGGCACTGTAGAAAGGAATATGCACTGTAGAAAAGAATATACATTCTTTAATTCTTCTATTACACATTTCCATGTCCTGAGACAATATCTCTCACTGAGATTTCCTCTCATGTGTTGGAAGCTGTGGCTTCCCATTGCCACTGCCATGCCTAATTCACTTGTACTTGTATTGGAACCAAGATACAGAAAATAATATCAAATCAAAATGACAGGTTTCCTTGTCATTTGCTAAGGCTGATCTGAGAACCACCTGATAATTTTATTTCAAACGTAAAGAGAAAGAAGAAGTTAAGGAATTGCTGTTAATGTTTCAGTTGTATTATCATCTGCAAAAGCAAGATCTTGACAAGCCATGCTGATGACCAGCATAACATATAAAATGGACATGTGGAGGGATCTGTCTCTGAATAACAGCAGAAAGCTGTTGTGAAGTGGATGGGTGTTTCTTTCCCAGTGAAGCAAAAATGCAAACTGTCTGAGGAAAGGTACTGACCTTCTTTTCACCTTTGTTGTGTTGGAGCTAAGCACAAGTTTCTTACTGTTGCAGTCACTTTCATGTGAATTTGAGAGAAGTGTCTGTTTCTGCACATCAAATGACTGACTTCAGTCTAAAAGAAGTTCCTATTACAGATACAGAAGGAAATATTCAACTTGTTTTTATCAGCCATGAGATTAATTATACCTTAGTATTTGCAATGGGATAAATCGAATACAGACAATAATACTAATACACGCTGCATTTGTGAACTTCTGCTCATCAGCCACAGCAGCAGGGTATAGAGAACTATGAATTTGTAAGGAATTTGTAAGGAATAGTTGTTGAAAAATGGATATAGACATAGTGCAGCTATCATTTGATAAAAATAAAAATAGAAAATAGTAGAGGAGGGCGTTATATTTTTATAGGGTTTCAACTTCTTTTTAGGTAGCTATTTTATGCATTTCTTTTCTGCTAACAGAAAGATTAATGCTCAGTCATATCCACAAAAGGGACTGAGACCCAGTACATGGGTGTTTATTCTGTGGACAGATCCTAGTCCTGCCTACTATCCTAGCAGGCTCTGAGCAGGCCAAGGGTATTGGCTGACAAGTTGGCATAAGGGAAGTTTCTCTGCCACCTTGCATGGATATGGATGCCTGTGAAAATTTCTGTCATCAAGGTAGTAGGGGTATTGTATTTGTTGAATCCAAAAGACTTGGTAAGGTCAGATCTTCAGGTCCTGTGACTTGTGTCACTGTTTTTTTTTCCTACCAGGAAGATGACAGTAAAGCTCAACAGGAAGTGTGGCTGTTACTTCATCCCAGAGAAAATGACTGAGATGAAGCTGAAAGCTTTGTTGAAGAAGGATGGGAGCCAAGGGGTCCATAATGCATAACAGTGAGAAACACTGTAGAACACCTAGGAAGGAGAAGCAGAACCAGAAGAGGCAGGTTTCTCCCCTGTGCAGTTCTAGATTAGTTGCAATGTAACTGGGCAGAAAGGGCTGGTGAGGAGACTGCTGAAAACCATCTAGAAAACTCACCACCAGATCCAAAACACACCATCGCATCCAGTGCTCTCAAATACCACATCTTCTGAGGACAATGGCTTACCCTGTCAGAAGCAAAGCCTGCATGAGATTATGACTTCTATCCATCAGTGTATTACCAAGAGAATCAAGAGGGAAATTCTGCTGTCTGTTTATTTTTTCTTCCTCTGAGAGAGAAATGGATGCAGAGACATCTCTATTAGGAGGTCTTAGATTTTACTGTTGTCTCAAAATATTTCTCATTATTTCTCTCCAGCAGCAAAACAGTGCTGGTGGGCGGGTTTTAATTGTTGGTGCTGTTAGGGGTTAGGTTTGTTCCTTTTTTACTTTAAAGACTTTTTTCCCCATAAGTTACCGAAGAGACTAAGTGTTGGATACTTAAAGAGTACTTAACCAAAACAAAGAGATGGCCAAAGCTCAGCTGGGGAGATTTTTCTTTATCTGTTGTAACTCCAGAAGAGAGGGGGAAACTGTCTTCTCTGATAACAAGCCAGCTGTTAAAAACCAGGTGGGGTATTGTTTCTTATCTCTGCTCAGTCTTCCACTGCCTCTCAAGCCAGTGTTAAAACCAGATGAAGCAGTGTTTCTTATCTCTGTTCACTCTTCCACTACCCCCATGGGAATATCTTCTGTTAATGGACCATTAAAGCTCACCAATGGCATCACACATTTCATCATCCTATTGTGAGATGCTCTACCCAGGGAGAAGGAGCCAAACCATTTCCACCTAGATAAAAAAAGCCACAAGTGTCACCAGGCACTCCGGTGTTCCCACGGGACTCCCAAAGGAAGACCAGACTCACTTTGGGACCCTTGGCTCCAGAGTACCATCATCTCTGCTTCCAACAGGACCACATCTGCCACTCCAGGAGGGCTGACTTTGGACTGTTTCCAATGCCCTGACCAACAGGGTGTCAGGTTGTATTTCTGACTCTGTCAGAGTTTTCTGGGATTCCTTGTTTGTTTGTTTGCTTATTCTTTTGTACTACAACATTTGTATTTTTAATATCCCTGGTAAAGAACTGCTATACCTATTCCCAAAATCTTTGCCTGATAGCCTTTTAATTGCAAATTTATAATAATTTTAAAAGGGGAAGGAGGGGGCTTATGTTCCAAGGAAGACTCCAATCTTCCTTGGCAGATACTTGTCTATCCAAAACAAGACAGTGTGCATCAATTTTGACAAAAGCTTTACCAATTGACTTATAAGAAATCTATTTGCCAGAGCAGCTGAACCCACGTCTTCTTTGACCAAGCAGATAATTTAAGGTGAACATCATTATCAAATTATGTACAGCTGAAATCAGCTCACTTGGGAGTCTCAGCAATTGCTGCTTTGCATAATTTCATGTAGGTACAGAGATATTACTGGTTTAGTGTTGGAATACTTCGGTTTTGTTCACACAATTTGTAGTTTTGTGCCTGTTTTTGAAGGGGAAAATACAAATGCAAATATTACTGCATGAGGAAATCCCTTGAAATTTTTTGCTCATGACTGAACCATCATCATTATCTTCACAGCAACTGTGCAGGCATTGGATATAGATTATTTTCCATAGTTTCTCCTTGGCACACATTAAAAGTATCATCAAATAACAGCACAGTTGTTAGTATCTAAAGACATGATTAGAGATATGTTTTAGTATTATATAACCTGAGGACATGCTGTGGAATTTAGCAACAGTATGGGAATGGCCTTTTCTATTCTTATCTCTTCATTGAAGCCTTAAAGTAATAGCATGTAAAGATGAAATATGTCTGTTTCAGATGGTAGATGGATTTTAGTCCATCACCATTTTTATTCCTTTTGGAGACAGCAATGCTAGTAATTTATGACTGCAATGAACACTAAGAATGCATTTTACAGGATACATGCTAACAAAAGAGATGTGTTGTCTTGCATATGTCATCTTTTTGTTACATGTGGTACATTTTGTCTGATTTATTTTTTTACCAAGCATCACTTAGACAAGTAGGTTGTGTTACTTTTTCAGAAATTCTGCATTAGCACCCTCTGCCCTACCTCATTTTCCTAAAAAAAAAACAAAACAAACAACCCAAGATTTTTACAAAACCCACATAGCTATTCGTTGTTCTGTATCACCATCTGCTGCAATACTACTCCCTTATTTTACTTGCACATACGTGGAGGTTTTCTCTTTTCCACGTGATCATTCTCTTACCAGTAGCCACGAGATTTTTCTTCCTCTTTGCCACCATTGCTTTTGCCTTGAAGAAGTACAAAATTAATGCTGTAGACACAGCATAGAGTTTGACATGATTGCAAAGTTTTTTTACTGAAACTCAGGAATAAGATGCAGCTTTCTTGATCCTGAACTATTACCAATTACCTTGTCTTTCAGTCTCATCATCTTCCCCAGGCTCAAAAATAAGTTCCATCATACAAAGTGAAGGAATTGATTTTGCCACCATAACATGTCAACAATACTGATGTTTTGATGGAATTTTGATAAGGCTTTTGGTGGGATCTTTTCACATCACTGTGAAAGGAGGGTTTTTAGTTTTGGCCAAATTAGTTTTCTTTTGACAAAAAACCCCCAACTTGTTCCAAATCCCTAGAGCAATGGGGTTTGGCCTGCCACAGCACCAGGTGGCTTCCTTAACACTGCACAGTCAATTGTCAATAGGAGATTAACATTCTTCACTGGAGAAACTGGAATCAGCTTCCCACATTGTACATACATTTCTGGAAAAACAAGGGTGTATAATGATAAAAATTTGGGTAGGTAGCCAACTGGGCCTACTGTTGTCACAGTATCCATTAGCTATAATTGCTGGGGTGGTTGATGTACTTGACAACACAGATGGAACATGCAGGGTGCCAGCCAAGGCTCCTGTCACCCTCAAGCCTGTGCTTTGCCTGCCTCTCTTCTGCTATGCCAACTTCCTCCTGCAGCATTAAATGCACTGAAGGAGAGCTGAGTAGCATGGCTGGATAAATGTTGTTGGTGCATCATTTCAGTATAAATGCCCCAACGCATGTAATCAGTGAGTTGATACCTGACCTGCTCAGCCTGTGTCACAGCAGCCTGGCTCATGTGGGTCAGAACATTTCACTGTATTCCTAAGGTTTATGTGTCATGTGTACTAGAACGGGAGGAAACAGTCCCCTTACTCAGCCCTTGCTCTGAGCAGATCAGGTAGAATCCAGCTCCAGTTCAGAGACTACAAGGCTGGACCCCAGTGAAGATGCCTATTTGGTCATGGGCATTTTTATCAGTGGAAATAAAACTGGGGGTTTATTCCAGAACAGTGTAGGTGTCAACATAGCAATGATGTTACCTCTTTTTTCTCACACACGAACAAATGTCACATTTCCTGGGGTGTCTCCATTTTGCCTTCACACAGAAGTTCTAATGTGGTAACACACATTAGACAGAGCTGTTTCTACTAAAAAGTGCTGCAGCTGTATATATACACAAATTGCTTGAAAAGAAGCAATATTAACCTTACTTTCAATAAGTTGGACAGAAATAATGTCCAGAAATGGGCTGGATGAAGATCCAGGGAAGATCACAGCAAGGCAGTATAAAGGAAGACTGGATGCACACCATGAGCTCCAAATATTTCCACAGAAAAGTGGAGTGAAACAAGGAGGGCCTTTGCTAAAAGAGTGGATAGAGAGTCGGAAGGACTTAAGAGAGCACAGAGAGGAGGACAGAACTGAGACAGAAAATTGGGGAATGTGTGTACAGAGAGGGCAAGTCATGGAGAACAACAGAAAAATACTAGTCCTGAGCCTGAGCCTGAGCCTGGAGAAGAACTGCTGTGCTGTCTCTTGTGGGAAAAACAGGCTGGCCTCCAGAGTGGGAGAGGGCTGTTTCAGATAATGTCAACAACATGATCCTAGAGGTGAAATTGAGACTCGATGGGGACCAGAGCAGACATTTTTAACATGAGAGGAACTAAAAATTTAGGAAATAAAGCTGATACTGTGAGGAGAAAGATCCCTTGGGATGCAATCATGAGGATGCATTGAGGCTGTCAGGAATTGAAGTAGACAAAATACTTCTATGGCTGTGAAAAGGACAAGTTGAGAATGAAGAGGAAATAGAGAGGCTGGTAAGAGTCATTGTGCTTGTTAATTCTGCACGTTAATTTTGCTCCCCTTGAAAGGTATGGGCAGGAGCCCATGCAGAAAGATGTAGAAGAAACAGGCAGCACATATATTGTCTTCTTGGGGGGTGGGATTTATTTAAATAGAAGAGTGTATTTTAATACTGTTAGAGAAAATAATGTTTATTTTATTGAAGGCAAACAATCTACAGCATTTCCATCATGCATGCTTTTCAGTGACAGGTCAGAAAGAGCAGCAGAAAAAGTAGGGATGGGGTTTGAAAGGTCTGAAAGCAGATGACAACTCATCAAAGCTAATGGACCAGAAAACATGAAAGGTCCAAGTGTCAATGTGAGGGAAAATGAGCAAATGTTGAAAGAGATCAGATGAAGGTTGAAGAGGGAGATATATAATATCAGACACTGCTGCTTGATAAAATCACTCAAGGGAAAGACACCAGTGATGAGAAGAATGAACCAAGACTGAAATTTGTAGAGAGATATGAAAGCAAAGGAATGCACACTTAAGGGTTGGATGTGTCATTTTTTTTTAGGAGTTGAAGTGATTATGGATGAGTGGGGAAGACTGCAGGACAGAGAATTAGCAAGTCTTACAAGAAGGTTGATAGGTGTGATACGATGTAACAGCAAAATGAATAGAAAGGGAAGCATCAGATGCAGTTTGCTCAAAAGCTGGGAGAAAAGCTGGAAGAAGAAAAGATGCAGAGAGAAGCCTGACAGATCAAACACATATGGGTTGAGTTGGAGAATATGAAAGTAAGCAGAAGGAACAAAAATAACTGGGAAGTGGTGGGATCACTATTACACTGGCTGTCTTCCCAGAGTATGCCGAAGTGTCCTCATCACAAAAACCATATCACACAGGTATTCAAGTCAGTCGTTTATTTCTATGATATCAGGCCACGTGTTGCACTGGTTTTTTGTTGTTCCTTTTTATAGAATGATATGACAAAAATGATGCACTGACATCTCATCTAATTGCAGGAAAGAAAATTGTTACCTGTCAACCACCAGATGGCATTTTAAATGGAAAGAAACAAACCAAACCAAAAATCTATTGTTTAATGGATATTAAAGGATGATTTAATCAAAATACTCTTAGAACAAATAATGTTCTGTGGAAATATGTGTGCGTGTTTGCACAGTAGCTTAGGATTTAGGAGCTCTAAAGATGAGCAGTTAAACTGTCACCACCTCTGTGACTACATAAAATTATTCACATCTATCTAAGTAGTATATTGATTGGAGATTGGACTACAGGGATAAAAATGCCTTCAGAAGCCTTCATATGCCAAATGTTTGACCAGAAAACCAATATGTCTGAGAAATAGCCTCCTAAATCCACTGAGAATGGACATCTGGGCTAGCAACACTCTTGGTTTAAGAAAACATCATGTTAGCTGGACTCTTCCTACTGGATAAGGCTTTGAAATACTCAGATATATTGCTTTATTTCTTTGCATTTTTGTACAATTTGTGGTAACACCCTTCTCTTTAATGTGCTTCGTCTAATCTTGTATCTTTTTCACTTTAGCCACCCAGGATTATCAACCAAATAACACATACCCAGTACTTAACATGTGCACTGTAAGGCAAGGCTTGTGGAAACACCCTCTGGGTTGTAATTCAGGTAGCTACAAAGCTGCGTATGTTCTGAGATCTGCTTTTTTTTTTTCAGTTCCTCTTAGTTGACATTGCCCAAGCTTTGGTTATGCACAGAAGAGTCATGGTACACCTCACCACAGAAGACAGCAAAGACACTTCTAGAAAATGGAAAAGAAATTCCTAGTCAACTCTGGACAAAAAAACCCAAAAAAACAAAAACAAAAAACAAACAAAACAAAACAAAACAAAACAAAACAAAACAAAACAAAACAAAAAAAAAAAAAAAGAAACCAACAAACCCTGCAGCCTACCCCACCTAAGAATAAAAGTTTTGTAATTTAAGTTTTATACTGGAGAAAGTAGAGCTGGTAGACTGTAGAGATAAAAATCTAATGTATTTAAAAATAAAAACAATTTCCAGTGTCAGAAGTCTTTCTCATTTTTCTTTTCCCTTTTATGTCACTGCAGTCATGCTCAAAGACAGGCCATTAATACTACTTACAATGAGTGATGTTCATTTCAGCTGCAAGGGTGAGGTCACTGATTTATGGAGGTTATAGCTGAATTTGGGAACATGAGATGATGGAAGAAAGTTGACTGACTTTTTTTTTTTGTTTGTCTCATCTGAGCATATTGGTTTCCCTTTAAACAAGGATTTTTGAAATTCTGCTCCAGAAACCTTTACAGGAACCATTAGTTCCAGCTGAGGAGCAGGACTGGTATTAAATAGGAGTCAGAAAAAAGGGTGCAGGTGGAAACAAATGGCATAAACCAGATTAATGTACAGTCTGAACAGGGGCTAACAGTATTCCAAGGTATAACAGTATTCCATGGAATAATCTGGTTATAGTCAGTGAATACAGAAACTTATGGAAAATATTTTTATGGAAAAACTAATAATATGCCCCATTTTTTATCTATATATAAGTCCTTGAGATGGATGGAACTAAAAGATGCATAAGTAATAAAAGTCATTTTAAGTATGACTGAGTTTTAATTAGGAAGGCTGGTATTTTGTGTTGCTCTGAGGCACTGGAACAACCACAGGAAGACTCTGCTGATGTGGCATAACATTAATGACAAAAAACACAGCAACTCACTATTTGCAGTGTAAAATTGCTACAGCCTTTGGAATCTATAGATTTTAAAAAAGTGCCTAATTTTCTTTCCTTAAAAATAACATAAGCCATGGAGTTAGTGTTTCTCAGAGCCATCCACCTGTCTACCCATAATCCATCCATAGTACCTCAAACCACCACTGTACCTTGGGATCTATACAGGACTGTAGGAGATCTCAGCATTGCCTCAGGCATGTCATAAACCTTTAATAACTAGGAAACATTATTAAAAATAATTATTTGATTCCTACTTCTGAAGAACCTCGACCATTATTGTTCCGGTATAAAAAAGGGGAATGAATTTCTTTATCTCATCCTTATCACCTGTGAAGAGAGAAGATGTAAAGGTGAGGTTTGTAAATGGGTTTTCTGATCTTATCTGACAGAACTATTTTGGTGTAAGCCTGCAGCAAGACTCACCAGAGTGACTGCCAAACTGAAGCCTGGACTCAATGTCGAATTCATATGCCATAAAGAACTATTTATGAGGAACTATAATTTTAGCAGATACAAACTGTTTTACAGATGAAGCATATCATCTCACCAGCTGCCTAAATCTGCTCTGGAAAGAAGTAAGGCTAAGCTGTTAAACCCTTGCTTTGATCTAGTATATGGATTTAGAAGCTCATAAATGTTTTTTATATTTGCTTGAGCACAGAAACACCATTACTTGCCATTTGTGAAGAGACAGCCTTAAAAAACTTCAGGGGCATAAATGTTAAGGGATTCCAAGCAGCCTTAAAAAATGTCAGTTTGATGTATTCTCTCCTTCTGTATGTGGAATGGTCATTATTGCAGTGGTCACTTGCTATTCCCACTCTTGCCTGGTGTGCAAACCCCTTACCACAATGGCGCAGAGTAGTAGGTTCTCTCAGGATTGAAGTTGGGATTCCACCTGTAGCAAGTAAGGCTGTCTCCCGTGCTGGTGTCTCTGTTGGCAATGCTACCCACAAGTAATATACTATGTGATAGTTTGTTTTCCAGGCTGGTTTATGTTGAGAAGTCAACAAAGACCAAAAATAAATGAGAAGAGACAGAGACAAAAGATGGTTGGTAGAAACAGGCAGGTGCTCTTTATTTCATGTGGCACAGCATTAGGCAGACAACCCAAGAAACAGTTTCTAACAAAAACCAAAGCTATCACTTTCAGGAACCATCCCCCAAACAAGGGTCTACTACCAACAGTGGCACTGAGATGTCCTTGCCTGTCCACTCTCATCTCCTCATAGTTTATATGCACTTAGGCAATATCTTAGTGGTGAGTGTCCTTTCCAAGGAGACTAACTTCTTACAATGCAATATCTTTAGACAGTGTACATACTTGTGCACGATCACCAGAGTACAATCTCCTCAAGCCATGCTAAAATATAATGCTAACTCTGGAGAGAAGGCTTTGCGAACGCCCCACGTCTCTCTGAGGTAATACAATGCTGTTTCTTAGCTGACAACATGAGGGGCACCTGAGGGAGGATTGATATGGCTTCAGAGTCTAAAACTCCTGATGCGGTAGCAAGGGCCTGGTGCACCATCGGCTGAGACAGGGTGAGGAGCTCCTCCACCCCTGACCACCGCGGGGCACCAGCAGCACCAGAGAGCTGAGCCTACTGTCACTCAGGGGGATGAGAGCAGCAATGGACTTGGGCTAGGAGGAGGAGAGGGCCATCAAAGGTCACAACAGACTTTGCCTCGGTCATTAGGTGACAGGTAACAATGACGGCGGTGTGGGGAGGGGTTACATCGTTAGCACTCTGGATTTAAAGGCATGAAGAATGGCTGGTGGAAGGAAGATGTTTTGGAGACTAAGGGCAAAGCTTTAAAAGCCTTGGGATATTACTTTTAATTATTATCTACAGGTTATTCTCTCTATATATACTATTTTTTTTTTGTAAATTATGAAAATAAACATTTATTAACAAGTCACTGGGTCAAATCCTGCTCTCCACTGAAGGCAAATCCATTGACTTCAATGGGAGGGAGCCCTGTGTAAACAACGAAGGGCAAATTTGGCCCTTTATGTCCTGAAAAGTCTGCTTGTACCCACTATCTTTCAATCCTACAAGGAAATACAGATTGAAGGGTGAACTAATTGTTACGAATTTCTCTTAAACTACCAGGGGAGTGTCAATGAGATGTGGCAACGGAGGAAAAAAAAAAAAAAAAAAAAAAAAGAGAAAAAACCCCCAAAAAAACAATAAATAATACTGCTTTAAAGAGAATTTTATCCATGTTTCAGAGCCAAAGTACAAAACGAGAGTGGATCTGGATCAAGCGCTACTGGCCTTTACTTTCTAAGCAACAACAAAATTCTTCATTTAGCTTCGGTGAAATGTTACACAACCAGATAAAACAGAAGGAATCAAACAGTCCTTTTCCTTTGCAAACATCATGTGCCCAAAGGTGAACACTGTCATCCCTTTGGATTCTCTGCTAACTCCCACTGTCTGCACAGTGCAGTGTCAGCCACTAAAGACAAAACACATCTACTGTGCACACGAGTAAAACCTGTGGTGTCTTACAAACATAACATTTTGATGTTTTGAATACTAAAAACCACTAGGTGCTTTTAGACACAGAACAATACAATTTCAGATGCATTTACCACTTTTATTTCACTATGCAGAAACATACATTCACCATGTGTTGTGATGCAGCTGACAGTGTAATGGACGCTATCCCTTCCGTGGGTATTAGAGCTGGACACTAGCGAGTTTTCAGTGGACACTCTGTACAGGTTAAGGCTTGACTCAGAACTAGATAGTAAATGCTGACCAGATTCTCAAATAGATTTTTTTTTTCCTCTGAGAACAAAAGGGAAATCAATAGAAAACCATCATGGTTATTTCAGATTAATAATTTTCTAAAGCTGCAAACTAAGTAAAATACAGATTTTTTTTTTTCTCCAAAATAACTACATATAATTTACAAGGTTAGGATCTGTGAAGGGTGACTGGAAGCTGACTCTGAACAATGCTGACAAAAATCATTAAAGTTAATATGCTAAAATCATTACTACCTCATAAGGTATTCAGTCAGGTATACAAAGCACACTTTGTAAGCATTTATATGTTTTGATAAGAGTAAAGATTCATCATCGTTTATTGGGCAGTAATAAAACCAGATGAAACAAATATAAGATTCAAGTTGTTTACTGAATAAACTGTGTTATTGGCACATCTAATGTGTGGTAAAACATTATACACAGTACCTATACAGCTTCTAGCATTTTGGGGGTAATCTTCATTTACAATATCTGTAAACAAAAGGCTTGCCACCTAACAAATTTTAATTTGTTTAGACTTTCAGAAACTGTGAAAGGCATGAACTGTTTATGTGTTACATGAGATCACTGTTTATATTGTTTATGAACGTGCAGGTAAAGCTGAAAACTTAGACATTTTAAGAAAATTAAAAATGCTGCTTTTCTGTAATTTTATTGTTGCTTCATGCAATATTGTTTAACTGCTGCTGATTCAGATTGCTTTCTATGGGAAGGTATCTCTGCCAGTTTCTTTATTAACGGTCAATATCAATTCTTCTGTACTGAAATTTTCCATAGACAGATACAAGTCAGTCAGGTTGGAACTGAGACTCCGTATAGGCTCTCGTATTCCTACTGGTATGCATGTCTGGATTCATATGCATTCTAGGCTATTCCTGCAGAAAAGAGAACCAAGTTAATTATTCAAAACAACTCTCTTGCAAAAGAGATTTCGTCAATATGTTTGTATAAGAAAAGCTGTTTGAAAATGGCATCATCCCAGTATAAGCAACTTGGACCAAATCCAAAGTCCACTGAACCAATGGAAAGATTTAGTGACATCAATAGACTTTTAAGCAAGCCACATTGAACTGTCTCTGAAACAATTAGCAGAATACCACAAGAATCACAGCTATTCACTCCTTAGTGACTGGTTCCATCTTCCAAATAAATAACTGACACTGAAATTCATTTTTCTTTAGGGTCTGTATATCCAAAAGCAGGAGAGCCAAAGAGCTTCAAAAGGTGCTGTGCATTATACTCTGTTACTTACACCAAGTGCTATGGAATACACATTGTTTTAAGAATAAAATGCTGCTATCGATTCAACAAATCTGACAAGCAGCTTTTTCTTCCCCTTCTGCATACAGCATTCAAAGCAATTTTTGCAATGGTGCTGGCATTAAGAGCTTTTGCATAGCAGGTTAGTATGCGTGACATGTTTCTGCACACAGAATAAATACAGGAATATTGAGACGTCTGTTTAGCCAGCCACTATTGGAGAGCATGCCTTTACTGAGAAAAAGCTAGACGCAAGGAAAGCTGCATTATCATCTCATCCTGATAAACAATGCTGCTTTAACACATTAAATGTTCTTTCAAGTACAAGAAAGCCAAGACACCCAAATGCTGACAAACTAATTCACTGCATTTAAAAGCGAGTTGGACCATATCTTTGCAAGTTAGGAATTGAAGCGTAACTTTTAACATATCTGCACAAGACATTTAGAAAGCAGCTGTAGGTTTTTCCCTTGGCATTTTTAAACCAAAATGCACACCTTTAAGAACAAATTGTTTTTGTTCTTAAATGACACAAAGGCAGACAACAGATTTTTTTATGACTTCAGAAGTAGAGAATTAGACTATAACAAAGCATGGACAATGAGGACTTTTCAGAGAGCCAACAAAAGCAAATGAGTAGTTCCTCTTTCTCCAGCTGGCACTGTTTAATGAAGGCAGATGTCTAGAGCTGACTGTGGTTTACTTTCAAATATCAGAACTGATAACCAGGAACTTGAAAATGCCAGCGAGAGAAAGTGAAGAGTTAAAGGTGAAATATGGTAGGAAAACAACATCTGCAACATGCCAGCCCAGTAAATGCCTAGGAAAATCATCTTGTCCTCTTACCTGTGGTCAATCCTCCCCATCTTCTGGTGTGATTTCTGTCTCTTTATGTACCACTACTTTGGTCACTGACATGTCAGGGTGCTGCTCTTTGGCTTCTTTAATTGCCTGAGCCAGCGCCTATCCCAAGGAAACCACAGAAGGGCAAAAACAAAAAGGAGGTGGAACATGCATGATCAGTAGCAAGGTGGAGAGATTCATGACATATTACACAATTTACAAATGAGGAAAATGATTAAAATATGAAATATACCATCACTGATTTAACTACTATACCAGCTTAATTTAAGGCATGCCAGTATGAATAATATCTGTCAAAGGAACGTTTAGAAATGTTCTATTTGGCAGTGTCCAGGGCAGCCTTTTTAACAGTTTGTAGACTTTACCTGATCATGATCAATATCAGCATCTCCTGTGATGACTATTCGTTTTTCAATTCTTGTCTCTGAGATGCCTCCTTTCACAGTCTAGATGGGAGGGACAAAAATGCATGTCAGTAACTTACTTCAGAGTGCTGCTACTCATCCCCAGAATGGCCAGTGCAGGAACCCTCTCATGACTGGACCTAAAAGGCTCAAGCAGCTTGTGCAGGGGGGACAGCCCTGGACTGCAAGTGAGCAGTTCTGGAGGTGGCCTGAATGCTCTGAATGGATTAATGACCTTCAAATGTCCTCCAACACAGGTAATTTTATAAATCCAGTTAACCTGCACATGCATCAAGAGAGATGTTTTTATGTCAAAAATGGCAAACTTGTCCCATGAAAAACAGAATGGGAATACAGACAGCCCATATTCAGACCTATTTAAGTCCAACTGCTTGCTTCAGAATAGCGCATGGGGTGGCATGACCTTTGTATGGCTCATCTACTAATGGGGGAACTTCACCGCAGAAAGATGGAATACTGTTCTCAGTGAGTATTGGCAAGAGAGCCATCACAGCACTAAGATGCTTTCTACTTAGGGAGGAACTGTTATTTAAATGCTACCTTAGAACCTGGAAGACACAGCATGGTTTGTCTGTGCAGATGAGCTTTCGGTCTGGCTGTGGGCAAGCTCCTCAGCGTACCACCCAAGAACACAGCCAAAGTGTTGGAGCTGACTGAATGTCATGTCAATGCAGACTCATGTTCAGACAAGTTACCATATGATGCCAACATGGTTAAACTTTTTCCTGTTCTACGTAGTATTTGCAGCTAAATCAAGTATCTCTGTACAGCAAGGTTTTGTGCTTGCATAGATGGGTTTAGGATTCATGTCAAGTCATTGGATGATGCGTTAATCAACTCAGAATAGCCAAAGACAAGTGAATGAAGACAAGTATTTATGGTAAATTTACAACATTTTGTCAAGAAAGTATCAGAATGTGTTCCCTTTCTGAAATAAATCATAGAACCAAAGCTATGATAGCATACACCCTGGTGAAAAAGGAGCTCCTTGTTTTCTGAGGACTCACTTTGGTGATATGTGTAGTAGTTGTAGTGCTGGTGGTTTCAGATGTGATAGTTTGTGCACTCATCAATACACCTGGTTCAGAGTCAGCACCGCAATCCACCTAGAAACCAGAAGAGAAAACTAGTCACTGAAAAAAATGCTCCTGAGCACAGGGAGGCAAGAACTGCACTGTCAAACATCCCTATTTCTACAATTCTTCATAAAGTGAGTATCTTATGGTACGGGACAACTGCTATTAGGGTGACCATGTGTCATTGTTTCTCTGTGTGTCTGGAGGCTGTTCCTCCCCTCTGGAAGCATAGGTGAGAAGATGGCACTTTTAAATCTGCAATTTCATCAATGTTCTCGAAAGGCCCTACACCAGGATGTGAGAGTGACCCCCAGGTAAGTTATTCTTATGTACATCCTCCTCATGCTAATATTTAATACTTGAACAACTTAGAAAAGTTTACACTAAAGCACACACCCAAAGATGGGTGAAGAAATGGGTTCCTTAAAGGCACATTTAATTAGACCATGTCTTTTGCAGAATTTCTTACCTGAGAAGACTCATATGTAATGGTTTTTGTTTCTGTATGGACTACTGGCACTTCCTTTGTTGAAATTTCAAGGGTTTCCCCACCAGCGGGAACACTGCTGAAACTTATAGTCTCAGTCTTCACAACTGGTGACTGCGTGAACAAAAAAGAAGGAATTGGAACATTTAGCAAAGCTTATGGATTTCTCACAACAATTTTTTTTGTTTGGTGCAAAGAAAGAATAACTAAAAAGTGCTCTGCATTGAAAAAAAAAAAAAAAAGGAGGAAATTCTCTTAATTACAGTGGTACATTCATGTATATAATGCTGGCAACATTTAGCAGTTCCCTGGATTTTATGAAAACAAAGGCCAAAATGTCCTAAATACTACAAGAGGCAATGGTCACAACTTGAAAAACAGGAGATTTCTTATGAATGTCAAGAAACACTTTTTCACTGTGAGAGTGACTGAACACTGGCACAAGTTGCGCAAAGATATTGTGGAGTGCCCTTCCTTGAAGATAATCTGAAGAAGCTCTCTGGACATGGTCCTGGGCAGCAACTCACTCTGGATGTCCCTGCCTGATCAAGGGACTGGAGCAGATGACCTCCAGAGGGCCCTTCCAGACTCAGTTGTTCTGCGAATCTGTGATTCTACGTTTTCTTAAAATGACAAGAGAATGAATTCTGCACAGGCTTAGTCTTTTCATCTCTTGGGAAAAAACCCTGCACAAAACGGGTCTTGAAATTCTACTAATGGGATTAAGATAAGGAACCTGGTCTGTTTAAGACACAGTATGCTTATTTATAACTGCACCAAGGATGGAAAAAACAATCTATTTCCTGTCTTTGAGGACATGTGAACTTTCCAACCTCGATGGACTTTCCCAAAGAGAATGCCAGATGATCTTGTTATCTGTTGCATAAAATGCCATGAAATTTGGTATTTCTCTGTAGCAGAAAAAGCAGTTTCAGGTAAAACATGCATGGCATTTTGCTAATGATGGAAACCAGCAGCAAGCCTTGCAGATGACATGCAAGGAGGAAATAAGAGGAGAAAAAACCGCTTGCTGTAAAAGTAGGATCATAGAAGCCGGGCACAGTTTACTTTTAATGACAGGAATTAACTTAGCCCACTATTGCCTATGTTCACAATTCAGCACAGACATGACCAATTTAACAAGTTACCTCAAAATGAGGTTTTCTTTCCAAAGACTCTGAAAGTTGGACTGTTGTTCTGTGCTCCTCCGCCTGCTCACACGAAGCGGCGGCAGCGACTCCTTCCTGTTTGGTTAGGGCTTTCCCAGCCTCCTCCCTTTTTTCCTCCTTGGCCCCCTCAGTCCCAGCAGAGCCCTCCTTCCCTTTCACGGCAGCAGCCACCGCCGACGCTGCCTCGGCCTGGGCATCCAGCGCAAGTCCGGCCACTTTAGCAGGATCCCCGCCTGCATGCACCTCCATCCCATGTCTCTCCTTGACAACTACAGTCTCCTGTACAACCTTCTGCACTGTATCCTGATCCGGCTGAAGTGCTTGCTTCATGTCACTGGAAGTTATCTCCTGAGACGTCGTCGTCTCTATTCTCTGTAAGAAAGGAGGAAAAAACCCTCAGCATCAGAAGCAGACAACACTATATGCAGTAGCTCCCAAGCTTAATGTACTGTGAACATAAATTAAAAAAAAATGGGCATTATATTTTGCCAAGTTATTTCTCCCAAATTGTGTGGATTTTCATTCTCAGGATGTTACCAGTATAGCAGAAATGGAAAACAAAACAAGAATCAAAATTTTTTAAAGTGAAGAGAAATTTCAATGTTGGTGTTCTTCTCATTGGTATATTTGTGTGAGTTTTACAAAGGCAAAATACAGCACCTTGCAAAATGACCAAAACAAAATGAAATGAAAGAAAACCTGGTTGTTGCTTCCCCCCCTTTTCAGTGAAGTTTCTTTGTTGGTCCATTGTAACAAAGGAAAACACACATGAATACATGCATTAGTTATACAGTTCCATATTGTGCACAAACCCACGGAACAATACAAAAGCAAAAGTAATTGGTGTGTGGTTATGACATCGATGGAGGGAATCAAGCAGCCACCTGAGCCCAGCTATGGGAAGTAGAAGTAACCCCTCCTATGAACTCAGTCGGTTTTCTGGCGGACTCTATTAAAGTGAAGATATCTGAACCATCCAAGGTTTTTTCACTGGTGGACTGTTTAGTCTAAACAGACAAAGAAATGTAGAGTCATACATAGAAAAAAGGCAGACCCATATGCACAGACATATTAATTGCCAAAACCAGAGGCAGAAACGGAGGAAAAGGAGAGAAGGTTGCAGGGACACGGAGAGGTTGGAAACAGGAAAAGAATGGGAAAATAAATCAGAGCGAATTCATAATGGCTGTAGTAAGCAATAGTTACAAAGCGTAGTTGTTAGCATTGGCGTTTTGCTGGTTCAAGCAAACCTTTTCTTTTTTTTCCTTTTATTAACAAGCCACAGCAGCAATACTGAATTTCAGTACATAAACCAGAAAGGCTGAAAGCCTTATATAACGTCTGCTTCAAACTGTGAGACGGATTCAAAGTATGAGAGAAAAAAAATAAGCTGGGTTGGCTGCTGTCAACATAAAGCCAGGCAGCAAGAAAACTGAAAGCTAGGGTGGTGTGAAGGGATTGCCTAAAAGAAGTCATGCTTTTATCTTTAAGTCGTGGCATAAAGTCAAAGCCACTTGTTACCACTACTTTTGATGCAGACGACTCAGTAACATAGTGAGCAGTAGCAATGGTAATTGGCTGTTCTCTGGAATATCTCCACTCAGACAGGCTCTTATCTGTCCGGGCAAACGCCCCTGCTTTTACAGCTTCTTCGCCAAGATGCTTTTCTGCTTTGCCAAGCTGTAAGCTTTCCAGTGTACCAAGTAACTGCAAATCCTGGTCCATCCTTAGTGTCTTTTTCAAACTCTCCTCTTCAGGACTTTGCAACTGAGATTCTGCTTCCTTTATGGGTGTCAGAGAGTCAGACAGTTTTCTTCTCGTGCTCTGCATGTCGGATCCCCGCCTGGCATTCTCATCAGTGACAGGCTTGAGGATTTCATACTTGGTCACTATTGGAACAATTTTCACAGATTCTTGCTCTTTGCTTTCCATTTTTTGCAAAGTTTCTACTGAAGGCTGTACTGCTTTCTCGCCCTCTTTAGCTTTACTTGTCATGGTTACAATTTTCCCAGATACGGTATCATAGGACTTTCCTAGGGTGAACATTTTCTGCTTATTCTCCTCATTGGATTGTATTTCACTTTCCAAGTCCTCAAAGCTCTGCATTAGAACGGTACTGGATTTTAATATCTGAGGTGGAAAGGCAGTTTTACCGCTCACAGTCACTACTTTGTATGCCAGATTTTTTTCCGATTCACCATCAACTACCTCAGAGGGTATTTTGTCTATAATAACCCAATCCTCAGTGCCCTATATTTGAGATATAAAAGCTAAATTAGAATACCTGCAGGTTTATCTGTACTTCAGGAGCACTAAATTATGAAGACTTTTAAGAAATCATGTTGCTTCTTCTGAAAGCATATAGTAACTTTAAGCATTGTACCTCTTAGACCAGTTATCAAGCAAATAAACAGAATCACCTTAGGTAAAATATGATTTCTTTGCATATTCTCTCTCTTCAGAGGTCCATGCAACATGGACCCAAAAATATTACTTTTCCCACACTATTTCTGTATTTGTTTGAAGCAAAATAGCATGTCAGTGCATAATTATAATGGTAATTGGAATCAAGCCGGGGTTAAAAGTCACATACTGCAGTGGTTCACAAAGCTACAGTCAAAAACAAATTACAAAAATAGGGCAAATAAGCCCATTCAACTGTACCCCAGCTGTTACAAACATGCTGTTGATGACATTTTAGAATTGTATGCTTTTGTATGTAGCTTGCCCTGAATTTCCTTGTTTTCTCAGAAGAACATGCAAAACATCAACGCCCTTCAGGACTGTCTAAATGGAGAAGCACAACACAGCAAACTGTATAAACTAAGCATACTACTAAAAATTCTGAATGAAACATAATTGCAGCATCTTTTTTCCTCCTCATGCAAATGTGATATGTGATTTGCTTTGCCTATGCAATCAGCATCCAGTTATTTGACTTTAGGACCATAACTTCTGTATTTAAGTAAGCAAATGATGCAGTTTAAAATCGAATGAATTAAAAATAACCTCTAGGGATGATGGGATACTTTTCTGGATAATGATTTGATGAGAAGTAACCAAAGTGCCAGCAGATTCTCCTTCCTGCAGCTTCTTCTCTATCACACTTGGCTAATAGAAAAACCAATAAAAATATAAAGTTCACCATCACTCAGCATAATCTAAATTCACTTGACAATATAAAGGAAACTCATTCTTGTGACAAAAGTGCCCCATTCACCATAACGTTCTCAGTGAGGTTTATTGCTCAATGCATGCAAACTGCAAACAACATCCAAACAGCACCGTGCAAGTAAATTTCTAACTAGCAGAGAAATCAATCTCCATTAGGAAGCCATAAGCTCTGGAGAGGACCCATTTCTCAGAATTTGGTCTCCAGATTATATCTCTGTCTGAAGCTTATGAAATAATAATAATTAAAAAAAATATGAAAAGGGAGGGCTTGGAAAGGAAAAAAGATAATAAAATAATATAGCATTGCCATCCTTTCTGACTGCATTTCAATGAAGTATTGTTGGTTTTTACCTGCATTTCAAGGAATGTAGTACCTCCCTTCTGCAAAAATATGAGTTTTTCTGATTTTTCTGTTTCTTCTTTGGTCTAATGTCAGGGGAATAAATGATTTCAGTAAATGGAGGGTATAAAGTCCACTATACTTTACAGTAGCTCATACTTCTCTACTCTACAAATTATTAATCACATGGAAAATTAAGAAACAGAACTAAAGAGAATAATTTTACAGCACAGAGGTTTCCAATAGGAAGTGAAATCAGTGTCTCTCTATGATGAATGCAAAGGAGACATGAGTATACAAATGGTATGCAGAAGTGTAGCACAAAACCCACTAAACTGAGTAACATCCAGGTGTGGATGCACCACATTTGTTTTGTTTCATGTTATTCATTTAACTGGGACTGGTGCCAGCTTACACAGATTCCACTGACAGACCAGAACAGCCCCCTCCACCTTCATTCTGGGCAAGGCTCTCTCCTGAGTTTGCAGCCCTCTCTGCTAAAGCAGGCAGAAGGCATGCCCAGCTAAGATTTCAGCTCTCCCTTTTTCCCTGCTGGTATTGGAAGTCTTAGGAGCACTTTTCCTACAGAGGGAGCTAACTGTTGTTCTATTATCCTGTAGTGTGACACCGAAATCTCCTAATTTTTGTCCCATCAGCGCTTTCCCAGTGCTGTGAGAATAGCAAAAGAATCTCTCTATCTTGGACAACTGGGAAAATTTTAAATGCTGGTATGACTCAATTTCCCAAGGCTTTGGAGCCCACCTTCTGGGCTGGCTACAGTTGTCATTTGGCCAGAGAAAGTATGCCCCTGCAGAGCTAAATGGATTTCTTGCCAAACCCTTTCTAGTGACTTCAGTAACTACTGTACTCAATAAATATGCCAATGGAAGTCCTATGAACTGGCATGATAAAATGTACATGTACTCAAGAGGAAAGATAGAAGTTTAAGGAGAAATATGAAACTAGAAAGTTGTAAATGGCTCAACTCCCTGACTGCAAGGAGATGCACAACTCCTTTATTAGTAGTGTTGGTTTCATCCAAACCAGGTCAGATTAAACATTGTCAAGGACTTTGTGAATATGATGGCTTTCATGTTCTACAGCTATCTGGCCACCATCATGGAAGATATTTAAAACTATGTTTTTCATCACTAAGGAAAACCAAAGTATTTCCCCATCTGTTCTAAGAAACCAAGTGGTGATTAGACAGGCTTAAAGTCACACTGACCACTCAGGTGTCACATGCTTGAAGATCACATTTTGAAAAGATACTTTCTCTTCTGTTCTTGTTTTATTATAAGAAGAAGCTACAGGTAACAGCACTGAATACATTTTTAAAGTGGATATGCTAAATGACATGTGTAACTTCTTTGACTAGCAGAAGACACTACATTATCTTGACAGTCTCTGTGTTTCTTAGTAGACATCAAGGTGCCGATTTTGACCTATGGATGGCTTCAGCTTTTTCCTAAAAAAAATCCCCTCTCATCAGTACATGTGAACAGAAACCATCTCACTTACTGGGACCAAAGGAATGGCAAGGTGTTACCTACAGCAGAAATCACTTCAGAGTTAGGCTCTGATAGGTCAAGTCTGCTCTTAATTTTCCACAGAAATAGCTTCATTTGGATGAGGTTCTGTGAAACAGATGTAGATTACTTAGATGCATGTAAGATATACATGCATCTAAGTAACTGGACGTTGCTTTTGAGCAAGTTGTCTTCTACTAGCAAGAGAAGATACACCAGGTAATTCTTGCCCTTTTCCTACTTTTCTACTTCTTGTGTGTTTTAATTAAAACTTTTAATTAAATTCCTAAAATAATAAAGATATTAAACAAACAGGGTGGTGCTAAGTTTGCTTCTCCTGCAATCCTCTGATTCAGGTTCAGTTAGTCACCCTTTCCAACAGTTCCTCACATTTTTATTATGATAAATGCATCCTGTTCATTGTGCTTACAATTTTACTTTTTAGAAGGATAAACCTTTATTTTCAATTACAATCAAACCAACCTGTTTGTAGGGTAAGTTATGATTCTTGAACAAGTCAGCAGGAGCAACACTAAAACTCCTCTGTGCTCCCCTCAATAGGGACGCTTTGAACACTGAGCCTGCTTTTTTAGGTATTTTAATCCAGTGTGAAGGCCACACTAATACATCAGCCTAGTATAATGTGGGAGAGAAGGTGAGAGCCCTCTCCATGGCAAAATCCTTTTCCCTATGAGGAGAAGCTGACACTTGCTACCTACATGCCTCCAGGGATGCCCTTCCCCAGAGTTGTGGGTTTGCAACACCAACCTCTGATGTGAGAAAGCAGAAAACTTTCAATTTACACTTTCCAGACAATTTTTACTGAGTTCCTTACAACATTACGTCAGTGCTGTAACCAATCTCATGACCATCTTCAGTGCTAAAACCAAGAGGCACCCATAAAAATAATGCTTGTGAGACAGAAACCAGATATCCATTCATAATAGAATAAAAAAAAAAAAATAACTTCCAGGCAGACCACACAAGCTTATTTCTTTTTGCTCCATTGAACTTAAGCCAAGACACTGTACTCTGTATTTTATTGCAAGACAAATGTTGCCTTGTTACCCCTACATTTCCTTATCTACCTACAGGTCAAGTAAACACCAGCTTTTAAACTGGCAAGTTTCTTGCAAGCACTTTGAGACTGCACAGTAAGCAAGATTTTTCACACGCACACTGCATGAAAATGCAGATATTTAGCAATCTACATTCAATGACAGTATCCAGCAGACTGCAGCAACCATCAGGTCCTTTATGGAACTGGCCAAGAAAGTCTAATTATCATCATTATTTCTTCCCTGTCTTCAGAGACTGAAAGTTCTGCCTTTTGTTTTGTATTTTCTTTCCAAACTTGGCACCATGGCCCCCACTTGTCTCACTACACTGCTGCTCCCAACTAGTCACCATTGTTTAAATTTTCTCTCCATCACTTTCATGGTTTCTTTCACGCATGGCTGGACTTCCTCAAGCTCACCGAACCTGCTTGTATTTTGCACCCTCAAAGAGACCCAGTTCTGCCACATGGCTTCCAGTGAGTTTAATTCTCTCTATACACATATATTTATATATGTATATATTTATGATATCTGCTCTTCCTCCTGTCTTTGCTGCTAGAGCCTGCATCCTGAGAAAAGGGAGTGCCTGCAAGCAGAGATTGGCCTCTAACTATGGCCTCTAATCTATTGAGAGCTGCTATAAGTAAAAATGCATAGACAAATACACAATGAAGCCTTTCAGCTCACGCTGACCTCTTCAGGCACTAGTGGTTCAATCATAGGAGCATCCTCCTGCCTTGCTGCAAGCCGAACGGGAGATGTGGAAAGCCTCTTCTCCCACTCATTAGACACAGTCGTTTCTGTGGAGGTTTCCAAGAAGGTGCGTTTCAACTCGCTTATATTGGTCTGATGTTTCATCAGATCTTCCTGGGTTTTATCTAGATCCTAGACAGTTTTAAAAGAATAGAGCAGTTTGTGATACATCCTAAGCCAACCAAACTTCAGAGCCAAAACACACAACTTGGTTAGTATAGAGGGAAGTAACAGCTCAGGGAGCCGGGGAGCACAGCACTGACACAACACTCTGTGAAAATGTGGCATTTTGAAAGAGAACAGCATAGCATATCTCGTACAAGTGAGTCTAAGTACACTCTTAAAGAGCCTATCCATATTGCTATAATTTGCACCTGATAAAGAGGCTCCAAACAAACATACATATGCGCGTGGAGGCACACACATATACGCACACGCATATATCGATATTGAGAGTACAAGTTAGAGGAGTCACCATAATCTGAGAGAAAAAATAATCTATTAGCAGGTGGGAGTACACAGTTCATGCATCATAGTGCAGATCCACAGTTTACCACTAAAACTAACACACATGTACATGCACTGGTATATACCAATACCAACCTCTAACATAAGATTACTATGTTTGACATACACATTTTCACCCTGTATTCGCTTAATCAGACTATTCTGAAAGAAGTGAAAAAGAAAGGGAAAGGTAAGGGACACAGTATTGAAAGGATACAAAATGCTGTTTCTACACATTTCTTCACAGAGAACTGACAGTAACATGCTGAAAGAGGTGAACACCTCCAACATTGATACCTGAGCAACTTCTAGACCTTTTGTTTCTGTACCTGGGCCTTTAGATCTCCGTCCTCCTCTTGATCCGACTGCCAGCATGAGAAAGATTGGAAAACAACACCTTACCCACTTGTATGAATGAAGGCTTTATGAACATTGGTGAGAGGTACACACACTAGGTTAAAATCCCATTTTTCTCTTCATTAAGGGTTTAAAGAGGAGGAGTGGACACACTAGCTTTGCACAGTTTTCCTAACTCAAAGCAAATTTCCTCTTGTCAATTTTGTTTTTTATTATCAAAGGGGTATTAAACATCTTCCTTTTATAAATACTGCTACACTCCACATTCATGGATCTCTATTTATGGAGCAGCAATTGCACCTTCTCACCAAGGTCACGGCTAGTCTAGAGCTGACAGCAACAGCAAATGCTTTGGAATTCTGTAATCCCAGAATTTACACATAGGACATAATCTGGACCACAAGCAAAGCTTTGCATAAACTCAAACAACCTGCAATACTTTCTACAGAAGAAAGCATATTTTATTTGCTTAAAATGCTAGTTCCCTAACCATAGTCCCTTTCTGTATTTCTGTAACTTTATTTAATATTTAGCCTGTATATATTCTTTCAGGACCTTTCATCTGGAATGGCACACACATCCCATCCACTTCAGTGCACATTTCCAAAAGCAATGCCATTAGGACTGCTCCAGCAGCCTTGTTTCCAAAGGTGCAATTTTCAGGTGGCAGATATACCACACATTTTGAAAATCAGTACGAAAAATTGAGATGTGCAATATCTTCTCCTCTAAATAAATATGGCAACTAGGGATATTAACATGCATTTTTAAGCAATAAACCAAACATTTAAATTGTCACAATTTTATGATTATATTTTATTTTCTGCAGAGATCAAGGCCTGATGCTATGGAGTGGAAGAAGCACTTGAAAGCATTATTTACTTCTGAGTCATCTCAACAGATTTTATGTTGTTGCACCGTTTGAATTCTTTTAATGCCCGTGCTGCTATTTTATTATTAATTTTTCATATAGTCCTAATTAGACAAATGACTCATGGGAAAATCTGTTGATTACTTTACAACTCAGTTCAAATTTATTCTATTTACAGCCAAAGCTGAATCGTCCTGACGTGCCATACAGAAAATTTTTCCTTGATGATAATTTTAACAGTCTCAAATATTAATGAGATCCTTCTGAAAACCTAGAGTAGCGTTCGTGGTAAGACTCTGTCTTCTAGCAGATGTCAGACGAAATTCAGCTCATGTTTGCAGCTGCAACCATATTAATGATGAAAGCATTATATGCACTTCAATGAAGTCACATAGGGTAGAATTTGCCTGCAGAGTCTATATACCATGTTGTGGATATGAGGCTTCTCAGTGCAAGGATAAACATATAGTATTAGTTATAAAAATGTAAACATTTTACATTTCTCCTCTGAAAAGAATACCTGGGCCAGTAGTGGCAATATGTGAAGATGCCATATGAAATTACGTTAAAGAAAAACCCTAGATATTTAAAATATGAGAATACCTCTACTCAATCAATTTGAAAACTGTTTTTTACTGTCTTTTCCCCACTCTCCCACTCAGGCTTCAGAGTATAAGAGTGAACAAGCAAACAAAAAACCCCAGGGCATGATATGGCCAGCACAACCCTCCAGGCGGGCAGCACTGGTGTGGGTGACACCGCCACACACTGTCCCACTAACCACACAACGCAGAGCCCTTGCAGCTTCCAAACCAAACTCAAAACTAAGAGGAACCCATAGGGAGGGTAGGAGGAATCCAGGGAGCAGTGGAAAGTCCTGGCAAAGCTGCCCCGCTTGCAGGCAGGCACATGCACACACGCGCAGGGAGGGACCCTGAGCTGCCGTAGCAGACATGCGGTTTAGCCCCATGGCCCAGGGTTGGGAAGAGACGAGGCCAAAGGCTCTCCCCTGCCATAGCCGGGGGCCGGCGACTGTACAAACCTCGGTGGCAGTGGTCTCACCATCAGCCGCAGTGTCCGTCTGCTCACTGTCAGTCTATTGGGTTAGACAAGTACCCGGGTCCCGAGAGGAAGGCAGGAATAAAGAATAAACCCAGCTCATCAGTACACGCGGCTCGCACGGGGAGCTGTTAAACTCAACATCCCTGTGAACTGCATTAGCATTGCTTTTCAAACAACGCACATGTCAAAGAAGCAAAATAAAAATGCTATATTAGTAAACAGAACAGACTCAGAGGAAGACTCGAGGCGTACTGTACACAGTATATGGCTTTACTGGAACAAATTTATAAGCCAAACAGGACATTACTGGAAAAGTTTTATTTGAATAGCAGATTTTTTTTTTTCCTTAAGAAAGCCAGGTTGCTTTAAAAAAAAATAAAAATAGGGAAAAAATGTGACTAATATTTTCTAAACAAACTTTTCCTCCCACAATGATCTTTTATGGAAAATTAGTGAACTAATTTTTGTTCTAACCAATATAAAGTGGTGGTTAAATTTTTTATCCAGAGGGGAAAAGATAATTTAAAAAACCCCAAACAACAACAAAAAAGCTACTTTAACAGTCATCTGACTTTCAGTCCCTCATTTATACAGAGGTTGTTCTTGTCTCCACATTTATACACCATGAGGCTGTCTGCGTTACCAAGGAGTTCAAATAACCATACCCCCAGCCCATCTACTGTCTGTCTGTGGAGTAATGGTAAGGCTCAGATCCCACTTGGTTCCAATAAAGAGCAGCTGATAATTGTTAATGATAGTAAAAAGAAAGAAAACTGCCATTAAAAGAAGGAAAATAAATACTTCTCATTCCATTTAAGAATATGGATGAAAGCAGGAGAAAAACAAAAGTAACACCCCCCATCCCCCAAACACTTACTAGGTATGAGTGATAAAAATGAAACAAAGCACAGCATTGCACAGACTGATCTATCCCTGCTTTGCACGAAGAACATTTTAGTGGAGAACACAAGTGTCAAGATTAATAGAGTGGAGTAGAGGTTACTGCAGACTGAGAAGAGAATTCAAAAAACTACTCTGATGTCAGGGAAGCATATGGATAACTAGTAAGTAAAGTGCACCCTACTGCCCCAGACTGGTACATCCAAGTTGCTTTGATAGCAGTGAAAATTCTGTTTTCCATTAGTGATTTTCTGTGGTCCTTAGACAATATAAAGTAACCCAGGCAGGCAATTTAAGGCCAGGACAACACATCTCATCCTCCAATAACATTAATACGAACAAGAAGAAAAGAACAACCTACTAGTGGATGGAGTATCAGTCTTAGCTTTGAATGTCCTCCAATCTTTTGTCATTTTCTGACAACTCCAGTGTTTCATAAGACAATGTTTTGATTTTTTTTCATTGCTTTGTTTTTTATTCTTTGAAGAGTTTGTATTGTTTGTATGACAGAAGAATAAACAAGCATTTTGCACTACTTGCTAAGTGCATGAATGCATGCTACATGAAATTTTTCAAGCCAAGACCATCTTGAGACAGATCACATTTATTTTCAAATGGAAATCTAATGTCAAAATAGCCTATTAGGCTGGTCCAATTGATTTCACTAAAGTGCTAGAAAATTGTTTCTTTATTAACAAAGGGTCTCATGTCTTTATAATACTATAGGCAATTGTAAAGGTATGGCAATAGAAAAAAAGTATGCATTATCACTCCTATTTACAAAAAAAAAAAAAAAAAAAAGAAACAAAGAGGAATTAATGAATCTAAGCATTTAAAAAGAACTAAAAATTGTGTCAAGGCACTGTAACGCAAGTCTAGCATATAGGGTTCATTTAAGAACTTGAAGTCAATAGAAAATTAGCTGCTAAGGTACAAACACAGAAGCCAATGAACTCCAAGGGGTGAGAGACTCTGTCTTTGACTGCACAGAGTGATTCCAGATGCATAGCTCAAGGGAGAACAAGCTCAACAATATATGACATTGGTTCAGGATACTGGCTGTAGTCTTCTGCATCTCTGTGTGCAATCTTTTGTGAACTGTGGGGGCGAGAAAGGTTCCTATTTCTTTTGCCATAAGTGCAATGAAATCCTAAACAAAGCATAAAACTTGCTTTATTGCAACATACATGTCTGCTAATAAGCCAATCAACAGCCATGGAGTCAAAGTCAGCATTACTGAGTTACTTGAAATAAAGATCTGGGGTTATCACAGAGCAGGGAATGGTGAGTTAAGGGCGAGCAAGGCTGGTCTCCTCTGGAGTGGAGAGTAAGAAAGGCCAGGCTCAGCTCCAAGAGGGGCTGAAGCACAGCTGAGGTGGGGCTGGCGGGCAGGTGAGGGCTGGAGCAGGACAGAAGGCAGCTTCTCCTGACGTGCTGTGGCTGCACCTCTCCTACCTTGCGATAGTAATTGCTGTGATTTGTTTTGCCAATGTAATGCAGACATGCCCAAGTTTAAAACATATTCACTTTCATGCAATATTTTGAACAAGAAATACCCCGTGGATTAGGCACAAGTCTGTGTTGTCTGCCAGGAAGCACTGCCAGAGTAATCACCCTCATAAAAGAGCGATACTAAAAAGCCTATTTTTGATGTTTTTATGCTCAATACTTCCTAACTTTACTAACAAAAAGAAGTGCTCATTTCTGAAAGAGGAACAGACTAATGTATTACATAAACACTGCCTCATTATTGCCTCTAGAGCTGGAACTATATTAATGCTGTTATTGCTATTAGATTAATCCAAGTGCAGAGCTAATGCAAATTGAGACCTAAATGCTGTCTCAAAATGAGGACAAGAAATGAGGCGGCAGCATTTTGGATGCCTTTTATCAGAAACTGCACATTATTTTTTAGTTGTAAGGCATCACAGAGCCAAAAGCATCTAAACCCAATGTTTTTACAAGACAAATCAATGTGACTTTTGGCTTTCCATAAAAAGGAAATGAAATCCTGCACCAAGTCTTACAAAACCAACAACAGCAGATGACAATGTTTAAGCTGGTTTATTGAAGAGAGCTACTGCAATGGACTATTGACAAGTGGCCAAGGTGGCTTTTTACACAGCCACTGGTCAGCAATTACCTGATCTGGGTTTTTTTCTTTATATACAAAGCAAAACCATACTTTTGTATTTGAAGAAATAGAAATAGAAAATCAAGGGAAACCTGAACTCATTATTTTATTCTGTCAACAAAGAATAATTGGGCTCCATCAAAAACTGAGATGCCCATTACTCTGCTGCTTAAGCAGATTCCTCTCCTACTTCTGGATATACCATCACATCTATAGTACTCAGAACCACTACAAACTCCTACTGCAGCTGGTTCATCTGCCATAATGACCCTGGTGGCTTGAGGCATCAGTTTTGGCAGCACTAATCTAACACTGCCAGTGTCAAGACAGCCCACATGGCATGTTTCTGCAACAGCTGCAGAACAGCTGTCCCAATCTGACCCCTCACTACATTGGATTTAACCATGGGAAAACAATTTAATCTGCAGCAGAGATGGGATTGAGGATGAAAATCGAGATCCAGGTTTTGCTGGACCAGAAAGGCTTTTCTGGGGTTCAGCTACAGCTGATAGACTTTTGCAAAAAGCTGAGTCCATCTGGACTTTGAACATACTGAAGTTGATGCTTATCATTGTTGGGTAGCTAGTCATATAAATAAATGTAGATACATATGCATATATTTGCATGCTTCAGTAATTATGCAGAGAATTATACTTAATACCCACTATTTAGATAACTATTTCTAACCCTAGTACAAACTGATAGATGGAAGGAAAAGGTCTTATCATCTAGTGCAAGTCACTTTGCACCAGCTGACACAATTCAAACCAAGCCTCTTCCACACAGTGTTGTGCCTAACCCTGGGCTCCAAGCTGTACTCCCAGCATGAGAAAAAAATAAAAAAGAAGAAGAAGAAAGAAAAACCAAAACCAAACCAAAAAACAATAACCCCCAAACCAAAAAAAAAAAACCCTTCTAACATATCAGCACAGACAGAAATGAGGCTCTGAAAGTAGGACCACTATTGCAGCAATCTAACACTGGTTAGGACTGAAGCACTGAACACGAAAAAGAGTGTGTTCGATGCCGAGGTACACACCTCTTCCTCTGAACTGTCACTCAGGTCATTGGCAAGTGAGGCACTCAAGGAGGCCGCCTTGGGCTCCAGGTAGCAGAGGCACATAGCCAGAGGAAAGGAGAGAGTGAGGGCGTATGGCACTGAGAAAGAGGCAGAGAGCAGAAAGAAAAAAATGAAGAGGAAGCAAGGCACGAGGGAGGGGGAGCGGATGGGGAGGTAGTGCTGCACACTGGCAGGCAGGAGGTTGGTTTCGGAGAGGTTAGGGAGCGACAGGTAGCCATCGTCATCCAGGAGGGAAGGAAATGACTCTGGAAGTTGCAAGGAGAAGGAAAACAGCGTTCCGCCTTTGCCAGCTTTTTGCTTGTAGCCAAAAGCTACGTCTTGCTCGGCGGAGCAAACTCGCCCCTTTCTGTCAGAGTCTGGGTCTGACTGGCTGTGCTTTGGAGTGCTCTCTTTGGGGGCCTCACAGCCTAAGGACTTTGTCCGAGTGCTCTCCTTGCATCTCCTGCGAAGCTTTGCTGAAGATACATGGGGGCCAGGCTGAGAGGATGGCGAGGAATGGTGGGAGTCAGTGCCAAGCAAAGATGGCTGGTGACAGAGAAAGAGCAGCAAACAAGGCGCAAAAGCAAAAGGACAAAAAGAAAACTGTAATTAGTTAATTTTCTTCCGTGATGATAAATAATATATATATATATATAAAATTATAAACAGTATTTTAACACCACAGCTTTCCACTGAATCGAACGGTGCATATTCCCATGCCACACACCACAGGTATTGTGAATCACGCTTCCAGCTTACAAAAGGCAACTTCTTGATTCAACATTTGTCTAGTCCTCTGAAACACAGGATTTACAAAACCCTCCATGGCCACATGGGCAGTTGCAGGTGCTGCCAGTTTCCACTCACTGCAAGATTGATTTCCAATCATAAAGAGTTTTCAAACATGATATGGAGAGCAACAAAGAAGGAAACATATTTCTAATACCAGCACTACTTGTAATAGCGTTCTTGCAGTCAGACTTGGTGGGGGCCAAATGCTTCCCATCTATGCCTTGGACAACCTCAGCAGTAACAGTTAGAACTCCAAGGACCTTAAATTCCGCCATTGCAATATTAAAAAAAAAATAAATATCTAGGCTCTAAACCAAATTAAAACACATTGTGGTTTGGTGGGAGGAGCAGCTGCTCCTGATGGAAAAAACCAGCTTGACAGCTATCCCAGCAGCCAGTTCCTCAGCACAGCCCCCTCCACTGGTCCCTGCTGGGCATCCCCACAGGCCTGCCCTCACCTCTGCTCACTGTGAGCCCAAGCAGGCAGTGCTGGGGGCTCAGCCCCTCCCAGCCATGCGCCCTGCCTGTCCCTCCATGCTGCCACCTCTTTGGCTGCACACTGAAAGAAGGGAGCTGAGTCTTGTGGCTCAGCAGACCACACCATCTCTTGCTGGGGATCTGAAGGAGGACTGGCTAGAGAGAGGTCCTTGCCCCACACAGATATATCTTCTCATAATCAAAATATGACCCTTTAGCCACAGTGAAGAGATGAAAATGCCCCCTGATCCTTTTGCTACAAGTTTTACCACAATGCCAAAAATACTGGCTACAGACAAGCAGGATTTGCTTTGATATGCCACTTGTAGGGCATTCAACTGGCCTTTCAGGTCATTTGAGGACAAAAAATTGGTACAAGGAGGGAGGTGATTCAGCAGAAATGGTGACTGTCATTTCACATGCTCCCTGCAAGCTGACACCATTGCTCTTTAGAGGGACAAAAACCACTGTCATCACCAAAATGCATACCCCAGTACAACACATCTGCCACAAACGCTGATGGAACAGAGATGTTTTTTGCAAACCCTTAGTGCCTGAGCTGCTCCATCCATAGTGCATTTCTCCAAGGAGCTATAATAACCATTTTACTTTCACTCCAGGCTCCCAACAGCAAAATCACTTTAAAACCACAACAGTATTTACCTCCAGTTCAAACTGGTGTTGAACTGGAAGCAAAAAGCAGATCCAAGTTTTAGACATAGGTTGCTACTAAGCCTGAACTTTACCAGGTATATTAATGGTAGGAATGGGACATAAGCCAAGCAATTACATGGAAGAACTGCTCTCTTTCCTCTCTAATATTTTCCTTTCTCTCTTCTCTAACAATCTATCAGTTCAAGGAATCTGTATTCCCAAGCAATCAGAACCAAGCCTAGCTTCAAACCACTTACAAATGTCTTTAAGGGTTTAACGCAGTAAGCTCAAGTCAAAATTTAATTCTGATGGACTCACAGGTTTTTGTGTGAGAAAAATACACACACAAATACAACTTCTCTTTATATTGTAAAGATAAAAATCCAAAGTAAATGCATTATTTTCTAATACAAACTATTCACTTACTGACATCTTTGCAGTGTTAATATTTAGAATAACTTCCGGTACTTCAATAGATAAGATAAAAAAGATAAAACAGACAGATAAAACGAAGACAAAATGTCTTAATGAAAAAGCTGAAAACATATCTAAAACATTTCTATGCCCTCAAAAAAGGATTTGATTTAAAGTTTGTCATGTGTTTCTTGAGCCATTCTCTTTATGATGACAGAAAAATCTGTTACTAGGTCTACGTGGAAGCAGGACTGAGATCTCTGTAGGATTACAGAACTGAAACGCTATTAATGACGGTTTAAACAGAACTCATCTCTTCAATCATTTGTACATATTTAAGTTCCATCAAATTAGTTTCCTAAAATATTTTTAAGTATTTCTAGCCATATATAAGGAATAGCCAGAAGATCTGCAAAATGCCACTGATCTCTCCATTAACTTAAATTAACAAAGACTTGGAACAGAATTAGCTTCTATTGGATTATTTTCTATATATTTGATTTTCTTTTTTTTTCTCCATGCGGAAACTTAGGGAGTTTTAAGAACTCAGTTAAGTTTTGTAGAGATTATCTTTTAAATGCTACAATTACAGCACACACTTTCAAAAGAAAACCGTTTCACATTTGCAATTTTCAGTAACTCAATTTGTTTCTGGTTTTCAGACCTTAACTGCAACTCTTTTTGAGGACTTGATTCTTTTGCTATGTAGCTCATCATGGCCTTATATGAGGAAGATAAAAGTTCAGGTTCTAACATTTGCATACTTGACAGTTCTGTGGATGTAAATATATATACCAAGGTTTTTCTTCCTAAAAGATGAGGGTAAACCTTACTTGCTTAGCAAGTGCATTCCACAGTACACCTTCTGAATGTTATTCTACCATATTTCTCTTCACTGTCAATCTCTATTCACTATTTTCTCCATCCTCCTGTTTGGTTTACCCTGTATTAATATCTCAGGAGATATTATGCACGACCATGTGTCTATGTGTGTGTGGTGGTGGTGGGATTGAAGATGATGAGGGATGACTCAAATTTAACAATTGAGAAGAGAACCATCAATAAAAACAGCTTTCTTCAACACAAACTTCAAACAAGTGAAGCAAATGCTTTTGTAAGCCAGAAAAAAAAAGTTTATAACAGCAGATTAATATCCAGAAGTTAATAGAGAAAAAATGCCCACTGAAATTCATTCAAGGAAACAGTGTTATGAGAAGCATAAGAGGAATAGTTTAAAGCACAGAGCTACATACAAGAATACTGAACTGTTTTGTTGCCTTGTGAAAATAAGAAACCAGGATGGCCATACTGAAGTCAAAATATGACCCAAATGACCCAAAACCAGAAGAACAAACACGCATCACCAGGCCACTTCTGGACATTTCCTAAAGAGCTGTTGAATGCTGTATGGAAAACATCATTCTGACTGTTAAACATATTTCAAAAAGCAGCCCAAGGCAGGAACTAGCTTTTACAACATCATACGAATACTGAAAGGACTACAAAAACACTGATTCAAGACATGTATATAAACACCATATATTTCCTTTCACAGAACTAGTTTTGTTTCCTTTTTCTCCCCGTCCCTAAAAATTCTGTGTTTCTCCAAGCACTTTCCAGGCAGCCCTGTTTAATACAAAACCCTGAAAATTCTACCTTGGTGTCATGGCGTATTGCTGAAATCGGGGTGACTTCCTCTGCTCTCTTCTTTTTGCTCTCTTCATCATCTTTGTCCTCTTCTGTTTTTTTCTCTGGAGTCACAGTGGTTATCAAGTTGGTCTGAGAGATGCCCTTTGTTGTGGCGTACTGGCCAGTACCAACCTCTGCAGCAGACACAGAATCCTTCATGTACATTTCATGGTTTTCATTCACTGATGCTAAAAGCAAATATTTAAAGAGGGAAAATCTGAAATAGCTTTTGCTGAGAAGCTGCATAAAATTAAAAAAGCTGGTTTAGAAAAACATTTGAGATAATTCTGAAAACACAACTATGACATGTTTCAGGAAACCAGAAGCATGTGCATACATTTAAATAAACTGTTTACTTGAAATGAAGCTCAGAGCTTTTATATGCATACACATATATTATGGATGTGCATACACACATTACTGTAGCTAATGTGTGCATTACACAGTTGTTAAATGTTAGCAAGCCGTTAAAATTACTACTGTAGTAAAACATCAGACAAAAAAAAGCAATGTGTTGCCACAGTTATCAGGCAGGAAACATAAGGAGAACCAGCTATGACATCAGCCATGGGGGTGGAAGAGATTTTTTTAAAAACCTGTCAGAATATAATAATGCAGAACAAATGCAGATTTAGTAACGTGCTGCATTATAGAAAATGACAATATTGATATAAGACAGGCATAATACCTGAGAAAAAAGAAACGTGATCCTTGTGTTATTAAGTGCTAAAGTCTGTCTGTTAGGTGAGCTCATTATCCTAAAACATTCTGGGAAGTGATGACATTCAGTTCAGTGGAGCCAACCAGAATATTTTAGGATGCCAGTGCTCAATAATTAATCAGATTTAAAGATATAAAAGTTATTTTGAAAGAAATAATATCTTTAGAGTTAGAATGTAATCAAAACTTTAACATATGCCCAGACCCTGCTCTTGACTACTGGGTAACTAATATCTAAACAAATATGATCATTCAAATTTATAAACTCACTTGCATCTGTAACAAGTGACAGAGTCTCAGGCACAATGTAAGCACAATGCAGAATGTTACAGACACATCTGCATTATAGTAACAACACCACTGAAGAGATCATAAACACTGATTTAAAAAAACTCTTTCCCCCATTTGCACTTGGGCAAATTAACATCACAAAAACCTTGCAGAGTCTAACAAATGCTGTGTAAGGCGTTTCAGGTATCTTGTCTCTTGGGATTAAGTTTAGGAGGCAGGAGAAAGCAAAGGGAGTAGAGGGAGACATCTTGTTTAGATGTAACAAACAAAATAATGCAGGAGGATAATTCTGCTTTGAAACACATGCACAGCAATCAGGTCACCAGTTGCTTGGTAACGAGCAAGAAGCACATCAGAATTAGAAGATTCCAAAATAATTAATGACAAGCAGCACCTTTAGAGGGAGAGAAAAAGGCTTGTCACTTGTACTTTTAAATCAAAGCTTCTCCCCATCCCCACCACAACTACACTCATTGCAATTTGTGATATTCTGCAAGAGAATACACCTTTTTTTAAACCTGTAATGAATCTAAGTTTAGTCTCAGCCTTTTTTTTTTTCCTACAGAAATGAACTACGAAACTACAACCTCTTTTTACTCAACAGCTGACAACAGTAATAGCTGATGGAAGTAGCTGATACTCTGAACTACACACTGATTTAATCAAAGTCAGCAGCAGAACCATGACCTCCATGAATCGAGGACAAAGAGAGGAAGGATGTACTCTTAACCCACGTATGTTACTCTCCATTTCATGCCTTCAAAAGAAAGTATGAAAAAAGTCTCTTAGTGCTCATTGGAGCAGGATATGAGGTAATTGGAATCAAATGTTATTACTCAAGGGAAATAATTAATAATTTCTGAATTGTAACAAACTTAAGTGAAAAACCTACACAGGAGAAAATCTCAGATTCAACCAAAACCCAAACAAGTCTCTCAGGCAAACCTTTAAAAAGTGTTGAAACCTGACTTTCTTGGGCAGGCAGGTCCATCTCATCCTTCCCCAAAGCAGGGAAACATATATGAAGCTAAGGACAGAGGCTCTGTGAAGAGTGGGCTCCAAAGGACATCCTCCAGCCAAACACTTTGTAAGGACCACAGCAGCACACTTAGCATGGAATCTCTCTGCATCCTCCTCTACCCCTACAGTGAATGGGCAGGTACTCACAGCCTCCACTCAGCCAAATCTCAAGGAGAGGAGATGATGAGGTTTATACCTAATGTAAAGCAGCGACCACTGTGATGATAATTTTTGACCATGTCAGTTTTGAGGACCTTACCCCCATCTAAGCTGCGAGACATGGTGTAACGTTTACTAGAGGAGCGCTCAAAGTAAGGTGCAGGACGGTCTATGAGGGCACTGGCTCTTCTCGTCTGGGCCTGTGTCCGGCCACTGTAGCGAAACTTGGAGCCCAACGTGAGGAACTTCTTTGGAGGTGCTTCTGGCAGCAGGAGCCTAAAACACACCAAGCAGTGTACCTGTTATTCCCCCTCCTCCAAAATCAGTCCACTGTTTCTGCTGAGGAGAGAAGATGATTGCAGGGTATCACTCTCCATCGTAACCTGTGCCTCACTGGTCTGCAGCTAAAACGGAATCAAAGGATGCCCCTCATACAGCATGACAAAACCACTTAGCTAAAGCATTTGAAGATCTGAGTTCTTCCAAATGGTTCAAGAATCACTCAGTTCCTTCATGCTTGAAAATCAGATTTACTATTTTCTGATTACCAAAACTAAAAATAAGGAGTTCCTTGCACCAGAGGCCCCGACTGGGCTGAAATGCAGACATATCTCTTCAAATTTAACATGGTGATGTTATACTGAGGACAGGGCCAGAACTGATTTCCAGTGAATGACAGGCAGTACTCATTCACAGGGGTGTAGACATTTTTCAGGTTAGGGCTCTCCCACCCTCTGTATGGTATGCATAGTAGCTGGCTGAAGAAGCCACTTTCCTGCTATGGAGCCTATACTTCAGACTCTGATTTTTTTCATTAAAAATTAGAAAATACCCCAAAAATGCATACTCCATTTATCTTTAGAGCTTTTGCTGCTAAGACTGCATTTCATATGGATGTACAGACAACCTGAATCAGCAGTTTAATAAAGGAGGGAAATTCTTCAGTACTTGCAAACATTCCCCAGAGGGGGCTCTTAAGCACTGGATACCCTTTCCAACTGTTGAAAATCTCACCCTTTTGGGTTTCCCTTGTTAAGTATCTGTTTAATGACAATCTTAGTGCTAACTAATTACAGCACTTATTTCAGTATCCTAAACTTCTCTCATTTCTTCTTAGAAGTCAAAAAAATAGCTGCAAAACTCCTTTGTGATCCTAAAATTACAGTTATGGGTTCGGTATTCTGAGTGACTAAAAGAACTATAGCCTACTACTGTTGCACTTTCACATACAATTAAATAAAAATACTTTTTTTTTTTTAAAACTCTTAACCACATCTCCCACCGATCTTCCATATAAGTTGTTCCTCCTATGCAAGCTTATATGAGTAGTGCAGCAGAGTCCTTCATCTCTTTAATTATAGCAGCTGATAATATTGTGGGACAGATAAAGCAAAATGATTAATTAGGACCATATGGCGATATTAAGCAGTATCTAACTAAAATAGTATGAATAATTTGGGTGTAACATCTCAAATTTTGAAAAAGCAATAACCTTCCTTTATCTGCTCAGAGGTACCTCATGATCAAAAAGACAATTTGATTTGAAGGGTTTTGTCTCTGCTGACAGAATTGATATTTTCTGTTGCATTTTATATCACACCTTTAGGAAAAGAAATCCACATACCTGAAAAATGTATGGTGTTCAACACACACTTTCCATAAGCGCTTTGCAGCACGATGATTTGGCAACTTAAACCCAATAGTGCTTTCAAACTGCTCAAACTAGGTAGGAAAAAAGAATAAGTATGTTTTTGGTGCTGTGCATCTATTTTTAGACAGTGTACACAGGTTCATCTTCATTTCCTCGGTCTGTATCACCTCATTGCAAGGGCAAATGTATATGCTCATGTATATAACCACACATATACATATTCTACAGAAAGTATTCTGGGAAAGAAGATGTGAATGATAATCTATGGCAGCCTTTGAGGATCATTTCTGGGGGGAAACACTGGTAATGGGCAAGAGATTTCTTATGGTGACAGCAATGTTTTATATTGTATAGTAACAAAGAGATCAGTTAAGACTTGGGAGACTTCTGAGAAAATATCATTCAAGTGTTTTAACACTGTTGATTTATTTTCACCAGTTTAAACTACAGTGGGAAACCTGGTAATAGCTGGAGGTGAGCAGCAGTCCTCAGGGACTGATTTTGTCTCACACACCCTTAGATTAAGGATATTTACAGAGAAAGTACTACTGTTAGTAAATCACTGATTAGAGCTAATTCATCTGAGGAGGATGAGGTGAGACATAATTGAAAAGAATTGCCCAGAGATACAAAGAGACCTCTTTAGATTGTGCTGCAAATTTATATATTTCAGATGCAGAAGCTGTGCCAGCTATATCTGCTGTAACAGGTTGATGGCTACATGCAGATAGCTGAGTAGATAAAATAGAATTTCTGTGATGGGGGAAAGGACACTTGTAAGGAAGTCTGGATCCCTATGGAAGTTGACAGGGAAATAAGGCAGGAAACAACAAAATAATGAAGATGATGTAGGATAGTGAATCACATTATCATCAAATGTAATTTGGACGGAGGCCGCATTGATTATTTTATACACAGAACTATGACCTGGTCACAGGATATTGTGTACCAACACCAGCAGAGCTCAACAGGGTGACAGTGGTGGAGAGCTTCAGCACAGGCATTGGGAATGCCTGTGACTATTTTTTGGGGGTTTTAAAATCAAACTCAAGGCTGGAAATTTGGTTTCCACACTAAAACTGTGTCTGCTGAGGGGAAGGACACGTAAGTTTGTGGATTTTGGTTTAGGACTCTAAAAATGGCTCAGGGGTGGGGAGCCCCGGCAAGTTTCCCGGGTCAGTGATGAAGTCAGTCCTAGAGACATTGGCTGCATTAAAGGAGAAATGTCAGTCCTCATCTAAGTGATTTCTGTCCTGCTATACAGCTCCACACTCTAGATGGATATGGGGTTTTCATCTGTCACAGGCCAATTATTGCAGCAGCATTTGAAATGGAAATCCTCCTTTGCCTGTGATGATCCTGAATTTCTTAAGAATTTCTTATAGGCCAGGCTGGATGGAGCTTTGAACAATCTAGTCTAGCGGATGGCATCCCTGCCCAGGGCAAAGGGGTTAGAACTAGGTGATCATTAAGGTCCCTCCCAACTCAAACCATCCCATGCCGTCCATGATTTCTGGGTGAGAGCATGCTCAGCCCATGAGGTTGGTATTTGCTTCTCATCCAGCTGAGCCACGAGAGGGCACTCAGTGTACGAGGTTTCACAGCCCCTTCTCCAGAGCCAGAATAGCAGCTCCTGTGGGCCTGGGAAGGCTAATTGTGTAGCTATCCAAAATGCTGTAAATATACTGGCCTGATATGTTTATAAAGTTTGGTATGGCCTGTTTACATCTCTTAGTGGATGAGATAAATCCAGTTTCATGTACAACATGAGGGAGGATAACAGGCTCTCCATGAATAAGCAATACGCTACTTAAATGCCCAAAGTATTCATAATATGGATGAGCTTTTTATGTGCAGCCATATTTACTCCTTACAGTAGTTCGTGGATGTAAACAGAAAAATACCAAAGTTGCTTTTTATCTGTATTTGAAAGGAAGTATATACCTAACCTTTCCTAAGAAAATCAGCATAAATTAGGAAAGATAAATGGAGAGGAATGTTAAAAGCTTGTAAGACAAAAGAAATCAACAAAACAGTAAAAACTCATATTTTTTTCCAAGAGGTTCATTCACTTAAGAGAATCAGGACACCCTTACCTCCCCTGGTCGGATTTTGATGTAGAAGTTGTTTCTCTTGTAGGAAATTTTCAAAACCTTTGGCCAGGCAAATCTATTTATTCTGAGTCTGTCTCGATATATTAAGAGTCCACTTGCACAGACTCCTAGCATGATTTCCACTCCTTCAGAATCCTGGAATAGCAAGCAATGCACTTTGTTGAGTATTTCTATCCTTGCACTCTACAGTAGCACAGATTCCTGTATCCCGTGTTTCTATCTGAGCTATGTCTTTTTAATGCATCAGCTGTAGTGACCTGATTTCTGAGCACTACCCTACTCACTGAATGCATTCAGGCAAATAAGAGTAAGGTTGGGCAGGGTGAAGGGAACTGAGGTTTTCCAATGTTTCCTTATATTTTACAAAGACTCCAAAAGAAGGAGGGAAATTTTAGATGTCATTAAAAGAATTAGATCAATCATATAGCAAAGTTTTATTAGCATAATAAAAAGGGTGATTAGCATAAATACCAGATTGAAAGTAAGTATGACAGCACACAAATTTACTTCTCCTGGTATCACTCATCTCCATGACTAAGCCTTGGGAATCCTTAGATAGATTTTTCTTCTGCAGTTTGCTCATCTTGGCTTTAGTAGGTTTGCTAGTTTCTTTAACGTTCTCATGCTTTTACCCAGTATTTTCACTTTGAAATGCCCATTGGGCATAAAGTTGGGCATTTCGTCCAGAAACTATTCTTTTTAAAAGCGTATGACTGTGCCTGTGCTATAACCTACGCTCGACTGGAAGCTGTAGCTCAGACACATTAGCACTACAAAAGATTTCTCCACAATCTTATCAGAACATACCTATAAATATGTGATTTTTTAAGTAAGAAATATAGATTTGTTTCTCCTTTAGAAGTCTTCAAATAGTCTAAAACCAATCTTCACTATCTTCTATCACTGTTTATTTGTTTAGCTAAGTACTAGTACTGATAGAGAAAAGAAGGATCCACTTCAGAGTAACTGAGTTCTTCACAAATTATTTTAAAATAACCTAAAGTCAAAAAACTCTGATCACAGAAGCTATGAAGATGTCACCCTATGATAATCATGAAATGAATTCATCATTTTCCTCTGCTTTTCCCAGTTATCTATCTTTTAGGCACTTGGTGAAAATCTGATTGCATTTCAAGACCAACACAACGGTATGCATGGTTAGTCATGATGAAACAGCTACAGTACAGCTTGAAATGAAAAAAGTTTTAAAATCACAACATAGAAATAGTGCAATAAAGTCACTCCAGAATTACAAAACACATCAATAGAGGACATATGGTCCAACAATTATGGTATCACCATTTAAATATAGATTTTTTTTTTTTTCTAAATACAGCTCTTGTGTGGTATCACCGTCAGGCAGTACAGAAAAGACAAAGCTATTTTTTTCAGTGTACTTCTGTTTCACTTTCCTAAGCAAAGAGCAATATCCAAACACAGTGAATACATTCTAAAAAACAAAGTCTCATTGCAGTAATCACACTGCCTGGTGAATGCCTGAAATGTAAGTGTGCTCATATATGGCACATTTCTTCAGGTTCTGAAGCCCCTGCAAGGGGCTTCTTTTTTTTGATACACTTTCTCAAAAACTTGTTGAGAAATGCCTTCTTCCCTTATCTCTACCTTTGCTGCAGATCTAAGTTTATTCAAGGCTTCTGTTACTCATTGGTATCAGACACTATTTTCCAGTGTGATACTACTAGTGTCAAACGAAACCTGAATAAAGAATTTGTTTTTTTTCAGGAGCCATGTGGTTGCATGGGGCAGAAATCTGTTAGCTGTAATGTTTAAGGCACATCCCTCTAGCTCTGCATATGAATGGTGGGGGGGGACTTCCTCATAATGCTGACAGCCCAGAGGACAAATCTATCTATTTGAACATATTCTTCATCACAGCCTTGCATTGGATAATTGAGAACTAGTCTTAATGCGAGCTGGTGAGTCCAACATCTGTCCAACACCAAAGATATTGGCACAGCCTTAATGAATTGACATTTACATAGAGACATTTGCCACGGCACGACTTCCAAAAGGCATGCACAGAGATACTTGTCCTCTAGCCTGACATCATTAAATCTCACTGGCAGACCTAATTAAAACTAAACATGACTTTTCACGCAGAGTCTACTTTTCCCACCTTTAGCTCGGTTTTCAAGATGACTGTCGGGTTTCTTAACCCACAGACAGACACATCTTGGTTATCACTGCAGCTTTTTAAAATAAAGAGCATCTGTATGGAGAGAGATTACCTTTTCTACTAACTTCTCATGCTCTGAGCCTTCTGATATGAAAAAAAAAAAAAGAAGAGCAAACCAGGATACTAATACTTTTTCAGGAAAGAATAAATAAAATGGTTATCTTATAATATCCCATCTTAACCTTCACAGCTTTTCTCCAATATTCTGAAAAAATACTTAGGCCTTAGTGCCATGTTATGTAAAATTTTCAGTAACAAAGCATGCAACTTATTTAAAACAGTAATCCATTTAGTTGCTGGTTTTTGGATTTCTTTGCATCTGAAAAAAAGCTATAAAGTGACATTTGCCAATCCATTTCTCTCTGCTCCAAATGTGCTGTAAGACAGTGTGCATATCTGCAGGATACAGAGAAGGCAGTGGCATCCCTCCTGGTAGATGTTTCCCATTGAGCTGTACACAGATTTTTCATTTTCAGTGAAGGCAATTAACAGAACACAAAAGATTGCCTTGAATTCTGTAACACACATGCACAGCTCCTACAAAATGCCCCAGGGACACGGTTGCAGGCTCTTTCAAGATCCAAGCTGCAAATTTATATCAATTCTTGAAAGGATCTGCTGCAGCAAAAAAAGAGGCTCACAATAATTTGACCTTTACAGAAAATGCAGTTCTCTCTACAGGGCAGAATTCTTTGGTTCCATATTCATTTGCCAAGGATGCTTGCTAACCTCAAAAATGTTAAAATCCATTAGTCTTACTCTGAAGAGTGAAGGAAACAATAGTAATTATTTATTCGGAAAAAACCCTCCCTAAAACTCAGACAACCAACACAAGGCTAATAAGTGACTCTCCCAAGTCACAGTACGAATGACCATGTTTTATTCATAACTTAGCCTGCTGATGATTAGAGAAACTATTTGATCATGGAAGAATGTTTTCAGGAGAATTACTGCCCTCCCTGTCAACTGCAACAACCACACTTCAGGAAAGAGACAAGCTGCTGTCTCCCCATTATCATCAATCTGATTAGGTTTCCAGCACAGCTGAATAATTGCTTGAAAGTCCTTTGCAGCATAAAAATTATCTGCTATCCAGTTAAAATAGCATGGTTGGCCTTATTAAACCGGAAATTGTAGTTGAATCACATGAAAATTGACCACTCTCTTGACAGCTTCTAAAATCCTCCCTCATCACCTCATCCATTCAGTATTTTCCTCAAGGACAGCATTATTTAATCAACATGAAACTTGACGTGTAACTTCTTTGAATCTATAGGATAAGTTATGTTATGGTTACAAGATATGTTTACACTTATTTCGTGAGTCACCTTTCGTCATGTTGACACATGATTCATCCCACAAAATTCCTGTCTCAAAAATACAAGAAAAAAAAATAAATCAGGGAGTCCATGCAGATCAATGCACTATGCCACAGAAGACATATGGTCAGTGAAAGAACTAAATTGCATACCTTGGCATGATGGAGATCTACTCCATACATTGATAGCTTTTTGGCATTCTCCAGGAAATGCATCTCAGCTTCTGCAGGTGTCATTCCCCTGTGGAAAAGCAACCAGTTCTAGCATAAATGTTAAGGAAACAGAATCCAAAAGAAAATCCAGCAGCTGGAAAATGTTTTCAGCCTGTCAGAACTACAGCCATATACCCCTTAGGTAGCTGGGTACCTAGCAGAGCCACAGCTCTGGTGCAGAGCTTGTGGACTCACATGCTCCAAAGCCCTTCTCTATCCAAAGACACAGAGAGGAGTCTTGCCCAAAAAATATTTAGTACACCACTGCAGAATTTAACATCTCCTGATGCACCGAGATGGTACCTGAAGCAGGCCAGAGCTCACACTGGTGCCCTCTGCTTACCTGTGGCTCTTGTGCAGCTCGATCACTTTGTCCTCCAGCTCTTTCGTGTGGTTTGGTGCGAAGCGGAACTCGCTGATGTAGTCGCTGCCGTACTCGTCGGGGTCGTAGTCGCCGAGCTCCGACTGCACGGTGTAGGAGCCCAGCAGGGCCAGAGTGACAAACGAGCAGGGCAGCCGGCCCGAAACGATGTCATCTCTCAGCTGCAAGCAGAGGTAGTACCTGCAAGGGAGCACCAAAGCACCTCAGGCAGGGCTCCTCCACTGCTGCCCCCAAAGAAGCACTGCCTGAGCACTGGAAAGAGGCCTCGGCTCCAAGAGGAATCTGCAGACAGCCAAGCCCAGAGATTTTCAGCCATTTACAAGGACAATAAGAATTTTGTAAAAACAACCCCAAAACACCAAACTCTTCCTTAATTTATCAGTAGGAACACCTAATTTATCATTATATAGCAGCATGGAGATCCCTTAATAAAATAGGTTATTACTTTGTTTAGTGACCTAGATGAAGAAATACCCATTGAACATGCTAGATTTCTATCATAAATCACTTATATATAAAATTACCTGATAATTCTTTAAGGAGAAAAAAATTAATTAAAACCCTTACATACTGTTCATTTAAGAACAGCTGCACTCCAAGTCATTAAAAAACATAAGCTGTCTCTTTAGCAACATGTTGTTCTTTCTCAAAAATACATTTAAACAATAAATGCTGTTAAAACCACAGAAATGTGCAGTGCAAGGTTTCACCAGATAGATGAAAACAGAAAAAAAATGAAAAGCATTGGTTTGGTGGCAGAGTTCCCAGGGGAAATTTAAGAGTCCAAAGAGGAATAAAGTAATCCTTTCTTTTGGAAGTCCTCTGTTCAATTGTAAACTCTTGGCACAATGTCTTTCTGCAGAGTACCTACCACAGGGGACCCTGATCTAGGCCAAAGGCTTCATGCTACCTTAAAAGCAACAAGTAGTCCACAAAGCACTAAAGGTTAAAAATATTTAAAAGTTGCAAAATGTTGCAACAGGCTGGGGAAGTTTGCTGAGAGCACAAAAACTCATCATAGCTTAAAGTTTTGGTTCCTCCTTCCAAAGAGGAAATCAGGGAATCAGGTGAGGTTTTGCTTCTTTTGTTGTTGTTGTTGTTGTTGCAATATGAATACAAAACCAGAGAGCAGAGTGTAGAGTGCAGAACTGAGTGACTTGGAGAGCAGGGAGCAGATATTCATTACCACCATATTCACTATTCCATGCACATCGATTGCTTACTTTGTCAAATGATATATAAAATTTACATGCATGTTTATTCTCATCTATCCTGGCTGCAGCTGGGGAAGAGTTCATTTTTTCCTAAGTAGCTGGTACAGTGCTCTGTTTTGCATTCAGTATGGTCATGAAACCATGACATTATCTAAATTCTTTCCTTTCATAGTCATGATTTTACTTACAATAATAACTGGCAAAAATGGGCATCAGGTATCTTTGTGAAAATTAAAATCAACTCTAAGGAATATATTCTAAGGAATATATGTATTGAAAAAGCTGAGGTTTAGGCCTAAAGTTAAAACAGTTCATAACACAGGGGATAGACACTGCTCACACTGGCCTTTCTGTCAAAGCATTGCATATTTTCCATAAGCTCATATGAAAAAGAAAGACAGTGGGAATATCAAGCATTTCTTTTCTTGGATAATTAGAGTGTAAGTGCTACCAGGAACAGCTTTTAAGCCACTTCTAAAAAGTTATTTAATGTTTAAAACACCTGGTAATGTCTTCAGATAGCTGGGCGGGGTCTGGAGGGTAGAATTTCACATTAAATGCAAACTGCCAAGCACCACCTGGAAAAGAGCAGAAATTGACTGCAAGTATACTGCAAGTGCAAACAGAGATGCTCATGCTATTCAATCACCAGCAGACTTAAAAAATATCCCAGACAAGCAATTAATAATTAATAAGAACAGTTTTAGAATATTTTTTCACACGTCGTACTGAAAATACTGTATTAGATTAGATTTTACAGTTCTTTTCTTATTTAGTAGGACTACCACTGAAGTGAGGTCTCTGAGTGTGCAGTAATTTATTACTAATACTAAAAAACCCCCTCAGTCTGAGAACAAGGTTTACTGAAAGCAAGCACCACACAGTCTGTACAAGGCTTAAAAACCAATAACCCAAAACACAGAGGCTCTGGAAACAACACAAGCCAGAGTATGGATGGGCTCTGGAGCAGGGTGATGTGCCAAGGTCTAGCTGCCCAACGCAGCTCACAGCATCCTCTCAGAGTGCTGCCTCTGCACATAGCTCCCTTCTTCAGCAGACATAAATTATTGTGCAGACAAAACTGCAAGGACAGAGAGTATGACATAGCACTGGGGAATTCTTATTTAATTATTTGACTAAATTTAGTTGACCCATGGGATGGATACTGGTTTGTATCTCCAGACTTAGCAAAATTATTTCTGGAGTGTTAGCTTTAAATGTTGTAAAAAAATAATACCAAGATTTAAAAGAAAGAGTCAAACATGGTATATAAATATAGAAGTTATTCTGAAAAAAAGAGTTAGCTTACACTAGCACGTGACTTGAACACAAATGAAAAGCAATAACAAAGCACCAAACCACACTGTTCTTTTAAAAGCAGCAAGGAAATTTTATCCCACGGGGAGGCCCCAACCACTTTGGTCTTCCACATATCTAATCTCAAATGTTCAAGGTTAGGCTGGATGGGGTTTTGAGCAATCTGGTTTAGTGGAAGGTTCTCCGCCCATGGCAGAGGTTGAAATTAGGTGATCTTTAAGGTCCCATCCAATCCGAATGATTCAATGATTTTAAGCATGTGCAAGAAGAAGTTTGATGTTCACCATCTTGACTTCAGCTATTGGCAAGACTTTTAGAGTCCTTGATTCTAGGAAGTTTTCTATTTTCTTGGGCCATTAAAGACAGTGAAAGGAAGATTTGGCTGGCAGCAAGGATGGGGCATGATCCCACCAGAGAGTAGACCAGCCCTGACCTGGGAATACAGATAGAGGTGACACACCTGGTTCCACCACAAGAGATGGAAGGGACCATGGCCTCTAAGCCTATTCCTTGGGGCAAAAAAATAAATCAAACCTATGAAAATTCCTAACATAATAGCACAGATGGTTAAGATAGAGGAGTAAGCAGTCTACACCCCATATTTACAGGGCTGGAATAAAACCTAACACTGCGCAAGCTAGTGGGCTATAATTAACGGGGTGTGAACCAAGGGCCTTTCTCAACCACTGGGACAAAGTCCCAGCAGTGTGAACTCAACCAGCATTTAGCAGGACTGTAGATATATGTATCTGTAGTTTTAGAAACCAATATGGGTAACAGCGCTACTTTTCCGCTGTTGTCCTGTTTCAAACTTCTGGGATGAATTGTACAGAGAAAGCAAATTATTACTGTCATTTTCTGCAGATACAACTGTCCACTGCCTCAAGTCCAGGATAAGACTCTTCTGCCCTGGTTAATTTCCTGCTGTCACAACCTTTTATTGTCTGTTTAATGGCTTGGGTACATATTAAATGCATTTCAAATATGTGGTGGGGAGCTGAGCTGCTTTACTTGTATTGACCATCTGTGTAACCTAACTCACCGTGGTCTAAAGCACCTTCCTCTCCAGATCCATCTAGTCATAAGATTTAAAAAAGGCAAATGTTGATTACTTAGTATTGCAGATCACTTACTTGTAATGAAAATAGTACTGGAGGAAAAGGGGAGTTGCTCATAGTAAGTGGGGAAATTTTCCCAGCAGCATAAATTAACCCTTTTAATCTCAGAGAGGGAAGAGATTTCTTTGCCAGGCTTGACCCAACAAATGTGAACTACTGGATACATTTGTTTGTGGAAGCACAAGTGCTAGAAGAAGTCATTTACAAAATGTGCAAAGAAAAAAGAATTGCTGAGGCTTTTCTGCCCACAGAAGTCATAAACAGACATTTTGTCAATTTTTAAAAATGAGGGGAAGTAAAAAAATGCAAGTCAAGTTTTGAGCCCAGCAGTCTCAAAAAGGTTTTCCTTTGAGAGATTTTTGAATTTCCAATGTAGCAGATGCCTAGTTGTAACAACTGAGGTGTTAAAAAGATTCATGTGAATCAGAAAATTTACTGAATGGGCATTTTAGGAGCAAAGATTAACCTTCTGAAATGAAGAAAGGAAAGGTATTTTAGATAAAGTACTATTTTGTACCAGTGAATTATTTCAGTATGGGGCATGAGCAGTGTTTTTGAATATGATATAAATATCAGTAATGCAAGACATTATTCATATACGTGGCCTAGTCCCTAAGGTTACATTGCTTAATGTCAAACTTCAGGATTTTGCGTCTCTGCAAATGTCAAGTTGTTTTCAGCAATGCAAGTTCATGTGTTGCAAGCATTAATAATGCCTCACCATCATCATAGGGTAAAAAATCTACAGGATGTACATAACTCCTTTGCTAAAGACTTGGGACAGGATACAAAAGATGACTGAAATATGCTTTGTCCCCATGGGGGAACATATAAAAGGGGTAACGATAACAAACTTACTTCGGATCTGCTTCTTGATTTCCTTGGCAGGGTCCAACCAATTCTGCAAAGAAAATGTTTCCTTTTTTCAATTCGAATTAGAAAACACAATAAACATTATTTTTAAAGCAGCTATGAGTCAAAGCTAGAATATGTGAAGCTCTGCCACCCCTTTCTCCTTGGAGTAGCAGTAGGCAGGGCTAACACGAATTTTCAAGACATGGCCCTGGGTAGGAACAGGATTTTTATTAACCTTCATGGACTCTGAGGGCCTAAATGATTTGAAACAAAAGAATCAAAAATAGGAACTGGTAAAATGAGCCCAAAGAGATCTCATCGCGGAGTACCTTCTGGTAAAATGAAATTTCTACAAGCTTGTTATAAAGTAGTGTTTTTGATCAATTTTTTTTTTTTTCTCCAATCCTGGAAAGGCTGAAAAGATTTGCTAGAGGATAAGCAAGTGCAGAATAGGGCACTACCCTGTTTGCAGTGCAGCTGGGCATGAGAGGCTCTCCAGGGAAAACCAGAGGCAGAACCACAGCACCTCTGCCCCTATCCACACCATGCAGAGCCCAGTGACTATGCAAGACAAAACCCCTGCTGAGGAAGTGGAGAATTATCCCAGTGATGTGTTAGTACTCCATGGATGCCAAGCAGCAGATGAAATTCCTCTGGAGGAGGCACACAGCAGCTTGGGGTCTCAGTGCCTCTGCTGTCTTGACCTCTAAGAGAATTAAATTAATATTTAAAATGCGTCACAGCCCAGAACAAAAAGTTCGCTTTCCCCAGGAAAGTTCCACCTTCTCCAAAGAAAGATAAACAAATCAGAGACACAATAAAACACTAAGGAGGTATCAAACAAGCAGAACACAACAATCCCTCCCCAAAAAAAACAACCATTTTGCAGCTGTCCAAACCTGCTCTGTGGTGAAAAACAAGAGCCTGAAGATCTCCAGCTATTGCTGAGCACAAAAGCACACTATGCACCAAGAAATTAAAGATGCATTAGGATTTCTGTTTACAAAGATGACATGGGATGTGGGCACTGATGTCGTCTGGATGGAAGTTACATTCCAGAGGATGGAGGTGAATTGCTAAGTACTTTGACATCAAAAATATGCATGTTGTTGATCAATAAAAGTGGCAGCAGGCAGTTTTTCTTTTAACTGTTTAGCTCAGTAAAGTAACTAGTGACCTACAAATGTTTAGTGCTTCTAAACCATGTGTTAATAATGAATCCATGATTCTCTTTCCCATAGGAAAGCATATCTATCTGAAAATGCACTGAGACTTCTGCCTAGCTTTTCTCAAAACTCAAAATTAAGCACATGCTAAGGCATTATCTTGCACTGGCATGGACCAAGCATCTGCTTAAGTGATTTTCTGAATTAGAAACAAAGACGTCTGTAAAGAAAGGGGAAAAAAGAAACAAAAAGACTGATTTCTTTCATATTATCTATATTTGAATCAAAAGGAAGCCTAGAAAACACAACTGTTGTTCTCACAAGACACAAACAGCTAAAAAGGTATTACTAGCTCCAGCTCCATCAAGGAAGACCTTTCAGGCCACAGGAAGTACAAAATACCTTCAGCTGGTGAGCTCTTCTGAGCTACTGTGCATATTGTTAAGAAGTTTTGTACTGGTTTCTGTCAAAATATTTATATTAAAATGCCAAAATAACAAAATTTAAATTATCCTTTGATACTCTCTCTCTCTTTCACTGTACCATGTCCCAAACAACGTAGGTGCATATCACCTGCACATCAGATCATATTTGGCACTTGCAATATCCAACTTATTTCATACTGAAGTTGGGATGCAGGAGAGCAGAATGTGATTCACTATTGCTACCAACTGCTTCTGAAGACTAATGTCTTTAGTCAAATCAACAATAATGCTAAGATAAAGTCAAGGCTTAGAGCCTTCCCTTATCTTAGCAGTTAGCAGGAGCAGTCAGTCATCTCCTGCCTATCTGTGTCCCAACCACTATTATTAAGCCATATTTTAGTATTATATGTTTTGCAATATATCTATGAGTATAAATCTGACTTTCATCTATGACAGTAAAGGAATAAATCATACTAGAAAGAGCGCCAGCTGTATGATTAATATCTTTCATGTCATAAATAGCTGAAAGTGAGGGAACCCAGGGAAACACAGGAGATGCTCTTGAGAAGTAGAGTCACAAAACACCAATTGCTCAAACTGTGTCTATGGAACTTGGCAAGGAAGATAAAACCAACTTCTGGATTGTTTGCAGCTGTCTGGGGAGTGTCTCAGGGAGTTCTGATGTTCACATACCAAAGGCCACCTGCGGTTTTGTGGGTTACCTTTTGGTTTTCTGTGTCTCTGTATGTTAGACCAAAGTAGTCTTTTTCCAAAAGGTTCAGATGCTCGCACACTTTGTCGAATAGCACTTGACCTCTGGAACGTTTCTGTGGGAAATGAACAGAAAACAAACAAAAAGATGCTTAAGTTTGCAAAATAAAGTCATATAAGCATTAAAATAACACCTTTTCTCTCAAGCCAGTAACCTCAAAATTATTCAAATCAACAGATCCATCTTTCCAACCTATTGACCTGGAGCTTCAGAGGAATCTGCTGAATGGGGCAAACCCTCTTTCCCTAAAACCTCAAGTGTTCTGGCAGAGTTAAAAGTAAGTCACACATATCATGTCTCAACGTCCAATAGGTGAATCTCTTCTCTCTTTCAGAAACTGCAACTTCAAGAGCATGATGAGGTCACATCTCTGCAAATCGAAGCAATTCTTTGTGTGCAAGTAGCAACAAATAGCAGTACAAAATATTCCTGGTCATGGATTATCAGAGTTGTGACTGGGAAGGGGAATCCACTGGAGGAAAAACCAACAGGGACACTTTTTGCTTTGGTAACAGTGTGGACTGATTTCAGGATTTCATTTTTGTCTAATACACAGGGAAATGTGATTGTGCCATCTATGGAAATCATGGAAAGAGCCTAGTATCTGACTGGGAACACAGCTGGGTAAAAAAACAGCTTTCCAATGCCCCACTAACCTTCTTCACTGCTGGCATGTCAGATGAGAAGGCCTCTCACTGTCAACACCCAGAGCCCTTAGCAGAAGCTTCATACCTATCATATTGGACAGTAAAAATTCTGGTTTCTCAGTGTTGTATATGAAATTGAGAAAAAAATTCTCCAGAAAACGAAGAAGACAGAAACATCCTCTTTATAACCTACACATGCCAATTTGATACCCATTAACTACAATAAACAATTCAAAATTATTTGGGCCATATTCATCACTGTGTTTCATTACTGCCTGCTTCCCAAAGTGCAACTCCCCACTTTATCCTGACCACATGCATACATAAATATTTTAGTCGATGTCAGCACAGCATTTTCTTTATCTGTAGTGTACACATGACTAGAAGCAGACTGGAAATACACTATTTGCTTTGAAGGCAATGCAGCCAGTTGATACAGAAGAGGAGTGAATGCCACCTCCAAATTTACTTCCCTCTGCCAACAGAGCTGCGCCTGGACTGCACTGCCAGCCCAGCAGCCTTGGCTGGGAGAGGGCAGTTCAAAATCCAAGCTAACACAGCTATGCCAACAAACCCATGGAGCCTAATGCTGGCCTCAAACTGTTTTAGAAGTTGTAAGCAGGCCAAGAGGAAAAAAAGGAAAGAACTGAGGGTTGCTGCCTAACACCCAGTGAAAACATCACAAGAGATGATGGAGGGAGTTGTGAAGCATGATCTAATTTGGTATTTTTACTGGCATTCGAATGGGATATTGGAAAGGACAATGGAAAACAGCCTTTACATTTTTATCAATGGAGAAAGCATGCCCTAAAAAATGTCCTCCAGCTGAGGAAAATAAACCAGGCCCAGAAGTGCATTACAAGTGTATTCCTGTAACTTCATTTACTGTGCCTTCCAGCATTGAGTAAACAGCTCTAGGGCCTTGTTCTGTGTGTCACATGCTTTCCACCCTGTAAATAGGAAGCATAAATATGCCCTGGCTCCTTTACAGTGCCAAACAAATGTTTAGTTAATTCTTCACGCCCCGAACTTGAAAGTAGGTAACAAGAGATTGGTGGTTTTATACTTTGTGTTCTCTGCAGAGAAAGAGGCGGATAAAAAAGATCTTAATAGTGCTGTGTGGAGAGGAACCAACTCAGAAACTTCAAGCCATAATGGTCACATATCTGCTATAAGAGAGCAGTGCTGCATTTTTCTTGCTCTTCTACTTGTTAACAAACTAAGTAATTATACCAAATAGAGAAAAACAAACAGGTTAACTCTAGAGGACACCAGATTTGAAAACCACCATGTCTGAGCCAGTGTGCCATTTACATGTATTTGAATTGTGGCACTTCAGTGCTCTCTTAATTTTAAGAGTCACTCAAGGCCAACACAGGAGCTGTTTTATGTGGCCAATCCATGTAGCTACACAGATGTCTGTTTTGAGAAATAGTAGCTAGCAGCTGCAAGGTATGGATATTTTAACAGGGAATTACAGGAAACAGTTGTGCAGGGCTATGGTCTAATAAAAACCAAACGCCCAGAAAGCCTCCAGTGCTCAGTATTTCTTGTTTGGCTACACACTGCAAGCAAGTGAGAGTATCTATGGCAATCTGGAACAATTTTCATGACAACATAACCTCCTCTTCCTCCTCCTGTATGAAGATGCCCAAGTTGTACTTAGCCATTTTCCATAAAATTCCTGCTGCATCAGGATATGGGAAAACCCTGCTGGTGGTGCAAGAGGACATGAGAAACACAAAATGTAACTGACAGCCCTTCCTGGCCAGGGTCTTCTGCTCATTCAAGTTCTCACCCTCTTCAAGGTAAGAACTGATGATGGTTGAGGAAAAGCCTTCCCAAGACCACTTCTCTTCCTACAGAAATGCCCATTGATACCTTAAGTTCTAGCTTTCATGTTTTTTCAGATTTTGTGCTGCCTAGGGATGTAGTTCTGAGCCTCATGTTAAGTGTTAGTCAGCTCTCTTCACAGAGTAAGTAGACAAAACAAATCTTTTCCTGCTGAGGACCAAGGACAACCATTACAAGTTTTCAGGCTTAAAAGCATAAACAACAGTGGACTGAAGAGAGAAAATAAGGAGGATGGGACTTCATAATCTGAAGCTATAATTGGAAATTAAACCCCAATATGCAAACTGACCACAACTTAAAAAAGTGTGAGACCTCATGACTGGTCCATTTTTTGAGACCATTTTAAGTCCACCTTGGGTGTAGCCTTGGCCTGGCTCTTGTACTGCCCAAGGTGTATCCTTAAAGGGCTTTGAATAAGTATCTACTTTATTCTCTAGCTCTGTCCAGTCTCTGCTCCAGGTCAGCCTTTCCAAGGCATCACTTATGCAAGAGAAATCCTCATGCATCTGCATGTAGGCAGCAGTGCCACTTTGTACCCATATGTTGTGAGCAGGCACACTGTTTCTAAAGCATGATTGCATGGAAATACAGTGAAGGGAAGCTACTGCATAAGTTCATGGGAAATTAGGAGGTTTAATTAGAAATATATAATTAAGGCAATTGAAC